>NW_006443568.1:13422953-13438658 GCF_000325575.1 Pteropus alecto | reverse complement strand
TTCCCAGTGGAGGGGAGCAGGCAGTGTGAGAAAAAAGACCCCCTTCCTTACTGGGTAACTGAGGCCATATTTGAGCCCAGCTTACTGCCAGATGCAAGTCTCAGTTTCTGCTCTGGGAGGGTCACAGGGAGAAGCCCAAATTCATCACGAAGAGCTTGGGCAGTGGAGCTGTGGGCAGTGGCTCAAAACGGGCTGGTCCAGCCCCCGAGAACCCCCAGCAACCCAGTCAGTAGATAGCTCAGCCCATCACCGCTCACCTCTGTTCGGGGCCACCCAAATGCTGAACATGACTTCAAGGCTACCCTTGGGTCTCTGATGCCAGTTATGGTCACCCCACATCATACCCCCAGGAGAAAGAGTCAGCATCAACCTTTTAATCTGGAAGAGACCTTAGATTCATTTAGTCTACTATCCTTAATGTACTAATGGGGGACGACACCCTCAAAGAGAAAGGGACTTGCTCAGGGTCACAAAGCAAGTCAGTAGCATAGCCAGTTCTCTAATCAAAGCATTACCCATGATGCCATCCCTGATGCTCCCTCACAAACAGGTGAGTTAGTGCCAGTGCCATCCTGCTGCCCACAGCAACCCCCCACCCCATCGAGGCCCTATCTCCTTAGTCACACATGCTCCCTTATTACGTACAATTCTTACACCCAATCTCAGTGCCAGGAAAGAAGCTACTAATTCACACTAAAGAGTAAGTGACTGAAAATTGCTCACTTTTCCCAAAATTTTAAAAGAATCTAAGAATCCCAATCTTCTCTCTCTTTCCAGCTGCCACTCGACAATTACCTAGATGACAGCTGGGAGAGGTGGCAGTGGGACCACATGCATCATTAGCAGTTAGGAGGGCATATTTGGATTCAGACAGATTTAGGGTCTAAAGCTGGATTTGACGTTTAGTAACTGTAATCTTGGGGAAGTCACTCAACTTTTCTGAGCCTCGGTTTCTTCATCTGTAAATTGGAGCCAACAATACCCACCTCTCAGGGATGTGGCAAATATTAAAGGAGGTGCTGCACGTAGAGTCCCTTTCACAGTGCTCAGAGCAGAGTAAACACGTGAAAATGTTGATACAGACGGTAAGAGGCAAGGAGGGAGGAACAGAGGGAGGGGAACACGTACAGACAGGTTTTTCTTTTTTGTCTATGAGATCAGAATTGTCTCATGCACGAGTCTTGTCTCTCCAGCTAGCCTGAGAGCTCCCTGATGCCAGAACCACCACTTCCACTTTTGAACCCCACCCACCACACCCCCGTACCCAGCAAAGGGCTTACTTACATCGTAGTAGGGGCTCAATAAAACCTTTGTCTCCCTGCCGACTGATACAAAGAGACCAGCTTAATGTGAAGCACATACACCTTGACCGTGGCACCAGCAACTTCCTCTCTGGCAAGGAGTTCAGAGCAGCTCTTCCCAGGGGCCTTGGGAGGTGGTCAGAACCAGCTCTCCCCATTTCACAGATGGGTAGACCGAGGCAACCGATAGTGAAAAGACTCTCCTTGGATGGCAGCGTAGAGAGCAGGGCCCCAACTCTCTGGACGCTGGGAGGCTGGCTCAGCTTCTGGTCCACTGGGGTCCCCCTTCTGTCCACATTTGAGCCCTGGCATCGTAATGCCACCACATCAAGGATGTTCTCTCAATGCCTGTTTATTTGCAGATGCTCTAAGACTGTTGGGGAAACAGAAACGACCCACTTTCCTGTTCAGAAATGTTGTCATCACTTTGAAACCGTCCCTCCCTTCTCCGTCACAAAAAGGCTGTTGGACTTTCTACTTTACACTCCTGAAGCCCCAGGGCACCTGTGTCCTCCAGGCAGCCGGGCCCTGCCCACTCTCCAGCTTGTCACATACCCCGTTCCTTCTCACTCCAGCCTCCACCGCACTGGACGGCTTTTAGTGCCAGGAATACAGCCCCCTCCTCCTCCCTCCAGGCCTTTGCACCTGCTGTTCCTTCTGCCTGAAAGGCCCTTCCCTCTTGCCTCCCTTGTGCCCGACCTCATCATCCCTTAGAGTTCAGCTGGAAGGAGACCTGGTTGGACTCCCCCAATCTACACTCTGTGGCACCCAGAAACACATTACACACATTTATAATGACTTAAGAATTTATAATTCTGAAATGTGTTCATTATATACAATCATTTCATCCCTGCCAGGTTGAAAGCTTCGTGATGATAAGCCCTGTGTCCACCTCGTTCCTGGTTGTCCCCCTGGTTGTCTAGCAGACCCCCTAGCACATAGTAGGTGCCCGACAAACATTTGTTGACTGAACTGACCTACTGAGGCAAAGGAAGCTCCCACTGAGTGTTACATGTCAGTGTCTGCATGTTATTCTATCCAATCCTCACGACTGAGATGAGGGTGGTGGCCCCCATTTTACAGAAGAGGAAACTATAGCTTGGAGATGTGATATGACTTGCTCAAGGAATTGAGAAACTCAGGCTCCTTCCAGGTCCCAAGAAGAGTCCTCTCTCCCCATCCAAACTCCCTCCCCTTGAGGTTATTAGGGGGTCACCGTGGCATCCTCTTCCTTGGGGGGCAGCCCAGATCTGCCCTAGGCTCCAAACAGGCTAGAACTGACCCAGCTCTACTGAGGCCCAGCGCTGTGGAGCCTCCTCCCACTTTCCTACCCTTCAAGGCTGGGAAGCCGGTCCCTAGGCTCACGTCTTGGACGATTATGGCTCATCTGCGCCCTCTGGTGGTAGCAGGAAAGATGTCCGAGGGAAGAGAGGAAAGAGAGAGGGAGGGAAGGAGGGGAGGAGGAGGGAAGGGAGAGGGGGAGGGGAGAATGAGCAGAGATGAGAAAGAGTAGAGGCGAAGAAGCAAGAAGACAGGCAAGGCATTTTGTCCTTGGCTCCAGGGTCCCTGCTTCACCCCCTCCCCTGCCAGATGCCCCTCTGGGTTTCTGCCCTCCAGCTCCGCCCAGGCCCTGGGGGCCTCAGAGGGACACCCCTGCCCCAGGTTAAAATGAAGAAACCATTCTCTCCCTCCCTCCCTCCCCACCGAGATAGTCCATTTATCTCCCGGAATACAGCTGCTGACCTCTCCAGCCAAAGGCCTCACTCAGCTAAAACCCGGCTGGGAAGAAGGGCCGTCCCTCTCCTCCAGTCCTCCCAGAGAGACAGTGGGGGCGCTCTGAACATGGCGCCCCACAATCACGGGGACACAACCCCTCGCCTGCCCCAGCCCTCCCCCACTCCCTCCCCTCCCCCACTCTGCCTCCTTGCCCAGCCACCCCAAAATCCCAGCAGCGGTGGTTGCCATGGTAAGAGCAGCCCCCCACCCCCACACATAAATAAACTGCAACCTGGGGAACGAGCTGCTGGAAGAGGCCGAGTGTGAGAGCCAGCTCATTTCCCGCTCCTCTCACTTCGGGATAATTAGTGCAAATTAAATTTCACACCCCTTCTCCGGAGCTGTGAGAGCTCCCTGGGAATGGATGCCCACGGTCCGTGGGGGAACATACTCGACTGTCTCTTCGCAATGTGCAAACGTGAGAGAAGATTTCTCGGCTGCAAGTTCTCACCGATTTCCCCAAAGTCTCTGGCACCCAGGCGCGGTCACAGCCCGCGCCGTGGGGGAAGGGGAACCCGGGAAAGGAGACTGGAACGTAGCGGGCGCCCGCTCGCCCAGGCTTTCCTCATCTGTAAAGCCAGAAGAATGGGCTATAGACAGGAAACCCTCGGGCCTCAAAAGCACGAGTCCACATCCACACCTACATCCCCACGTCTGCCCTCAGAGCTGCTTCTTCCTGGCCCGGGTGTGGTCACACAGGGCTCCCGGCTGAGAAGGGCCCTTGCTTGGTTTAAGGCCCTGTCTGCTGTCTAATTTCACTTTGCACTGGATCCTGCAAATGATGTAGCTGGTCCTCCCTGCACTCATTTACCGACTGCATTCATTTATTTACACATATCAAGTATCTCAATAAGCAAACAAGCTAAACACACCTCGATGCCAATAATAAATAATAATTGTGAACCAGATGCTGTTTTAAGTGCTTTCCACACCTTAAACCCTGTTTAACCCTCACAACATCGCTGTGAGCGTTGTTCATTCAATGCTTCTCCAACTTCAATGTGCTCAGGATGGAGTTAAAATGCAGGTTCTGAGTCGGCAGGCCTGCCACTCTGCATTTTTAACAAGCTCCCAGGGCAGCCGGTGCTATCAGTCCCCAGGACCTCATTTTGAGAGGTCGGGGTGTAGTAAAGGCTGTTGCTGCGCCCCGTTCTCCAGGTTCCCCAGCTGCCGTGATGTGGGCTGCAACCGGCACACATCTGCCCCCTCTCTGGGGTACTGCCCTCAGCCAGCCCAAGCTGCCTCACCAGAAAAGGCCAGGAGATGGCTTCCTCCTCTAGGTGGAGGGCTGGGGGGGACACAGTCAACGACTGGCTGGCGAAGACTGGCCTCCTTCTCTCAAGGTGGACCAGCTCTGTGGTATCATTCGTGCTCCAGAACTCCCCATGGTATCATTCGTGCTCCAGAACTCCCCGTGGGATCAAGTTGAGACCAGATTTCAGCCAAACCCACACCTCAGCTTAGCTTCTCCAACCCGCCCTCTTCCCCTCACTCCCCTGCAAGCTCCTCTCAAAATCCATCACTTGAGTAAGAATGCCTGTCTCAGCCTCTGCTTCTAAAGAACCCAGCTTAGACAGGGAGATACTATTTCCTCCATTTTATCGATGAAGAAACAGACCGAGAAGTTAACTTGCCCAGGACAGACAAGCGACAGAGCCAAGATTCCAACAGGCAGCTTGATTCCACTACACGACACTGCCTGTATGGGCTTATATATGCAATGTAAATTTGGATTTGTATTCATGCAAGTAAACTCTTGTGAATGCACCTGTTACGTGTGTATTTATACGCGCATCATTTTTTGCATGCATATTGACAGCTCACGTGCACATAAATGGATATCAATTCATTCTAACATCTACTCACACACATGCATATCTATATCTACATCCCAGAAGATGCAGGGGTGCATGTTCACTCATTCGTTCAGTGAGTAACAATTTTTGCCCATGTACATCTTTCCATCACATCTCAGCTCGGCTATCACCTCATCCTGAAGCTTCAGTGACTCCCTGAGATGAAGTCTGGAGCCCCTCCTCTCTGCTCCTTCAGCCCCTGTCCTCACGCTTGTTTCCAGGTCTGTTTCCCCGGCTGGTCTGAGGGCTCCCCTAAAGCAGGGGACCTCGTCTGATCTGTCACTGTAACTACAAGGCCTGGCTCAATACGTATTCCCCGAACTGAATTCAATCGGGTTCTGCCACTTACTAGTCATGTGACCACAGATGAGTCCCTTCCCTCTCTGAACCTCAGTTTCCCTGCCATCCGGGGGTGGGGGGAAGCTGTGGAAGCTATAGCAGATGGACCTAGTCCAGTCTTAGGAAGGCACTAGGAATTATTTCTTAAAGAAAAAGAAGGGACATTGAGTTGAAGTGTTAGGGAGAATCAGGTTTTAGCCAGGGGAAGAGGGACAAGGGGAGTTCCAGGAAGATGGAAAGCATGTGCGAAGGCTCGGAGGCAAGGGAATGTGGCTCATTCAAGGACAAACCTGTTCGAAGGAGAAACCCACACGTCTGGAGTACAGTGGAGAGAATTCCTCATGAGGAGGCAGAGGTCACAGTTTGGATTTTATCTTGAGGGCAAAGGAGAACCACTGAAAATTTTAGTGATGACATCCGATTTGAGTTTTTCAAAGAGCACCTAGACTGCTAGGAAAAGAATAGATCCTGTGGGGAGAGATATTTAGAGATACGTAGAAGATATAATCAAGAGGCCTAGTAGCGCTTGGATGTAGAGACTCGGGGAAAAGGAAGAATTGGCTAGACACCCCAAACCTCAGACAGACCCCATTCTAACAGATCTTCCTTCACACATACTCCTGCCTCACCCATCCTCACTAGAGGCCAGGAGCATTCCGTCTTCCTGCCTCTAATCTGCTCCCTTTGCCTTCTCTGACCACAGCGAACCCCACGCATGCTCAAAGCCAACTTCATCATTGGGCTATTTCTGCAGCCTGTCTGGCCCTTCAAGGCCAGGGAATCCGGCCTCATCGCCAGGCAGGGCTCCGCCACAGCACTCACTACAAAGACATCAGTAGGCATTCTGTTTGGTCCATGTTGATCTAAGTGGACCTCAGGCACCAGCTGCAGCAGAAAGAGCCCTGAACTTAAAGTTCCTGCCCTCGCTCTGCCACTCACTTGCTGTACAACCTTGAACGAATCGCTCTTCCTCTCTGGGTTCCAATTTTTTCATCTGTCAATGAAAGGATGAGTGCAATGATCCCTAAGGATCTAGGCAATTCGAGCATCAAATCTCCAAGTTTACAGTGATTGGTACCAGGTTGGGCACATGACCCAAGCTGAGCTAATGAGTCCATCCTGGGATTTCAGTTGGAACTATTGTAGCTGAGAAACCTCCTCCACCAAGAAGCCTTCCCTGACCACTCTGGCCCATGATGATCTTTGTATTCCTGGCATTTCCCAAAATATTTCTCTAAACACTGACCCTTTTAAAATCCCACTTCATAAAAAAGATTGTATGGTCAAATGAGTTTGGGAAGCGCTGCATGTAATATCCTCCTTTGGTGGAAATTCATTGTCCAGGCCTATTAAGAATTCTGAGAGGTTCTTATGTAAAGAAAATAATTCGCTTTGTGTTTCACAAACTTATTTCCTCATGGAGCCCTTTCCTTGTTCATGGGATACTTATTAACATCCATCGGGACAGTTTCCAAGGTCTCACTGGGTAAACACTACTTTATCTTCAACTCCTATTGATTCACTCTGTGTACGTTTCAAGGGCCTTTTCAGATCTATTTTTCTAGTGCTTACTCAATGTCTGCTGTGTGCCAGGCCCAGAACAAGTGGCTGAGAATGCATCACTGAGTCAGTTGCATCCCAGCCTGGGAGGAACCTGCATGAGTCTGACCTGGGCCCACCAATGCTGTGTGACTCAGAGCGAGTCATTCTTCTCCTATAGGCTCCAATTTTTCCATTTGTAATTCAAGAGCATGAGACTCCCTTATCCCTCAAGATCTGGCCAACCTAGGCACCAAACCCCCTAGGCTGCAGTGATTGGTTTCAGGGTGAGCATGTGAACCAACTTGAGCCAATGAAAATCTATCCTGGTGCCCTGGGGCCCTTCAGGAAGTCACTTGACCCCTAAAATCATATAGCAAATGTGGGTTTGTACGCATGAGCCCATTTCTGGAGGGGGAGAAGCTCTATAGTTTTCGATACGTTCTCCAATGCCTCCATGACCTAAAAGAGGTTTATAAACGCTGGTGGTAATGAAAACTCAGTAACATGAAAAGGTTAGAGTTAGGAACTTAATACCTGCGTGAAAGGGTAGGGGGATTAAGGCTCTGAGTGAATAAACGTGTTCAAGCCTCTGTGAATGCTTTATGTTTGTCCAGCTAAGATGGCTTTGATCACCTGGCAGGTAAAAACTTAGTCTCTGATGAATTCCAGTGACACTAACTTAATAGCTGTTGTCCTCGGGCAAGTAACTCAACCTCTCTGCACCTCTGTTTCCTCATCTTGTAAAATGAGGATACTTTCAGGTCTGATCTCATAGCGGGGAGGATTAAATAAGATCATGCAGGTGAAGTTCCTAGCCCCGGAATGGACACAGAATAAACATTAAATAAAGGTTAGCTAGTATCAACAGCATGGTGAAAACCAAACAGAAAGAACAGCCCTAAACAAAGAGAAAAGCGATGACCTCCTGCAGGTTTTCCCTCAGTCATAAAGAAACCCCCACACTCCATGTTCCTCTCTCATTTCCTACCATCAGGACCTGTGTAGACTCTTTACCCTCCGTGTGTCCCCAAGACATCTGTCGGTTCTCCTTACCTTGGGATGGACCAGAGTTGGGTTTTGGTGTACAAGCTTCCATTCTGGTGCTCGAGGCCTTTCCAGCTCTGTGCCTTGGAACTAGCGGTTCATATTCTTAGTAGCTGGTGGTAGGCAGCTTCTACGATGGCTCCTGATGATCCCCACCCCCTGGTATTCATGTCCTGTGTAAGCCCTCGCTCCTTGAGCATGTGCTGGACCTCATGACTTGCTTCTAACAAATAAAATATCACAAATCTATTGGGATGTCCCTTTAAAATTAGGTGACAAAAGACTCTGGCTTCCATGTTGCTCGCTTGCCCTCTCTAATCCTCTCCCTTGCTCACTCTGATTGAAGCCAGCTGTCATGTTTTGAGCTGCCCTACGGGGAGGCCCATGTGGCAAGGAGCTGAGGGTGGCCTTTGACCCATGGAAAACAAAGAACTGAGAACCTCAATCCAACAGCCCATCAGGAACTGAATTCTGCCAATAGAAGTGAACTTGGAAACAGGTCCATTCTCAGTCAAGCTTTGAGATGACACAGCCTAGGCTGACACCTTTATTGCGATTTCTCAAGGGACTCTGAGTTGCAAGACCCAGCGAAGCCATCCCTGGATTCCTCATGCACAGAAACTGTGAGATACTAAATGTTGTGTAAAGCCACTCAGTTTGAGGGTGATTACACAGTAATAGATAACTAATACACAAAGCAAAAAGGGGGGGGGGGATTTTTTTTTTGGTTCACTTAACCAAAAAGTCCGGGAGTAAAGTTTGTTTCAGATGTAGCTGGATCCAAATGATCAAATGTCAACAGGAATCTGTCTTAGCTTGGGTTTCCATAAGAACAGAGACTGAGACAAGAACCTGGGTGCAGGTGATCCACTTGAGAGGGATTGCAGGAAGCAGGAAGAGAGATTAAAATAAGAAGAAAAGGGTAGTAAAAGGCACGTTTTCAAATTTGCTGTGATAAAGGCTGAACTCCTCTGGAAACTGAGAAGCATGCTGCCTCCCAGCATCGTCCTTCTGAAGAATGGGAGCCAGGGACATTTACCCACCAGCTCTTCACTGCAGAGATTGAAGGTCGCCCCGAGGGTATCGACTGGTCTGAAAGTCAGAGCTGTACCAACACTGTGGCTAAGCAGACTCCTCAGCTCTAGAGATGCTTGAGGTGGACCCTGGCAGCTGTGCCTGAGATCAGGCGTCGAATGCTACAGGATGTCAAAAGCATCTGTACACTGTCTCTTCCATCCCTCAGCTCTCCTCCTCTGAGCTGCCTGCAGCATCAGGCAGCCTCTTCCATGCTCTTCCAGCACCATGGGCAGTCCCAGGCTTCCTTCCTACCACTCAGCAACCCTTGGGGAAAGAGCTCCTCTATCTCAATAATTCCAGCAAAGTCTCAGGACTGAATTTCATTGGACAACAAAGATCACATGCTCATCCCTGAACTAACCACTGCTTCCATTAGCTAGGTCTAGGTCTTGGACTAGGAGTAGTTCTCCTATTAAAAATTTGGGAAGTTGAAAAAGAAGAAGAAATGAATGCTGGCAGGAAAACAGACAGACATCTGTTAAGTCTGCACGAGCCTGACTCATATTAGCGGGTTATGAGATCAATTTAGTAGGTGATAACCAGCATATTTTGAAAATGGAGTAAAACAGTAGTTATCAAACTTGAGCTACATCAGAAACACCCAGAAGGCTTGTTAAAACATGGATTGCTAGGCACTACCCCAGAGTCTCTGACTCAGCAGGTTTGGGATCTGGCCCAAAAAATTACATTTCTAACAAGTTCCCAGGTGATGCTGATGCTGCTGGTCCAGTGATCACTTGGAGAACCACTGCAATAGAATCTATCAGAGCATATTGCAAGTAAATAAGGCTGTTTTATTCCATGAAACTTTTGTCTCAGTGACACATGCACGTGAGCACAGTCACCAAGTGAAAGTAATTTCTTGCTGAAATCACCCCAGTGCAGTGAGATTAAGTAATTCGTGCAAAGTCTCACAGCTACTAGGAGAGGGAGCAGGGATTTGAAGGCAGGTCTAACAAGGCTTCGATCCACAATGCTGCTGTGGCTGATCCCAGTCACATGGTCAGATTAGCTGCAAAGGAAGCTGGGAAATGTAGTCTTAGGCTGGAGGACTGTGAATACTGGTGGGTAACTGACAGATTCTACAGCACCAGGTAGTTTGGCGTGAGTCTCTGACAGAGGCACCCTGGGGGAGAAGGGCGGCCCCACAAAGGACTCCCAAGGGATCTCCTAGTGGCAGCATCCCCCACAGAGGACAGGATGTGGCCCAGCTGTACTTCCCAGAGACAAGGTCCAGGCACCCTTCTCCAACCCCCAACTGTGGATCTAATGCCAAAACCCTACAGAGACCATTCTAATTTGGTTTAACATTTTCCAACAGGTTTCTACCTATAGCATATTTTCCTATTCATTACATTATGTCAAGTAGAGCTTTCAATTTTAAGCTCCAAAGTTTATTTACTTTGAAAACGTTTGCTTTATCAGAAAGGATGTTGTGTGCATATGAATAAAGCCATGTACCTCCAGCCACAAAATAATAATCTCTGGCTGAATGGGAGTGAGACCATATTAGACTTCATTCTAGGGCTCATTTTTACTGGCCTTCCCAGTGAATTTCACCTCCCTGTCGTTTTCCCAACTGCAGATGCTTCTTTTTCTAATCTTTCTGAAAAAGCAGTGACTCATAAACAAGAACAGATTTCTCTGGCTTGCAGAAAAGGTAAATTGCTGGCAGAAATAAATTTGCAGATGCTAGAATTTCACAGAAAGGAGCTCATTGGTAGAGAGGGTTTAATATCCTGCCCCGCCACTCCCCCCCCCACTTCCCCGCTCCTTCCCCATGCTATCTGTACCCTTTCTCGTCCTCACCAAGCCAAGCTGGGTGCTGTTGGGGCCTTGCTGGGCCCGATGCCCGGCGGGCGTGGCGAGGAGGTGGGCTCCGCCTCTGAGAATGACTCCCGTGTTTATCTCCTGGTCTGTCCCAGTTCCTGGGCCTGGGACTGGGCTGCGGCCCCTGAGATGGAGGACTCCGGCATCCCGGCTCCACACAGTACACTGACCTCGATTTATGTGGGTTACTCCCAGCCTGTAGACCTGTTGCCTGGCAAGCAGAAGGCCTTTGGGATCTGCTCAGGGCCTGCAGGAGGTGGTTCCTCACACAGGCAGACTGCGGGATCCAGGCCAGCGGGAGACGATTCTAAGAAGGCCTGGGGTGGAGTCTTGAAGCCTCCCTCTCTGACACAGAATCCGTGGTGGGGGCGAAGAGAGGTGCAAACTGCCGTTGCCTGAGCAGCCGCTGGGCGCTCTCACCGTGCCAGGCCTCCACGTGCATGTTCGCCAATCCTCACAGCCACCCAGGGAAGTTTTTGTACCCATTTTACAGGACAGGAAACTTGAGTTACAGGGAGAGGAAGTCACTCACCCATAATCATGCGCCCTCTAGCGGCAGATCAGAGATTCAAACAGACCCTGCGACTTGGTCTCATTTTCATTTTCCTTCAGACCTCCCTTTTTTCTCCCTCTCTCTCCTCTCCACCCCTCCCTGCTACCCTCGTCACTCCTCCTCCTCCCCACTGCTCTTTTTACACTGAGCACAGAGCCTCCAAGAGAGAACGTTTTTCCAAAGAAAACAAATGTAGAGGAGCCAGAAGTGGGAGTAGGGGAATCTCTAAGCCCAGTAAGAAAAACTCAGCTCCCAACAGCCGCAGAGGACTCAGAGATGCAGGCCAGATGAGGGCATGGATCCTCTCCAACTCCCATCAACATCCAAGGACAAGTTAGCTTTGCAGTAGGCCAACTGCACATCCAGAAACATTTTAGTAACTGAGTTTTAACTTGTTCAATAGCACTGCACCTCCCTCCCATGCCTAAAATAATTCCTATTCATAATTTGTTAATTTAAGCTTCTAATTTCAATTAAAGTTCAAGTTTCTACACATCCCGCAAACTCACTGCCCTCCTAGAAGGGCTTAGTCATTTACACTCTAGTGTGAATAAGTCTCTGACCCTTCCCTGAGAGGAGCTATTACTAGAAGACGTTAGCCTCAGGGAGAACCATGGGCTCTCTCAATGTCCATACTTCTCCAGCAGCTGGAGAGACTCCAGGCTGCATAGTCTCCAAACACTCCAGGGCTAAGAGGCGCCAGATGTGGCCAATGGTTGTCCTGGAACAGGTCAGGTGCCTCCCCATACTAATTCCTAGTTTGGAGGCAAAGGCCTGACTAAGGTCCCCACAGGCGGCAGATGGTGAGCCAACTTCTGCGTTGCCATGGCAGCCCTGGAATGGAGGTGAGGAGAAATCATTGTGTCTTTATGCCTGGATTACATGAGAGCACATGGATGAAAGTTTCAGAGATTATTCCATCCTCCCAAACCCATCAGGGGCTGCAGGAATTCCTGGAGGTGCCCTGGCAGGGTGGGGCAGTGGTGGGGGCCCCAAACCTCGATGCCAACAAACCTGGGCTCCAGTCCACCCAGCTCCTCACTCTCTGGCTGGAGCAAAGCCAGCTGTGAGATCGGGTGCAACAAAGGGATTTCTGGGAGCGTACCACCCCTTACTTGGAGAGTCAAGAACCAACTATTAGTAGGACCTTCAAAGATAGCAGGGGTCCCCGAGGCAAAAGATCTGGGGGTCAAAGATCGAAGGGCAGATTGGCCAAAAGAGGCCCTCAGGACCAATCTCCCTCATCTCAGCCGGGAGAAGATGCAGGTTCCGAGGTCTCTGATTGGCACCAGAGTCCAGTTCAGGGCCCAGCCTGAGGTGACCCACCCATCTCCAGCTCCCTACAGGCAACCCCACGCCCTGGGGCAGTCTGAGCTGTGGGAGCAGGCACAGTAGAAGCAGGATCTAAGCCAGGCTGGCGGGATCAGGCAGGACATGCCTGCAATGCTGAACCTTGAAGCCCTTCCCCAGTCCACTCTCAGAGCCAGTCCTGGTTCTCAGGGGACTGACTACCATGCACATTCACAATGTGCTTGGCAAGTGGTGTGATTACAGCGTGCACACAGTGTATACAGTAAGTGCTCAGAGTGTGAGCACATTGTGCACCCGCCCCCAAGGGATCCACTCGTGCATGTACACGCACCGCGCACAACTCATGCATAGGAGGTCCACACACACACATTGGGTGGAAAAAGGTCCAGTGAGAACTTACGTAAACACACCTACACACCCGTTTGCTGTGTACACAGTGAGCATACGTAATGAACCAGCATGTATGTGATTCAGAGTGTGAGCACATTGTGCACCCGCCCCCAAGGGATCCACTCGTGCATGTACACGCACCGCGCACAACTCATGCATAGGAGGTCCACACACACACATTGGGTGGAAAAAGGTCCAGTGAGAACTTACGTAAACACACCTACACACCCGTTTGCTGTGTACACAGTGAGCAGACATAATGAACCAGCATGTATGTGATTAACATGCGCGCACACACACACACACACACACAGGGCCCTCAGCCTTGCAGGGTTGGCCCAGAGAATGGGGCACAAAGAGGAAGGGAACCCCTTGGCTCCTCCCTAGAGACAAGCTAAGACCTGGAGGGTCATCCGCAGAGGCGGGTTAGGGCCTGAGGAGCTCCTGACTCAGTATCTGTGCGGCCCCTACGACAGTGAGGTCAGGGACCCAGTCCCCCAAGAGGGCCTGGGAGGGACTGTCTGGGCCCCAGACAGACACAGCAGCCCTGTAATCACCCGGGCAGAAGTGGGGCTTGAGGACAGCGCCAGGGAGGCTCCTGAGCCAGGCTGAGGCCTGATGTGGGGCAGGCTCCACCCTGCATGACTCCCGTCTTCTCCCTCAATTACGCCCACAGGGCCAGGAGCCTGAGGTGGTGGAGAAGGAAGCTGAGCAGAAAGCCCCAAGTTGGGGGTCCAGAGGCCTGGGTTCTAGGCCTGGCTCTGCTTCTATCCAAAAGAGCATTCTACGCAGAGCTATGCCCATCCTGTGTCTCAGTTTCCCCATGTGTACCAGGGGAATAATCTTGGCCCTGCTGCCCTCTGTGCTCATATTGAGGCCTGTGTCATGTAGGTTACTGGTCACCTGACCACCTGACCCCACTAGGTGGCATGCTCCACGGTCAGGGTCCTGGCCCCACCACTCTGAGACCTCTCCGGCAACAGCACTGGATGGGCTCCTGGGGAAGGTCAGTAAGAGGCTTCGCCACCCAAGGAGGGCCCAGTCTGCCCAGCTGGCCCATGCTGGACAGGTTGCGGGTCTGGCTTGGTCTGCTCTTTCGAACCATCAAGCCCAGAAGACATGTACCTCTTAGAGGCACAAGCATCCCAGAACCATGGAAGGAGCTGGAAGTCAAAATGTGTAGGTTTCAGCCACTGATTCTGTGTGGCTTTGGGCAGGTCCTACTCTGGGCCTCAGTTTCCCCATCTTTAATCTGAGGGATATCCAGTTCTGAGGTTGATTGCATGTCAACAGAAGAAGCGGGTCAGCCAAGCTGGTGCCCAGAAAGGGAAGATCTGCTAGGGGGAGACCCCTCCCCAAACTGAGATTTCCCAAACCCCGTCTGGGTCAGGTAGTAGGTCATGCCCTTTATATACACAATCTCGTTTATGAGGAAGATGCAAGTAGGACCCCAAACTTACAGATTAAGATGTGGCAGCTTAGAAAGGACTCAAGGTCACACCCCCAGTAAATGGTAGAACTGGGAATCAAGTTCACATATATATTAACTCGTTTAATGTTCACACCAACTCAGTGCAGAAGGTATGATTGTTATCTCCTCCCTTCATGCCCCATGAGGGCTGAGTCCAGACTTTTTGAGACTCAAAGCAATAAAAAGAGTATGGTGCTCCACTCCACGCCCCCACTGTGCAAGTCCAAATTAAAATAATACTAAAACATAAAATGAGCACAAAGAAGTTTAGCAACGTTCTGATTTTTTGGATGATAACAACGTTGACACTTTGTCTCATATATCATTTGAGTTTATTTTGGTGCCTCCGTCTTGCTGGCGTCTTAAGCATGTTCTTGGTCTGACTTGGATTGTTCCTGCACTGGCTCCCAGTGGCCTGAGAAACTCGTGGACCATGGGCCAGGAGCAGGGGACCTCAGGACATGATAAGCAGATCCTTTTCCAAGAACATCCCACCCCTCAAGGGGATGCAAAAAGAAAACCCCCACCCAGGGCGCTAAAAAAAACCTTCCAACCAACAATTTGGCAGCTGCGGTTGCCAGGGAGATGATGAGGGATGCTTGCGGTGCTGCCTCCTGCTCGGCAGAGCCCCTGCCTCCGCCCCAGGGGGGCATTCTCCTGGTGTCATCCTGGGGGCGAGGGGCCAGGCCGGGGAAACAAGAGCCTGAAGATCACATTCCCCCATTGTCCCTGGTTGTCCTCAGAGTAGAGGGCATGGACCAGACAATAGGCTGATGGACAATAGGGAACAGCAGATGGTCTTCCCCCACCCCCTCCCTGCCAGCTGGTACCACCCAGCTTGCCAGGCCTGCCAGAGAGAGGTCAGGGTGGGGCCCAGGCTCAGCTGGTTACAGACCCCAGCCTTGCATCTACCCACACTGGGTTTTTGGAAAGAGGCTTGAACAGGGAATTAAGACCCATGAGTGATGAAAAATAAAAGGAAGACACAGCCAACACTCGCTGTGTCTAAAATAAACTTGCTCTTGATGTAAAATCCAAATTCTTGCAAAGCCTAGCACGACCGAGCCCCAGGCCAGCTCCCCGGTGTCTCCACAGCACTGTCCTGGAGCTCCGTACCAGGGCCGCAGCACCCTTTCTGTACCTGAAATACAGTCAGACCTTTCCAACCTCTGCACCTTTGCACATGCTATTCCCATAGCCCAGAACACCCCACTT
>NW_006443568.1:13418665-13422872 GCF_000325575.1 Pteropus alecto | reverse complement strand
GGTCCCGCCTCAAATGTTATCTCTTTGGAGAGAATCTGTGATTACCTGTCTGAAGTAGACGACAATTTGGCTCCTTCAAATAGCACCTGTCACAATTTATAATTATCGGCTTTATTTTTTCCCATATCGATAATGTCTCCCACCACTGTCTGTAAGCTCCAAGAACATAGGGACTGTTTATATCATTCTCCTCTATACCCCTTGCACATAGTAAGTGTTCAATAAAGGTTTCGTGAATTTATCAGTCTCCTGGCACTTGGTCATCCCAGTCTGTCACATGAGGTGGTTTTTGTCTCCATTTTACAGAAGGAAGAGTGGGGGCTAGAAGAATCTAGTAATTGGTTAAACCGAGGTTAGAATCTGGAGCTAATCCAACTCCAAAATCCCTGCCCTTGATCCCACTCCGCTCCACCGCTTCCTCCCAGCTCTATCTGCACCAAATCCCTCAGAGAAGAGCGTAGGTCCCTTTCCCTTCTGGGCCTCTGTTTTCCCATCTGTAAAATGACAGCTCAGAGCTTTACGTCCCTGGAGATTCCTGTTACTCTGACAGCCTAAGACCCTCACAGAGATAAGCAGCCCAGCCGAACCCTACCTTCACCGCCCACCTCTTGAATTCGTGGTCTCATCACTGCTTAGGTTTTGGGGGCAGAAGTCCAGGGTTGAAGTGTTGGCAAGGATATGGAGGAACTGGAACTCTCGTACATGGCTGATGAAAATACAAATATTAGAGACATCTTGCAGATCACTTGACATCCACTCACCATACAACCCAAGCAATTTCGCTCAAGAGAAATAAAAACATATGTCTGCGCAAGGACCTGTATGCAATTGTTCACAGCAGCTTTATCGGAAATAGCCCAAACCTGGAAACAGCCCAAATGTCCATCAACTGGCGAATGAGCAAAATGTGATACCTCTAAACAATAGAATACTCTTCAGCAATGAAAAGGCATGAACTACTGACACAAGCAATAATATGGATGAGTCCCAAAATAATTGTGCTGAGAGGAAGAAGCCAGACACAAAAGACATCTGCCATATGATGCCACCTGTGTGAAAGGGCAGAACTACAGAGACAGAGAGGACAGATCAATGGTTACCTGGGCCAGGGCGTGAGGGAGGGGACAACTGCAGAGGGGCATGAGAGTGATGAAAACGTTTTCTATCACAACTCTGGTCATGGTAACACAACCGTATACATTTGTCACAATTCATCAAATTGTACACTTGAAACTGGCACATTTTCATGTATGTAAATTATACCTCCATAAAGTAGCCAAACGAGGAAAAAGGAGGATCCTGGTTTCAGGCCAGCTTCACCACTCCATCTCCTTGCTGTGAATCTACCTGGGGACAAGTCTGGGCCTCCTGGATGCCAGGCTTTCACTAATCCGGTGACTAAAGCCCAGCTAGGTGCAGTTGTGACATGGCCAAACCCCTCATTAGGGCTGCTCCTGGCACCCCATTCAACAGCCACTCAGCGGGCCCTGACCCTGGATGGGGTTTAAGGCTCCCACTGTCCCTGCTCTCCCTGTCCCTGCTGTGCAGTGGCCCTACCTCAGCAGCAACTGGCAGAGCCAAAAATTGGACCAGAGCCACAGGCAGCACTATAGTCCCACCTCAGGGCCAGGAAGAGCCTCCTCAGGACCTCTTGACATCACTCATGGGCATTTTGTCCACCGAGTCGGAATGTTCTCTCCTCATGGGCAGAACAACCTGTCCCTGCCCAGAGGTGGTACCAATAGGTAGGACAGCTCCAGGCTAAGAGAACAGGACAGTTCCCAACACAGAGGTCTTCAAACCCATACTCACGCTTCCCTGCTCTACACCTAAGCACCATCTTTGTGGTAAGAAGGGTGGAGGCACTGAACTCACCCCTAACATTTGCTGAGCCCCGGGCAAGTGTACAAATGGAGTTCTGTGTCCTGAGCATCCCCCAGACCTTCTCTTTCCAACACTGATTCTATCCCACTCTGCAAGGTGCCTCACAAGGTGCACAGGGGAACCTCACGTGAATATGGCCAAGCACCATTGACAGGTCTGACAAGTGGCCACTCTTTGGCCATCTCTTGGACTTAGGGATGCTCACACTAGAAGTGTGGTCCAATTGCAGGAGGATGACCCCATGCAGGCCCTAACAGAAAACTCAGGGCCATTCAAGCAGGGAATTTGAGGGCTCAGTTCCCAAAGCAGTCCAGAAAAGGACATGTGGTTTTTAGGTGGGCATGTTCTCTGGACCTTGCAGACTCCTGCCCCGTTGGGATGGGCCTGGCCAGAGGAAAGCCAGATTGGAACCTTCTGAAGCACAGGTCCAGGGCAGGGGCTTCAGCTGCCCAGGTCCAAAGACTAAGGGCAGAGTAAGAGGTGATGATTCTGGAGTCGGAGCAATAGAGGTTTCCAATGCCAGGCTTTTTTTTTCTCTTCCGAAGAACATTAACATCTATTGATGAGTTTCGGGATACAGGAGCGTCAAGAGCAGATCTGGATTTTAGAAAGATTCATTTGACACACATTCATTGCTCATCCACTACGTTCCAGGACCTAGGCCAGAAGCTGGGGATGTGACCTAATATGACTGTCAACGAACCAGCCACACAAAAGGATAAGGAAAAGTGCTTGGTGGGAGAAGGGAAAGGAAACACCACGACTGAGCGTCTGTTCTGTGCTAGGCTCACCCTGGGCATTTCGTAGGAATTACCTTAACTAATCCTTCATGACCTATGAGGGAGGTACCACTTTACAGATGGGGTATTTGAGGCTCCAAGAGGCAAAGTGAATTGCCCAAGTTTACCTAGTTAGAAAGCGGTTGAAACTGGGTCTGACTCCAAACCCAGGGGTCTTCCCACTTCCACAGAGAATGGGCTGTACTTCTTTCTGCAGTACGAGTGGTGGTTAGAAGGTGCTGATATTCCCTAAGGACTGGGGGGCCCCAGCACCCAGCCAGCTAGAGCGTGTATCACCTGCCTGTCTTAGAAAGAATTAAAAACTATGTAAAGCAATTGATTCCAGTGGGAACAGCCTCCCAATTTCCCATGATTTCATCATTCTTGCCTTCGCCCTGCCACTTCCCAGTTGGATTTTCCATCATCCTCTCGGGAAAGCTGGAAGGGAGTGGGGGAAGGGAAATTTTCTTCTCCAGACAGCTTGGTTCGTTGTATTCTTCGGAGGGATTGGATTAGAACCAGCCAGGGAACACCCAACAAGAGGGTTTCCTGGGATTTTCTAATGTGGAGACACTAGCCAAGGCATCAGAGAATATTCTCCAAAGACCAGAACTCATGGGTGTGTGTCTGTGTGTATCCGTGGGGGTGTGTGTGCATATCTCTGTGTGTCTTTGTCTGTGTCTACATATCTGTGTGTGAACCTGTGTCTGTGTATCTGCGTGTGTCTGTATGAGTATATGTCGGTGGGCATGTTTGTGTGTGAGTACGTGTATGCATGTGTCTGTGTGTATATCTGTGTGCCTTTGTGGGTAAGTGACCATCTAATGGCTTATGGTAGGTGCAAATGCTTCATGTCAGACCTGGGCTGCAGTCCTGTCTACACAGCTCCCGGGGTGTGGGACCCCTCGCCAAGTTGCCTAATTCCTTGAGTCTCCTTCCTCCCATGTGAAATGAGGAGCGTGATGATCTTGTCAGCTGAGTTTTGGTGAGGATTGATTGAATGGTGCATCATTCCAGATTCAAACTGGGTGCCTGATATGGTAAGTTTTTATGTTATTAGGGCCTTTCTCTCCTGCTTTTTTCTGATACCACTTGCATTCATCCCCTTAATAACTATTTACTGAACCCCCATTATGTGCCAGGTACTCTAGTTTGACGCAATAAGTGCCCTTTCTCAGAGGTTATAATAAATAGACACAAGACTCAAATAATGCTGGTCCAAGTTCTTATTTACTCATTTATTCGATGTTTATTATGTTCCTTTCTAGCTATGGGACCTCAGGCAAGTCATTATCCTCACTAAGTCTCCATTTCCCAGTCTGTAAACAGGACGTGGAAATAATGCCTGCCTACCCTGTTTGGGCATTGGAAGAATGAGTTGGAAACAATGGAGTATAAAAGGCCTTTTCCATAAACACTGCACAAATAGTAGTTATTACTAACATGAGCAGTTGTACCTTTATTTAGGGTACCAAACTATACAACCACAGCTGGAGGAAATCTCAGGCTATAGATGATAAACACAGGGTAGTTTGGCGCCCTGC
>NW_006443568.1:13400867-13418653 GCF_000325575.1 Pteropus alecto | reverse complement strand
CCCATGTTGTGACAATTTAGTATGAGGATCTCGCTTTAGCGGGCCCTGCCTGACTCCCGGCCCAGGTGGCTCTGCTTTCTCTGGGCCTCTGTGTTCTTCTTTCCTTGAGAATTTCTCTTCTCGGGTTGCTCCCAGTTCTCAGAGCTTTTCAATTAGCCTCTGGCCAACTTACACTCCAGAGAGTATCAGACCTCTACCACCAGGGTGCAGTTCTCCAGATTCACATCTCCCCAACAGTTGTCCCCGCTACTTGTCAACCTCAGGGGTAACCAACAACACACACACTCCCAGCAGAAACTCTTCAAGAATCTGAGTTGCCCCAGCCTACGGTACTTCCTCCTACCCCTTCCATAGGGCGTGCGCATGCGCGCGCGCGCACAACACACACACACACACACACACACACACACACACACACACACACACGTCTAGCAAAGCAGAAGCAGTTCAGGGTCTACCCCAGCTCCACCTCTAATAATTGTGCATCTGGTAAGTTACTTCACCTTTATTCCTTCATCTGTAAAATGAGGGCGATAATAGTACCTACCTCATAGACTTCTCGTGAGAATTCGAATAGTATGTGTAAAGTGCTTAGAATAGTGCCTGGCACATAGTCTGTGCTCAATAAATGTTAGTTTATTACTCCATCCTCCAAGATTCAACTCAAGAAGCCTCCCCTGGCCAGCCATTTTCACCCTCTGAGCTATTGCGGACACTTGTGTGGGTATTGACTTTTTCCTAACTTCATCCATTTTGCAAGCATTCATCGAGTTCCCACAGAGATAAATTAAGCAGGGTGCTGGCCCTAGAGAGCTCCAGCCCAATGAAGAGAACAGGAAGCAGATCATCAAAATCTGGGATAAATCGTACAGGGATAGAGAGAGCATGGGGTGTTGGGGAAGCTCAGGGGTCAGCTGGGTTTGGTCAAGAAGTCTTCCAAAAAGGAAAGCTAACTGAACGAAGTCTTAAAGGATGAGGAAGTGTTAGGCCGAGCAAGGGAATGGAGGCTCCTCGCACAATGAGAACGGCAAGTACAAAGGCCCAAGAGTGACAAAAGGCCCAGCCCCTTGGGAGAACTGCAGGCAATTCAGGGTGGTCAGAGCAGAAAGGTTTGAGGTGAGGGCCTAGATATGGGCTGGGAGGTAAACGGAGGCCAGATCACAAAAGGCTTGCAATGCCCTGTTGAAAAGCTAGCACTTCTATGTGCAACCTGGTATCCTGGATCGGAGCCTGGAAGAGAAAAGGGACAACACTAGAAAAACTGGTGAAATCAGAATGAAAACTGTAATTTAGTTAATAGTGTTGAACTAATGCTAATTTATTGGTTTTGACAAATAGCATGGTTATGTGAGATGTTAACGTTAGGGGAAGCGAAATAAAGGACATGCAAGAACTCTCTGTAATGTCTTTAGAACTCATCTATGATTCTAAACTTATTTCAAAATTTAAAAAAAAAATTTAAGGCTAGGACTTTATCTTGAGAGTAAAGAGAAAGACATCGAAGTGTTCGTAGCCATGGATAACCAGGTCAGATTTATGCTACAAAGATTATTCTGGCTAAAATGAGAGATTGGGGCTGATAACCCTGGACCCAGAGAAAGAATCCCTCCCTCCCCATAATCCAAGAGGCTGTGGGAATGGAGAGAAACCAGCAGAGTAGACAGCTCATCAGAAGGCAGCATTTAAGGAATTTGGTTTTGATTGAACAAGGAGGTAAAGGGGAGGGCTGAACCAAGGAAGATACTTGAGTTGCTGGGTTGAGCACTGCAATCACCAGGATTCTTTGATTGTAAGTGACAGAAACACAATGAAACCATGAAGGAAAAGAGCAAATGCGTTACCCACCTACTCACCCCTGCCCCGAAAACAAACTGAAGGAATTCGAGAGGTGGAGCTGACTTCAGAAACGACTAGAACCTGGTCCTCAGGCACCACCAGGACGCTGCTCCCTTCTCCTCGATGTCTTGGTATCATTCTCTCTCCAACTGCAAAGAGCTCAGGACTCATATCTTTAAAGCCTTGTTAACCTTTAGGAAACAACGTTTTTCTCATCGGCTCCAATTGGAAAAATCCCAAGGAAGAGCTCTGATTGGTCAGATTTGGTCAAGTGTCCATCTCTGCACCAGGCTCTCTGGCCTGAGGTCTGGGGAACTATGATTGGCCTAAGGTGAATGTTTCCCACCCCCTATGGCCAGCAGGTAGAATGCTGATGGACTGGTTCCATTAGAACTAGACTGGGAGAAGAACAATTATGCCAAGAACAGAAGTGTTGTTACCTGAAGAAATGTGGAAAGAGAAGTGGAAGAGACAAGCGAAAGCGTGGAAGGTGGTGTCATATCTGGGGATAGAGAAGGACAAGGGAAAAGTGAGTGGACGAGGTGGCACAGAAAGAAAATGGGTTTAGTTCTGGACGTGGGGAATTTAAGGTGCCTGGAGGGCATCAGGTGGAAATATGCATAGGCTCAGGAGGAGCCCTCTCTGTGAACTCCGTTTGGCTTCCTGTGAACTTGAACTCCCAAATTTCCTTTCCCCCAGGCCCCAAGGGCTTCTGGGGCCTGATGCTGAGCATTGATTGGCCCTCCAAGGCCCTTCTAGTCACACTGACTCATCGCAGCCCACTCACAGCCGCTCAGATCATCCCCAGAGGAGAGGATGAAAGCTGAGGGCTGAGGGTAAAGAGTTTTGTCTTCCTCCTCACTTCAGCGCTGACTGGGATGGAATGCCCCCTCGGGCCTTTTCTTACGCTCTCCCTGTCTCTCCAGGGGTTAAGATCAGGAACAAGAATCCTTATTAGGAGGGAATGGAGGACAGGGCGGGGAGATGGTCAGAATTTGAGGAGATGAAGATTGGGGATGGGAAAGATTGGGTTGTAGGGAGAGTGTACAAGTCAGTTTACACCAGTCCCCCCGAAGTATTTCCTACCATGACAATGCAAAAGATCGTGTGCTCTGGAGTCAATTCAAAGCTCATTTCTGCCATTTACCAACTAACTGTGTGACCTTGGCCAAGTTACTAGAACTGTCTCCATCTTACTTTCCTCATCTGAAATATGGTGATAATATTACCTCGTGTAATATTATCTTACCTCGTGGAGTCTTTGGGAGACTAGTTTCATTAACTTAGTTAACGTATGTGCTACACTCTAGCACTGTGCTTGGAACAAAGTAAGTACTGGGTAAAGGATAACTACTTGTAGTTCATCTTGTTTGACATCATTTATTCAACTTTCTTTTGAAAGAATAGGTAGATGGTGGTATGAATAATGGATGGATGGATGAATGGATGGATGGATGGATAGATGAATAATGGATAGATGGATAGGTACACTGGTGGATGGCTATAGAGAAGAATGGATGGATAGATACATGATGGATGTTTGGATGGATCTTTGGTTGTTGGATAGGTAGATAGGTGGTTAGATAAATAAGTAGTTGAATGGGTGGATGTATGGATGGATGGATGGGTGGATGAATGGATCATGGATGGATGATCAATGGTGGAATGGATATTTGCTTGTTGGATGGATAGATAGGTTGTTGGATGAAATACCCAGATGTGTAATACATCATCCCTGTTCTCACTGAACTCACAGTTCAGTGGAAAACAAAAATGCAGAAACAGATTATGACAACAGAGAGAGGCACAGAACTAGCTAGGGGAGCGTAGGGGGTAGGGGAAAGCAGGAGTTAGCCTGTTAGAAAAAGAGGAGAGATAATGAAGGTAGTTCCTGCCCTCAAGGAACCCACAATCTAATTAAATAATTAGGCACTTCAGATTCTTTTTGAAACTGAGCCAGGTATAAATAAATCTATAAACAGAATAGTTAAGTAAACAAGATGTTCTTTAAAAGGCAGTGAGCTCAGATGTATAATAACTCCTGATTCAAAACATCATTTTCTCCTTGGAACAAACTCAGAGTTAATTCCCCAAATTTGCCAGAACACACACATTTCTTTGTCCCTGCTGCTCAGCCTCACCTCCTCCCTGGGCCGCCTGTGCTACCATGATAGGAAAATAAATACATGGAGCCATCTCTACCATGATGCCCGCAGCTATGTGTTACAAGGTGAAACAGGCCCAATCATCTCTCCTGAACAGGCAATCAGAAACAGAGACCAAACGTCCACAAGCTTGTGTGGTGTAGAGCTTCCCATTAATGGTTTAGATTTTAGTCTTAAGTGGGAAATAATTCATGGCATGAAATTTGAAAAATACCAAGCCAAGAGTAATTGAATGCACCCCAGACTCAGCCCTGACCCCGGCTCTGCCAGTGGTCCTTGTGCCTCCTGGGGGAGAAGGGGTTGTCAGGCCTCAGGGCCCGAGCTGTCAAACAAAAAGGATCCCGGGGGATGATTTCTAAACTCTCAATTCTGATATTTAGTGATGAATATACTTTTATTTGTAGGTTAGAAACGAGGGTATTTCAAGAGTTTTCAAAAGATCAAATGGCCGGAGGCAAAGTCCCTTCCTACCGCTATGCTTCTTCTATTCACCATCTGAAACAGGAAGGTGATCATCCAGCCTCGCAGCAATGCTGTGAGGTTCAGATGTGACTGTGTCTGTGAAGGTGACAAATCGTAAAGCTCTACACAGGTGAACATGGAGATGGCTTTCTGGATATTCAAAGGGGTGGGCCACCCACGTGGATATGAACTACATCGTACTAACTCAAGACGCTTAGAGGTCCACTGCCCATGTCTGACGGGGGAACCGAGGCCCAGAGGAGTGGGGGACCCCTCCTGAGTCCATGGCAGAGGGCGGATGCTGGGACCAGAGCCAGGTCTCCTCACAACCAGGCCACTGCTCATCACAGGTCCTGGCCTGGCCAGAGCCTTGGTCCTCCAGGGTGTCAGGACTCAGGGTAAGGCAAAGTCAGATTCCAGATCTCCTGCCAGCAGTTCCCTCAGCAGCACCAACCACATGTGAGGTGGCACACAGGCGAAGACGCCCACCTTGGCGGCAGTAACAATGGTGTGACATCGGCAGCTGAGGAGTGGGTGGCCGAGGGAGGTGTTGTTTTCCACTGTGCGAAGCTGGCACGCAGAGGAGGCTCATGGAGACTGCTGCTGCTGCTACTATTGCGTCTGCAAGCCAGATGGGGAGAGGGAGAGGGAATGTGGGGTCTTGGAACAAATGGCGATGGTCCAGAGTCAGCCTCAGCCCTACTCTTGAGGGGCAGGAAAGGATGTTAACTACTCACTGCCCTTTGCTGGCTGCCTGTGCCGGACCAAGCTCCAGAAGGTGGTTACAAGCTGGGTTGTGGAGTCAGGTGCCCTGTGTTCAAGTCCAAGTTTTGCCATTTACTACTCTGTGTGATTGCAAGCAGAGAGCTAATCTCTTTACTCCAGTTTCCTTGTGTGTAAAATATGGTTTAATCATGGTGTCTCATTCAAAGGGCTGTTGGGAGAATTACGTGACAGAGTGAAGGCAAAGGGCTATCCCTGGTCAGTCTCCTAAGAAACAGCCTCTAAGATGAAGATTAGGATGCAGGAGGTTTGTCGCAGGGGCTCATGGGAAAGCACTCGTGAGGGATGCAGGAAGCAGGATCGAGAAGGAGAAGTTGACCTGTTCTGCACTTGCCACGGTCTGGGGCGGGATTGCCCTTCGAGTTCTCCCACGCTGAGGTCAGGGGGCTGCACCCTGGAAGGGCTATGACCTTGACTTGGGCTGAGAGCAATTCCAAGGAGGCGCTCAGTGGTGAGCTCTCTGCAGGAACTCTCTTGGAAACTGGAGGATGACTGCCTCGGTCCCAAAGTGGGCGACCTCAGCAGCACACTGCACCATCCACTAGAAGAGTTAAGGACTCAGTAAATATTGTCTGTTAGTTATCACCGTCATTACTATCACTGTCATCTTCATCTTGTTTAACCCTCAAAACTGCTCTGGAAGTGGATGCTATTGATATTTTACAAATAAGGAAGCTGAGGCTCAGAGAGGTTAGCTAACTTACCCAAGGATCCACAGCTTGTGCATGACAGAGCCAAAACTGGGAAAGCAGACCCGTCTGTGCTCATTCCAGTGCTCATCCCTCTTCACTCCAAGGTGGAAGTCCATCCAGCCCAATCGCCCTTCCTTCCAGAACAGGACATATGGCCACCCAGCTCCCCCATGAGTGGAAGCTCTCTCCCATTAGGGCAGCCAGATCTAGCATGAGACTCCTTGATGGAGCCAAAGTTTTTACCCACTGAAGCCCCAGCTCCATGGTGAAGAACTCTAGTTCCCCTCACACATGTTTCAACCGTAAGCGTCCACCCCCAGGGTGAGAGAAGAAGGGAGCCCCAGGGGTGGCGCCTCACAAGCCCTGAGTCTCATATACACACCTACAGTCCTGAAATGCTCTTGGCCAGATGCCTTCCTGAAGAGATGCTGCTTCGAGCCCTCCATGGCCCCCGCGGTCCCAGGAGGGAATCTGAACCCATCCCTGCCCCACCCTCCCCACCCTGGGCCTCCTTTCCATCATACTGGCGTGTTTCATGCCCCCGCACACACATACTCCGCACCTCTTCATA
Source organism: Pteropus alecto (assembly GCF_000325575.1). Lineage (NCBI taxonomy): Eukaryota > Metazoa > Chordata > Mammalia > Chiroptera > Pteropodidae > Pteropus > Pteropus alecto. Next base: position 13,412,144 of record NW_006443568.1, on the reverse strand, counting down.
AGGCCCTTCCTCTTCCTCGTGCCCCCCCATCCCTGTCTTATCTCCTGGCTGCCCCCTATTTACCCTTTGGGTCTTCCCCAGGATGCCGTCTCTGACTTCCAAAGCCCAGGTCAGGGGCCTTTCCTCAGTGCCCTCCAGCACCCTGTGCTCACCCCTCCCCCACCACATTGAGAGCCTTGTGAGGTCAGGGTTCGTGTCTTTGTTCACTGCATCCATCATAGCATCAGGCACACAGCCCGTGATGAATGATCTATTGTGAATGAATGAATGAATGAATGAATGAATGATGGAGTCACTTGACATGATTCATTCAGTCCTCTAGAAATGACCCAGAAAAGGAGTGATCCCTTACCCCAAAGTCTCCATACTCCGCTCTCACCCTGGACCCTCCCCTCTGTTCCACATCCCTCCCTAATCTGACATCTAGGGAACCTCCCCTAGCCCAGCCTAGGGAGAACCAAACTGGCTCTCGAATAGGCTTATTGAAATTGTCTAAAATCATAGCCATGGAGGTCCTTAAAAGCTTGTCGGAGACAGACGAGGAAACTGAGACCCAGAGAGGGTACAGGAGCGCCCAAGAACACACAGCAAGAGAGTAGCCAAGTCCGACTGGCTGCTCCAATCGACCAGCCCTCCCCTGACCCCAGCAAACCCAACCAGCTCTTTTTCACAGTTGTGCTAGAACAGCAGTCCCATGGCCCCCTCTCTCTGAGGGCGGAGAGTGGAGGACATATCTCTTCTCCCTGTCTCCGCCATGGAGAGGACACTTGGAAGTTCCCAGAAGCCCACAGATCCCCCTGCCTACCCTCTTCCCCAATCTCTCTCCTCCTCCCTCTGTCCTCCTGCCTCGTCTTGCCTCTCTGGCCACCAATCTCTGCAGGGGAGGCAAGCGTGGGATGTTGGCACCAGGGAGGCTGCAGGTTGGAAGTAAATTCTAATCAAACACAGTATCACTCTGCTCGGAGGACAGAGGACAGCATTTTTTGCCGGGTATTACTCATGTGTTAGGAGAGAAATCTGAGTCTTCGCAGAGCCGGAGGGGAACTTGCAGGGTTAGGAGGATAAAAATCTTTTCTTTTTCCCCCCAGGCTTGTTCTCACTTTGATTATCTTCTCTCTCTGCCTCTCATTAGGGCTGGACTTTCAGGAGATAGATTGCATTTGGCCCTTCTCTTCCCGTTTTAAAGGCACAGGACACCGGGAGTGCTGACAGCTGACTGGAGCCCAAAGGCACAGGACTGCCGAAGTGGGGGTGAGTGGGATAGGGGTGGGGCCAGCCTTGTATGTTAGGTGGGAGGAATCAAGAGGGGACACAAGGGAAGGATTGTCATAGCCATTGAGGACAGGTGCTGCTAATGAGGAAGCCACTGGGGAAAGGACAGCCTTTCCTAGAAGCAAAGATCAAAGGAATTAAGGATAATAACTGTGTTATTCTTGAGGACCTTCATACCTCTCTATCCTTGATCACAAACCTACTCCAACCCTATCTCTATTCCCAATGGGCCCAGAATCCAAACACCCCATCTGGCTGTCATCATCTCCTCTTCAGACCACTGTAGGAGCTCCCCCAATCTGCAAGTGGTCCCCCATTTCCAGTCTTTCCCACCCCCACCCCCCACAGTCCATCATCCAACCAGCAGCATGAGTGAGCTTTCAAAGCTTAAATCATGCCACATCACTGCCCTGCTGAGACCAGAATCAAATCCAACTGTGGCCTGCGAGTCTCTACCTACCATGGCTCCAATGTCCTCTCAAACTTTTCTTGGCCTCTCCCCTCATCTCCAGGCCCCAGCCACCCTGCCCTTCTTCCTGTCCTTGGAACATGCCAAGTTCTCTTCATCAGGTCTTGTCGCAAATGCTCCCCAGAGGAGCTTTCCCCACCCGCCTGAGCTAAAGCAACACCCCATCCCCGTCACTCTACCACATTATCCCGCTTCACCTCGGCTAGCTTTGCCCTGTGTCAGTGCAACTAACACGATGCAACTGAGTCGATATGACTTCTCCCAAAATTCCCTCCCCTGAGTGGTGCTAAGGTGGCATGGGGAGCAAGAGACATCTTACACGAGCTATGGAAGATGAGACCGAAGCAGCAGCACCTATGTTTTTATTATACTCTGAAGGTCAGGGCAGGGTGCGCCCTCATCTCCGATCTGCTGCCCACCTGCTGATGGGGGGCAGCACCTGGACCTGCAGCTCCTCTAGCTCCAGCAGATCTCCTCTTCAACTTCTCCTAGCCCTGGGCCAAGTGTGTGTGCGGCTCTATAGTGAAGGGTGCCCACTCGTTCAGCAGGTCACTTGTGTCACTGAGGTTGGAGGTGGGAGACACAGATATGAGTTCCCGTGTACTTGCTCTCTCCCACACTCAGCTTTCCTTCCCAACTGCCAGCCTAGCTGACCTATAGCAACTCAGCCCTAAGCCCAGATGCAGGGGCAGCAGCCTGCATAGACTGCCCCTTGAGTTCCCACACTTGAATAAGGTCTAACCTCTATAATAAAGCCTTATTCTGTACCACTCGTAAAGATGCTGCTTCTCTGATTGAAGCTCAATAGATATTATCTCCATTTCAGCCTTCGTCAGCACTGCAAGTTAGTTTAGTTATAATATGCTCATTGACTTTCTCACCACCCTAGACGGGAAGATCCTTGAAGGCAAGGATCCTGTCCATCTATTGACAGCTGTATCCTCAGCACATAGAAAAGAATCTGGCACATAGCCGGCGCTCAGTGGTTACTGAGGGGCGGAACAGCTACCACTAGCTGGCAGGACTTGGTGAATAAGAAGAAGGTGCTGTAGACATGGAAAGATGACTGAGCAACAAACGCCATGTGCGCACCTAGCATGTGCACAGCGCCAAGGACACCCTTCCCTTCTGCCTCAGACTGCATCCTAACCAAAGCTGTTCCCCACCCCAAGAGCACCCCCTCCCTCTCACTGCCCACTTCTTCTGCAGAATGACCAAGACTCCCTACCTCCCCTACCCTACTTCTTCTAACCCCCAACTCCCTACATTCTGGTTCCTGCCTCATGATCACAGAAGTGGCCATACCCAAGGTCACCAATGTCCAGATGACCACCAGGCCTTGGGGCTCCTTGATGCTATAAATCACCACCGTTTCTTCAAGCTCTCATCCCATCCAACTCTCCCTCATCTGTCAGAACATTTTTCCTCTGGCCTCCTAATCTTTCAAGATTCTTCCTGGGGTCCTCTCCTCCCACCCCTCCTTCATTCTCTTCTTCCCCTCACTTCTCCCTAGATACCCCCAGCCCAGGCAATAACACCCACCCCCATCGTTTGACTCATCGCCTCCAAGATTATAATTTCAAATCCTCATCTCTCAGTTGCAACAACTCTCCTGATTCCTCCATTTCCAGTGGTTTGTGAGATTTGTCATATTTTGACACAGTATTTGGACCTAGAAGCATCAAAGCAGGGGGGATGTCCAGTTGTAAGTTTACGATTTTCATTATCAAGTACCATTCTCAGCCCACATCTCTGACCCTAATTCTATTGAGTCTTGTGAACTGACCCCTGGAAAGGAGAGGGAAATGCCTGGAACCACTCATCAGATGCATCCAAGCTCAGCACCAGTCATTCATAGCATCCTGTATCACATGTGGGGCTCAGCACACAGAAGGACTTATTATACGTGTGCTGAATGGATTAGTACATGGGAGTAAATGCTGATTCAACCTCAAAGTAGGGAGTTGGAGTACTTGGTGGGAGGTCAAAGTACTCCTTCAGGGGTGCTTGGTATGTCAGAGATATAGGGATGGATGACATGAATCTGTAAGGCAGGGCACCCAGCCATGGTGACTGAGATCCTGGGAGACATTAGCAAGAGTGAAATCTTCATCCTCAGCTTGTAAGACTTCCTGCAAAGCCCTGTCTAATTAGACCCAAGGGAGGACAATCATATACCAACCAGTCTTAGGTCACTCTATGGTGATATGCTACTTCCTCTCCCCACGCCCACGAGGCATCACATCACAGCCAGCCCAGGGCTGCAGCCCCAGGGATTCCAGCCCACTCCAAATGCTACCTGCATCTCTAGCCACTGGGGCCTCTGCTTCTGCAAGGGGAACGTTTCCAGAGCACTTAAAACTCCTGGAATGACTCTCACATTAACATGGTACTTGCAATGACCCTTTGTACATCGTCCAGGTAGGTATATCTGTTAAATGTCTTCATTTAACAGATAAGGAAACTGAGGCTCAGAGATATCAAATGACTTACTCAAGAGCTAGCAAGAGATTTGATGAGATTTTAACCCAGGCCTGTCTGACTGAGACCTCACCATCTTCATTCCAACAAAATGCTGAAATATAGAGCAGTTGAAATTCACAATAAAGGCACACATGAGATTGATAATGCAGTCAATGCATATATTCAGTGCTCAAAATGCATAATAACTGCACACAACTGGTACTGAATAATGCACAGTGTTCACAATAATTGGTTTTATAATGCACAGTAAATGTACCTACTAGATATAGGATGGTGATGACAAATGTTACCGGGGAGAGTGTCACAGGGACATCTTAACAGCCATTGGGAAATTTACACCACTGGATTATCAACCCAATTAATTGTCATCTAGCAAGAAGCAGGGCCCTGGGGACATAGATTTGACAGGGAGAGGGTAGGAATGGAAGAGTCAGGAGAAATTGGAGAACTGGGTCAGGAAAGGCAGCAGAGTAGAGAATGGGTGTCAAAGTGGGAAGGTCAGGGTGCCAGGGACAAGGAGGCATGCCAGAGACCAGGCCAAGGTTTACAGGTCAGCTTTGCCAGGGACTGAGGCCCCACCACTGGTCAAAGGAATCCCAGTGGTGATGATGATGGCGATGTTGGACAATGGTACCCAAGGTGCAGCCTCCCCTAAGCCTCCAATTGGGTGTCATATCCCTCCTCTCTGTACCCAGAGGCCTGAACTTCCCCTGCCACCTCAGTATCTTGTCATCTGTCTGACTCCCAGATTTAAAACCAGGCAGTCTGGCCCTAGGACCTAATCACTTATCCACCATTATACTGCTTCACAGTGGATGGCTGGCTGGCTGGCTGGCTGGCTGGCTGGCTGGATGGATGGATGGATGGTTGATGGATGGATAGATGGACAGACAGATAGTTGGATGAAGAGATGGATGGACAAGCAATAGAGAGACAAAAATAAAAATAAAAAGACGGGGAGATGAGAGGTGGTAAAATGTTGCGATGATGATTATTGTGGTCATTTAAACCCATATCCCAAGAAGAATTAGGAGAAAAATTAAATCAAATTCCAGCATAGACCCTGGTCAGGAACCACCATCCCGAAAACCCAGAACTCATGCAATTCTCAGTAAAAGGGTCTGAAAGCATCTATGGGCCTTTACTCCCTAAAGTGAGCACCCCGTCTTCTCACCAGGACTCATGACGATCCCTAAGATAGAGTTGTGCATATAGTCAGGACCTAACAAAATTCCAATGAACTCGATGAGAAGTAATTATTGAACACCTACTGTGTGCCCAGCACAGTCATTTGCTGACCAGCTGGCGGGCAGCCCGGCTGGCTTTTTCTGGCAGGCGGCTGGCCTGGCCAGCCAACCGACAGAGCCCCTATCAGCTTACACAGCAGTTGGCGTTTCCTTCGCTGTAAATGCCCTTGTCTCGCTGAATAGAGAGAGAGTGCGATGATGACAGGGGTGATCAGAATGATTTAGTTTCATCTCTAATGCATCCTGCCTGGGGAATTCTCGTTGTCATCAGGTAGTGACAGTTTATGGTTGTGGGTATTTAAACCGCTCAGCTATATGTTTCAATAGGCATCATATACAATTATAAACAGGCAGACGAGAGATGAAAGGGACAGTCTGATCTGTTTGGGAAAGATTATCTGGGAGCTACCGACCCAGGCAAAAGAAAAATATTGACATGGCGTGTTCTCAGGGTGTCCCAGATGTCAATTATGGAGCCGACTCTCTGTGGTCACCTCTCTTGATTCCAAAAGGAAAATGTTTCTGAGTGTGTCCCCCACTATTGCGATTTTGGGGAAAGTAGTTTATCCTCTGATGATAATAAAAGTAACACATCTCCATGGTAAAATATTTAGAGAATTCAGAGACATGGAAAAAAAGGAAAGAAAAATCATCCGTTAACCCTTATCCCAAAGAAAACACAACGGACCTTTTTCTTTCCTCTATTTTTTCTTATATTATTTACAATAGCTGAGATAATAATTATTAAGAATAACTAAATCTTAACATTTATATATGCTAGGCATTTTTCTAAGTGCTTTACTCCTTTAATCTTCCCAAAAGCTCTATGAGGTAAGACAATTATTATGCCTACTTTATAAATAATTGAAACTGAGGCACAGAGAGGTTAGCTTGCCTGAGTTCGCAGCCACTTAAGGGGCAGTGCTGGGGTTCGAACCATTCCACAGCACTATTCTTCTATTATAGGTCCTTTTGGTGTCGAGCAAATGGCATATGTGCTTTCCCACATCAACACACCAACTGCAGAAACATTATTTTCAATGGTTGCTAAATATTCTAAGTGGATGGACCACAGTTTTCTTAGTCATTCCCTATCTCAGACACCTTTCTCCCAAACTTCCACTGTGCTATACCGTCCCCAGCATGGTGGTAAATGAACCTTCACAGAAGCCGGTTTTCCTTCCAGAGGACAGGTTCATACACACCCACTCCCCACCCCCCACGCAAGGCTGGCCGGTCTCCTCACTAGGACTTGAAAGCAATGACTCCTGGCCTCCAACTCTCCACATGCCCCTCCCCCAAGACAGAAAGCTGGAATCAGAACTCTGAGGACTCACCCTGGACCAAATATAGCCACACCTGCTCCGAGCAAAACTGAGCAGAGCACCTGTCCCACAGCCACCTGGGCAACACCCCTAATCTCTTTCAGCCTTGTTTTCTTCCTTCAAAAATGGAAACACCACTGAGAACCCTGCCCACCTCAAATAAAAAGTTCTCTGTGAAGATCTGATGATGTCATTGCCATAAAAAGGCTTTTGAAACTGGAAAAGAGCTCTACATATGCAAAAGGTTGTTGTTATTATTATCACATTAATTCAATGTGCATTCCCTGAGGCACTGCTCAGTGCCAGACATCTGTGTGAAGCCCTCGGGATATGGAGACCAACAAGAGAGCCCCAGTGCTGCCCAAGAGGCAGTCACAGTCTGATGGAGGACAGACCGGCAATGACACATTGGGATGAGTGCTCGGGCAGCAGGAAGCAACAGGGCTGCAGGAGCCTAAGCGAGGGACCTAAGTCAGGTGGAGGGAACTGAAAAAGGCTTCCAGGAGGAGGTGACAAGTCAACTGAAACCTGGAGGAGGAGGAGGATTTGGCTGGATGGAAAAGAGTGGGAGGCTGAGAGAACGGCATATGCAAAGGTGCAGAGGCATAAAAAGAATGACATTCTGGGAAGAACAGAAGGGCCAGGGCATAGTAGGTTTACAGGGAATTGGAAGGAGAGGAGGCTTGCCGTGTAGACCGCAACCCCACCTGCTGTTTTAATTGCGTTTGATCCCTTAACTGTTTAGGGAATGGGGAGGGTGCTGCACAACCCACTCCCAGGAAGGTGACTTCACCAGGCACACATGTGGGTGAAGGAGCAGCATCGCCCACTTTACAGCCTGAGGGCAGTGGGAAGGGACTCTCAGGGACAGGTGGGTGGGGCCATGCTTCATTGAGCAGTACAGAGCAGTCCTTAGAGGCCTCCCCCCAAGCCTTTGCCCACCCTTGGCCCTCATTCCTTAAATACTGGTTCCATTACACCCCAGCGGAGTGACCCCAAACCTCAAACTCAATGGATCTCCAGGAAGCTCAGGGAAAGAACCTTCTAGGCGCTGGGTAGTCTATCACTTTTATTGCCTTTAAACCCAGCAATCCTTTGAAGCCTGGATTCCATGGTCCCTTTTCACAGTTGAAAAGGTCAAAAACTGAAGTAATAGGGCGCCGGTCACTCGTGAATGCGTGAATGCGTGCTTACGGTTCAGGTTACTAAAAGCATCAGAGTGGCTGGCTTGTTCCTCTCCGTTGGTGCCCTTGAACGAATTACCACTTCCTTAAACCTCAATTTCACACCTGCTCACGGGGTGACAATAGTGCCACTCCTTCTGAGGCTGCCGCGAGGCCTGGCTGAGATGTGCGCCTAAAGCGGGTAGCGAGTAGACTGCACAGCAGCTCTGTGATTATCTTACACCACGTCTGGATCTCCCACTTTCCCGAGGTCAGGACTGGGGTTGGACGAAACTGGAAATCTCCGTGCATTTGCCAGGGCGGTGGGCGAGTCCAGTCTCAGGCATCGGACACATTCTTGTGCGGACTGAGCTCTGGGTTTGGTCAGAGTCCAAGACAACAGTCATGTCAGGTCAGCTGGGACTCCAGGGAGACCTGTGGCCCCGTTGCCCGCTGGACATCTCAGAAATGCCCTGTCCTAGGTCCCTTTACACCAGTGGTAGGCGCAAAGCGAGGACCCATGGCCCAGAGAAACCGCCCGAGGCCTCAGCCAGAAAGCAATTACAGGAGTTCTACGGGCCCACTGAAGCCCATGGAGGGTTCATGTATTTCCTCCTCAACAAATATTTATTTAGACACTGTTCCAGATGCTGGAGAGAGAGCAAAAATAAAAACAAGACATTGCCCTGGGGGAGTTTCCATCCTCCTGTGCCTCTGTTTCCCCGTTTATTAGATTATTTTAGTGCCCCCTCATGAAGCTGCAGGAATTAAATAAATTAATATATGTAGGGAGCTCTTAGTACAGGGCCTGACACTTAAAAAGTGGCCCAGTAAATGTTTATTGCTGTTAGCGTTGTTACTCTTCACTGCGTTATAGGATTAGGTGAGATTATCTATGTAAAGCACTTAGGGTGTGACCGGCACTCAGTAAGTATGAAGAAGATGACAGCTATTTCCTCAAAGGCTAGCCAATGTCATCAGCCCATTTTAGGGAGGAGGGAACTGAGGCATGAGAAGTTAAGCAAGCGACGTGCCCAAAATCTCACTTCGGTTAGTCGTGAAAGGCTCTTGAACACACTCTAACCAGGGTTTCTCAACCTCAGCACATCTAGGGCCGGAGCATTTTGTGTCCTGGCCATCCTGCACACCACGAGATGTTGCGCGTTATCCCGGGCCCTCTACCTACTAGACACCAATAACGCTAACCCCCTCCTCACATGGTGACAGAAATGTCTCCAGACACTGCCCAATGTCCTCTGGGGGGCAAAATTGTCTGCTGTTGAGAAGCACTACTGTAAACTGACCAGTGAGCTTATCTTTCAAGAACTTCCAGTATCTGACCTGAAGCCCCCTCCCCTCCAACCCTGACAGCACCATAAAAGCCTTGTTCCAACCACTTCCCCAAGGACCTGCCCTTTCTCAGGCAAACCCCAAACATGCCAGCCTGGCCCCACAGTTTTCCCTCCACCAAGACTGACCTTCTGACCCCCACCCTCACCCCACGGCCCACCTGAAGTCCCACCTGCTCACTGAATGGTCTCCCTGCCCCAGAACTCAGTTTTGTGCCCAGCCCTTCACCTTGTATCATAATTAGTCATGAACATGTCTGTCCTTGCCTGCTCCCTGTCCCTAACCTCCACCCCGCCCCCCACTCCCCACAGAAGCAACTTGAGGGCGGGACTGTGCCTAACTCATCCATGTGTCTCTGGCACCAGCACAGGGCCAGACGCACAAGGCTGGCTCATGCTCTGTGCATACAGTGTATCACAGATGCAACTGGCACCCAAGTAGCCTTTGGGGTGCGGGTAAAAGGCCCTCAGGCAAAGGAGGCAACTTGGCATCCTGGTTAAGACTGAAGAGTGAAGAGTGTGAGCCGGACGGGGGCTGTTCCCACTTCTGGCTCCTTCCTGAGGACAGGTTATTCAAACCCTGTAGCCCTCAGTTTTTTCATGGGAGCAATGGGGATAATACGTAGTGTCCTTGATTGGCAGGACTGCTGTGAGAATTAACAAGTGCTGCTGACTCCTAATCCAGTGCTCTCCCTGGTTACAGGACATGGACTCCCAGGTGAAGGCGCCAGGAGGTGGGAAGCTCCTGCCCCAAATTCCTCTGGCGCCTGACGTGGGAACTTCTTGGATAGAAAGAGGGACAGCCGCAAACCAGGATGTGAAAAGGCCCATGGGGCAGGGGAGGCGGAGGCAGGCGGGAGGGCCGCTGGGGAGGCCGCCAGACGCAAGTAAATAATTCACACAGATGAACCGGAGATAAGTGCGGCTTCGTGGGGGATTGAGTTCAGGTCGGAGGAGGCTCAGACGGCTGCAGGGGACTTGTGGTCTCCCTTCTCTGAGAGGGGAGAATTAGTGTGGCTCCGTCTGCCAGGAAAACGCGGCCCCAGGTGCCGGCTCAGCGGCCACTCCCTGCCATTGGCGGGAGCTACCCGGAACTGCCCCGCGGGGCAACCGGCCTCGGCCCGCCGCCTCCGCCCAGCCGTCCCCATGGCAACCGCTGGCCTGGTCCAGGGTTCACCGCCAACCGGATCCTCAGCTTCCCCTCCCCCACCCCATGGGAGGATGGGCGTTTTAGGCTCAGAACCCTGTGCTCTCTGAGCTGCCAGGAGCAGAAGGTTGCCTAGTCGGACAGACCCCCTCCATATACTGGGATTCTTAGGGTCAGCCTTCCTGGGTTTCAATCCCAGCTCCACTTTCTAGCTGTGCGACCTTTGGCAGGTGACCTCACTGCTCTGTGCCTCAGTTTCCCTTACCTGTAAAATGGGTTTAATAGTAATACTAGTAACTCCCTCGTAGGGTTGTTGTGAAATTAAATGCATTAAATACAAAGATTGTAGAATAGTTACTGGCCTATATATAGCAAGCACCTCATAAATATTCTTTTCCATATTGGGAAGTGGAGCCCCAGAGCAGCAAAATACCTGTGCGGTGATGGCGACGTTCACACAGCCTGTTATTGGAACATTTGGGAGTGAAATGCAATCGCTAGTCCATTCTAAGACAGACACCCACTGTGAACGCTGGAGGCGTGCTACTGGAGTTCCCCAAGGGTTTCGTAAGCTTCCTGTGCCCCCCGCACCCTTCCTGATTTCTCGAAGCTTCGCTGTCATTGAATGATCACTGACCAGGCAGTGAGGTCCCTGACAGCCAGAAAAGGCATTGCTTTAGCAAGCCCTGTCCTCCCAGTGCCAAGCACAATACAGGCCCCGCCCCCCCCACCTGACAGATGAGCCCTTGAATGAATATAGATTTAATTAATTAGTTAATTAATTGGCTAATTTCCTCTTCGCATTACCCTCCCAATCCAAA
>NW_006443568.1:13396979-13400682 GCF_000325575.1 Pteropus alecto | reverse complement strand
CTCCCTTTTCCCTTCCACTTCCTGTCCTCACTGCCTGCTCCCCACCTGCCACGCCCCCCATCGCTGCTCTGTTAGGATTTCCCATGGCACATTTCCCAGGTTCTCGTCTTCCCTTCAGCCTGTCCTCCCTGACCTCCCTTCCCCTTTGGTGACCCTTTGTCCTCAAAACAGCTGTTTCTGGGTCAAGGACCGTCCTCCAGGCCCATGGGTGTGCGCTGCCCTGGCTTAAGGACAAACTCTCTGATGTGAGGGGTAACAAAATAAACCAAATCTTTATCCCAGAACGTGGGAGGAAGGGATGGGGGCCCAGGGCTGTCTTTCTGGGACTCTTGGTCCCACTGGAGAAGCTGCTGGGGCCAGAGGACGCAGGCTCTCTATCCCCAGGGGCCATCCCACAAGCTCCAGCCCAGTTGCCAGGCTCCCCGGATACAGCCTGGTCTCCCGGTCTCCGAGGATTTATTTTTGCATATGGTTTGGGAGAATCTCTGTTGCTGGAATAACAACCACCTTTTTTTCTCCTTCTCCTCCCCTCCAATAGGCAGATTTTATAAACCAGAGCAGCTGCCTGAAGGTTTCCAAGAGAAAATTCTGCACAATTTCTAAGCAGGGTGACAGTTCCCCTCCACAGGAAGTTGCTTTTATTAAGGTTTTTTTTAACTTTTTTTTTTTCATAAGGTCTATCGGTCAACAGGCAATACATTGGGTCTGTGGGCATTTTTGCTCTTCTCCGGTTTGCCTGGAAACTCATGATTACATCTAAACCACAGTGGGCTTGCCCAACACAAAGGCAAAGCTGAACGGCTGAACACGGGTCACTCACATCGCCTGGGCAGAAGAATCTAAAGTAATTTATGGAGATATTCCCACCTCTACCCCCCGCCTCAAAGAGAGGGAACATAACTCCCCACTCCTTAAGTGGGCTACACGTGATGATTTCCTTCCAGAAGGAAAGTATAGAAAGGGGTGGGGTAGAGCAGTTTGGCAGTGGAGAAACCTGACAAACACTACCTCAGTGATCAAGGTCAAAGTCAACAGTGATAAGTCATGTTGATAGCATGCACCCTTGAGAAGATGTGATGAGAATGGCCCTTTACCTCCATGATCTTCCTCTCAAAATCCATAATTCCAATTGAACCATGAGAAAAACGTCAGACAAACCCCAACTAAGGAACAGTCTACAAAATACCTGACCATCAAACACAAGGAAAGTTTGAGAAACTATCTCAGCCAAGAGGAGCCTAAGGAGACATGATGACTAAAAGTAATGTGGTATCCTGGGACAGAAAAAGAACATTAGAAAAAAATGAATGAAATCCATTCAGTTTAGTCGATAGTAATGTACCAATGTTGTTTCCTTAGCTGTGAAAAATGTCCCATAGCAAAGTCAGATGTGAACAATAGGAGAAACTGGGTCAGGGCTAGATGTAGTATCTTCGCAACTTTCTGTAGATCTAAAACTATTCTAAAGCACTTTTTTTTTTTTTTTTAAGTAGACCTCATGTTCGGGTTTTAGGCAATCCCAAGATCCAGTTCTCTTTGGTTCGCTCTTTTCTGCCACCATTAAGGATCTGAGCTGCCGACTTTGGGGGTATCCAAGCCCCTAGCTCCCAACCTCATTTCCATGGGAATTATCATCATTTTCAAGCCCAGGGAAAACTCTCGTTTTCTCACCATTGAGCTTAGCACAGGACCTGGTGCATAGTAGATGCTAAGTCGATACCTGTCAAATGAATGAAACTTGAGGAGGACCTGCCCAATGAGGGGATCCAAGCAGAAGGCCAAGCTTTTTCCTTCCCAGGGCAAGAAGTCAGTACCTGCTAGTCTCTACCCAGAGAGAGAAGAGTTTGAACAATCTCGTTAGAAGTGGGTAGAGGACTTCCCTTGACACTGCTTTGGAGAGCAAACACACAGATTTCTTAGGATTACATTTATTGGGGGCTTTGGGTAGCTGATGGAGATAATGAGAGGCAAGCTGACTCCTCCACTCCCCCTGCCACCCCTTGATGATGCCTTCCTTGACCCTGATCACCCTCAGGGTGTCAGCTCAGGGCTGTCAAAAACCATCTGCCAAGAAGCTTCATGCAGCAAGAACTGTTTGCTAGGTCTTGAAAGTCCATCACCTGGCACTCAGTAGGCACTTTATATATGTTTATATTGATGGCTATCATTTATTATGTACCAGGGCCTGCGCTGGGGAGGAAGATGGGGGTTGTTTCTGTGGTAGGTATTGTTGTCATCCCCATTTTATAGAAGAGGAAATGTAGGCCCAAAAAGCTTGAAAAACTGGTCTCAAGTCACAACTAGAAAGCATAGGACAGAGGTTTCCAATCCAAGTCATCTAATTCCCAAACCAGTACCCTACTATCTGCCTCTTCCGCTGGGCCCTCAGGACCTGAGAATCTGCAGCCTGCAGAGACACCAGGAAGTCATTCCTTCCTCTGTGGCCTCCAGACAGCAGTAATTTTCAAGTCTCTTTCTTTTAAAACTTAATTTTCCAATTTTCTCCTTAGAGGTGCTTTTTGATATTCCTTCAGGCTGTCAGCCTGCACAGGCCACAGAAGCAGAATCCAAAGAGATAGATGCTTATTACAAGCATTTAATTAGCAGGGTTTGAATAATGCAGCCCTGGATGCTCCATCCATGCGTGGAAGCTTAGCGACACCCTCCCCCACCTTGGACTTTTAGTGGCCTTTTCCATATTTATTGCTACCTAACCAGATATCCTGCACTTGGTATAATTTGATATCTTCCCAGTCCCCAAAGTGCCTTCTCGACAAATTTTTACCCCATTGTTAGAGCATATTTAAGATTTATATTCCCTTTGGCTGAATGGAGTCCCCGGAAAGGGCAGACTCCGTCTTCTCAGGGAGAGGATCCTGCCTCGGCTGACAGGGTGGCCTCCAGCAGGAACATTTTAATACATCACTTATTAAAATGGACCCAGAACCTTGGCCAAGGGCTCCCACAGGGGCAGCTCCAGGCCTTAGCTGACCTCATCCAAGCCTGCCTCCCTTCTGACCCCTGACGCAGTTGTCCACTGTGCAGAATACTAGGAGAGCCCGGCCTCCAAACAACAAACTGACAAAAGGATCTTTAATACTGAAGGACAATGCTGCAGCTGGGGCTGAGCCTGGGTCTGGAGTCAGATGACTATGCATCCCCATCCTGGAGCTTAGGCTCTGGGTTCAAGTCCTGCCCCAGCGACTTACTAGCTGAGTGACCTCATACAAGTTACTTAATGTCTCTGAGCCCGGGCTTCTCCTGTGCAATCAGGATAATATTAACGCTTGCTTCATAGGGCTGTTGTGAGCGGGGCATACAGTAAAGCTTAGTTAATGGGCACGTGTGGTCTTTTTAGCTCCTCTGGGTTGTCAACTTCCTCACCTACTAAAGTGAGTTCATGGCGGTGGGTTTCCAGGGTTGCTGGGGAGATTGATTATGTGAGAGGATGGAAAGGCACAGTGCTTTGATCAGTTAAGTGGTAATTATTTCTGGGTGCGAACATGTCCGTGCCTTCTGAAAGAATCTTTCCAGAAGGGTCCTACCCCTCTTGGCAGATTGATGACACACAGAAGGTGGGCCCTGTCCCTAACTCTCTGCGAGGCACCCCTTGGCCTTCTCACGGGAAAAGCATAGGGGACTGCTGGGCTCCGTGGTGGCTAAAGGTCCAACAGCTCCGAAACTCTGGGATTCTGGGGTCAGC
>NW_006443568.1:13392592-13396766 GCF_000325575.1 Pteropus alecto | reverse complement strand
CAGGTTTGGGGACAGGGTCACACGCCTGGGAAAATCAAGCTCGCATTCCCAAATCACCCCGATGGCACTGCCAGCTCCACCTTGCCCGCCGTTCCTAATAATGACCGATGGGATGACTGAGCTCTCTGCCAGGTCCTCCCCGAGATCTGGGCCTCCACCGCCTGGAAAGGGGGATGAGATGCCGCCCCTCCCCGCCTGGCCCTCTGGAGCCCCTCTTCCCCTCCCCACCCCCACTCCAGGGCCTGTCTTACCTGATGTCTGAGTCACAGGCAGGCTCCTGTCACTGTAAGCTGTGTTGTGACTCCCCAGCTGACAGTTTTACAACAAACACATTAAAAGCTCCCCGCACTGGGGCTCCTGGATGTGAAACAGCCCAGGAGAAAAACCTCTCCTGGCCCTTCTTCAGCCAAAATCCTTCTCCCAACCCCACCTCGCCCAGGCGCTGGCTCCATCAACTGCCCTGAGCTTGACAAGGGGCTGAGAATTTTTTTTTCCTAAGGAGCATTTTTTTGAAGTAATTGGAGGAAAGTTGCTGAGTAAGGAAGCCTGAGATGTCCCCAGCTGTTGGCCCCAGGGGACCAGGCTCATCCCTCCTGTGGGGACCTGTGAACTCAGAAAGAAGGGAAGAGCCTAGCTCCTCCTCAGCCCTGCCTTTGAGGATTGGTGGCCCTTGGTGAAGGATTATATGGGCATTTAACCCTGAGTGCTACACACATATTAGGTGTTGTATTAATCCTCCCAATAACCCTGAGAGGTAGGAGCTGCATTATTCCCACTTTACAGATTTGGAAACTGAGGCTTAAAGAAATGAAAGGACATGCTCAAGCCCACAGAGCTAGGAAGTGAAGGAACTGGGATTTGCATCCAAGTCTGCCAGCCTCCAAACATTGCTCTGAACAAGACTGCCCGCCCCCCGAAACACTAGCCTGCCTTCTCTCTGCACCCCAACGGCGATGGCAGAAACCTCAGAGAAGCAGGGAGAGCCCAATACAAATCCAAATGGAATGAACTTGATCTTTCGGGGTGCCCTGCCTGTCCAGCTTGTCTTTCCTACCATCTGAGCCCAAGCCACAGTGCCCTCTTGCCTTTTTGCTTCACACACCAAAGTACCCCTCCCTCCTTCCTGTCTGCAGCCAGCAGACAAAAAGCAAGTCCCCCAGAACCAAAGCAGAGAAAAGAGAGGAGACACAGGAACGGTTCTTTTATTGTACGTGAGAGAAGTAGCCCTGTGTGCTGGTTAAAGGTGCAACATACAGAATATCGAATTAAGAAAAGAGGGGACGGGGAAAGGAAGGGAAGAAACCTCTTGAGGTCCAAAGTTGCAAACAAAAAATGGTAGATTTCCTCACGCAAGAGGCATTTTTGCAATACCATGCAAAACAGGCAGCTGGTGTGCCTTAAGAGAACCCCTATAAATAACAGAAAAGACACTCCAAGCATTCCTTTACGTGGACTCAGAGCACAGGAAAAGAAAAGAAACCAAATGCCTTTTGGCATTTCAAGATATTTGGCACTCTTGTGATTACATTTTTTTTTTTTACAGTCCATTAAAGAGAATAAACTGACACAATATTAGAGAAAAAAACAGGCTGCTCACACAACAGACTGCAGGGAGAGGTTAGAAAAAGCTCAAGCATTTTTTTTTGTTTTGTTTTTATGGGTTTTTTTCCTGACATATAAAATGTGTCCATTTGCATTAACTTGGGCAAATAGCTTGCAGCAACAAAGAAACACAAGCTTTACAATTCATTTTAAAATAAAACAAGGATTCTTTCTACGTTTCATTCCTTAGAAAAGTCCTCTTATTTTAAACACATTCCTGATAACTTCAAAAGATGACCAAAATAAAACAGAATATCTATAGAGATCGTTTTGATTTTTTTGTACATCCAAGATAACATAAAAAAATAAAACTGAACAGCATTTCACATCCAAGTGCACAGAATAATTTTTGCAAAATTAAATAATGTAAACATTGGGAACAGCCAAATCAGCGGAAAATGCCAACACCTCAAAACATCCGGTGTTGCTGCTTCATTTATTTAAGTGGTTCGAAATCCAGACCTATAATTGCGCAATATTCACTGTATATAAAAAGAAATGGATATTAATTTTGACAAATAGCTGCAACTGAGACTTCTTTTTTATTTCTTTATATGTGTATATAGTGATTTTGTTATTTTTCAAAATTTTTTTTTAATTTTTATTTTTGCAGAGGAGCCCAGAGCCTTCTCCTCCTCCTCCTTCTCACGCCTCATCTGTCTCCCGGCCTGACACGAGATACAGGTTGTTGATTTCATCGTGGGTAGCAAGCTAGTAATAAATTTCAAAGTGCTTTCTCTTTCCATGCTCTTTTTGCCAATAACTGTTATCGCCGTTCTTATTCTGATTCGCTCCCTTAACTCATTGTCTTTGGGGGAGTTAGACACCAGGAGGTGCCTTGTCTGTCATATTTTTCAGCACGTCATCAATCCTATCATCTTCAATAACAACTGCAAAAAAGGGGAAGAAAAGGACAAGTGAGCGCGCTTGGGCCTCGCCGGGGGTCTCCAACGTTTCGCGTAACGCCCGGGAGGAGGGCGAAGATTGGGGGAAGGCAGGGGAGGAGGGCTGCCAGCGCGCGGACGCAGCCTCACCCTCTTCCGCCTCTGTCAGGGGTCCCTAGGTGGCTTTCCTCTGACCTCCCCAAGCCCCGACCCCTGGCTGTGTCCCAGCTGAGTTCTGAGAAAAGAAAGCGGAGCACAAATCCAGCAGCCCTGGCCTCGTCCTCAACACCCACCCCAGCCCCCGGGGCTCATTTATTGAGAAAGGAGACCGGGGACAGAAGAGGGAGGAGGAGAAGGAGCCAAGGTCTCCGGGTCTGGGACCCTCGGGGACGCTCCCAGCGCGGCGCGGGTAGTGGAGGCTGGGAGCGGCGGTGCCGAGAGGGAGAGGGGACGCCAGGGGCAGGTTCCCACGGCGCGCAGCCGGTGGAAGGACCTGGCCTCGCCTGCTCGGGTTCCCCGCTCTCGCGCGGACTCGGCGTCTCCGCTCTCCCCGCCGCTGCAGAGGTCAGAGGCTCCCTTCACTGCCGCCTGGGCTCGCCCGCCTCTCCGCTTCTGCCTCGCCTCGTCCTCCCTCTTTCGCCATCTAGCCTCGCCTCCCTCAATCCCTCCTTCAGTCTTTCGACGCCACGGGCACCTGTCGAGGTCTCCAGGTCTCTCTGTGTCTGGGGTGTCAGTCGCCTCATTGTTTCAGCTGCATCTCTGTCCTCCCCAGACCTGCGTCCCTGGCTCGCTGTCTCTCCCGCTCTGGCTCCCTCTCCCGAGCTTTGTCTGGGTCTCTGCCCATCTCGGTCTCCCCCCACCACCCCACCCGCCTCCCTCCCTAGCTCTGCCGTCTCAGTCTCTCCCAGCTGCTGTCAGTCCCCCTCATTGTCCCCTCCGGAGCTCCTCTGCCAGCCTCTCTGCGTCCCAGTCTCCCCGGGCTTTTCCAACTCCGGCGCCGAGCGCCCAGGCTCGGCAAACCCCCTCCCTCTGCCAAGTCACAATGAAAACCCGTGCGACCCTCGCCTTTCCGACAGGAAAGGGGGTCCTCCCTCGGCAGATCCCCACGCTGTCCCTTGGGGAGTCGTGGGACAACACCCCCCCCACCCCCGGGTGTAGAGCGAGTGCGGCTGCGAGTTCGATGCGCAAAATGGGGAGGGGACGTAGAAATCAAAAAGCAAACTTTGGTGCGGGTGGGGTCCCAGGATAACCTTTCGGCCCCTGCAGCAGCTAGAAGCCGCCACGCCCCCTGGGTGACCCCACTGGGGATCTGGCTGAGGGGGAAAGATGCCCGCGGCCAGCCGGAGCCGGACCCGCAGTGCGGGATCGCCCCAATTCTGCGCGATCGGATTCCACTGGGTCGAAACGCGCTCCCGGGTACGGGAGACCCCCGCGAACCTCCGCCAGGCCTCAATGCTCGAGAAAGGGGGTGGCGGGGGAAGGTGGCAGAGAACTCACCCCGCTTGCTCCGGCCGATCTGGCCCAGCTTGGGCGGCCGCTTGTTCTGCCCGGCGCCGAAGAAGTTGTTGGTGTCCTGCAAGCGGCAGGAGAAGATCTGGCCCACGTCGCCGCCGTCGCCGTAAGGGCTCAGCTTCTCGTCGCCGTAGGGCAGCACCTCCGACATGGTCGCGTCCGGGGGCTCCGCGGCG
>NW_006443568.1:13391645-13391976 GCF_000325575.1 Pteropus alecto | reverse complement strand
AAACAGACCGAAAGAGAAGGGGGCAGGAGAATGGACAGAAAGAGCTAAGAGAGGAGAGAGAAAGGAGAGGGGGGGAAGAAAGGGGGAGGAAACGACTAGATCTGGATCGCAGAGGCCGAGGAGAGGGGCAGGGAAAGGGCCGGGAGGGAGAGAAAGAGGGCTGGGGAGGGGAGGAGGAGAGCGAGAGAGGGAGGAGAGGGAGGCTGGGACGGAGGCGCCAGCCCGCCGGAGAGCTGCGAGCGAGAAATGCCGGCCGCGGCGCGGAGGCGAGGCACGGGAGGAGGGCAGCGAGGGCGGGGAGAAGGGGACCCGGGGCCTCGGGGAGAGATCC
>NW_006443568.1:13387575-13391535 GCF_000325575.1 Pteropus alecto | reverse complement strand
TCCTCCCCGCCACCCCCCGCACCCCCTCCCACCGAGTGTTTACCCGGCCGGGAGCTGGTGCGCGGCGGCTCCCGCGGGGCGCTGAGAGGAGTGGGGGTTCCCGGGGAGTGGGGGCGGGCCAACGACGAACACGCCAGGAAGGACAAAAGGATGCGGGTCTTCTTCGAGGCCAGATGCTGTGGCAGAAGGTTGGAGGGCAACAGGGTGACCCGAGGACACGGCCTCCCCTGCCAGCCGCAAAACGGGGAGTCCCTTCCCCCACAACCCTTGCGCCCCACTTCGGAGTCCCAGTGCCCAGTTCCTTGGGCCTCACACCTTCCCCCACTCGGTTCGCCCTGGAAGGCCCCTCTCTCCGCTCCCGCGGGGCCTCGGGGTGGAGGCAGTGGGGGGAGAAAGGGGTAGCCCCGCCTCCGGGAGGACAGGGGAGCGCCTTATTACGCCGAGCTCGCCCGGGATGCCCGGCTCTCAGCGTCCGATGTCTCAGCCTCGGACGTCCAGGGTCTGCAGCCCTCTGCCCTCGGGGACCTCCCTTCCAACAACAAGCAGAAGTCCTGGGGAGAGATTGTGGCTTCTGAGCCGAAGAGCAGGCTCCTGGATCCCAAGAGAGAGACTGGAGCAGCCCCAGAGGCCTGGGGGGGGCGGGGGGGGCGCATCTGCCAAGCAGACGGTAACTGTGAGGGGGCAAGGTGCTTTTGAGGAGGGCTTGTTATCCTCGCCCAGAGCCAACAGCACCTGCTCTCTGCCTGGAAATCCCCCTTTGCTCCGAAGAGGCAGCCTAACCACCGAAAAGGGTCAGCCATCCCAAGGTCATGCCACCTGCTGAAGGCAAGGTTAGGAAACACATCTAGGTCGCCTTAGTGAGCTCTCAACGGGCTCAACCTGCTACCTGGCAAGGGGTCCCGTCAATAGTGAAGAAGTACCCTCAGGTTCACTCTCCCCTTAATTCTAGAACTCTGGATGGATGCAGAGCTAGAAAGAAGAAGGGAGTTAGTGATACAACATCTGGTAGAGGGGCTGCCTGAGAGAAGCCAGCCCAGCTCCCTCCCCAAACTGGATTAAAAGGTCGCCTGGCCTCCAGAAATCAGAGACACCTTGGGGGAAAATGGGAGGAAGGGACCTGAGGAACAGGAAACAGAGGCAGTGTGGCAGATGGAATGAGTGGGACCTCTGGAGTCAGGCGTGGGCTTAAATACCAGCCCTGTCATTTGCTAGCTGTTTGACTTTGGGCAAGTCATGTCCCCTCTCTGAACCTTCATAATTTCAGCTGTAAAGTGGTGTTTGTGACTAGCTAGCTGCCTGTACCAAAGGACTGCTATAAAATCTAAACATCAGGTTCTCACTGCCTGGCTGGAGAGTGAATGTGCACTAAACATTTGAGAAATGACTTAGAAATGAGTGAGAAAGAACAGTATCATTTCGTCCACTCCATCAGAGCTAGGCAGATCCTTAGAGGTGACCGAGTCCATCCCCTCATTTACATATGGGGAAACTGAAGCCCAGAGAGGGTCAGGGGCTTGCCCCAAATCCTACAGCTTGTCAATGGCTGAAGCGGCAGGTCTCCTGCCTCCCTTTGCTACACTCTGCAAGCCGCCTGTCTCCATTCATCAAGGCTTTCTGTGTCTGCTTTGAGGTTAGCACCAGGCCAAGTGCTGGAAGAGAAAACAAAAGCATAACAAGCAAGATGATAAAGTTACAACAAGAAGCTCTACATTTATATCATGCTTTCTGTCCCCCACCCCAAAGCATTTCACATCCATTATTGACCTTGCTTCTCAAAATAAATACTTTTTGAGATAGAAAGAGGAGACGTTGCATCCCTATTTAACTGATGTAGCAGGAAAGAGGGTAAGCGACTTGCCAAGGTCACAGGCTAGTGATGGAGCCAGGAGAAGCCACTTTCCCCAGCTATGATTCCAGATTCCTGTAGGGGAAACCCTGCAGTGGTGACAGCATGCAGAGCTGGGACCCAGTCATCTTCTACTCACCTGGCTCCTTCCTTGCTGCTGAGTTATGAAGCAATTTGCATGTTGAGTGCCTACCACAGTCCCACTGTACAAAAAGTACAGAGCTAAAAGGTACAGAGAGGGCTTATGAATCCTGCTCACACAGCAAACAGGTATAAGCTGAGTTATGAAGCAATTTGCATGTTGAGTGCCTACTACAGTCCCACTGTACAAAAAGTACAGAGCAAAAAGGTACAGAGAGGGCTTATGAATCCCTGCTCACACAGCAAACAGGTATAAGAGAAGCAGTGTTTTTATGTTTACTTTGCCTTGTTCCAACAAGGTTAAAGGTGGCAGTGCCACACCTTCCCAAATCAGTACACACCCCCTTATAGAACCACACAGCCCTCCCAGGCACATGGCGCTTTACAGTTAGAAAAGCATTTCCATGACTATTACCTCCTTAGAGCCTCCCCATTCAAATCCCTACATCGTCATTTCCTAACTCAGTGATCATTTCACCTCTTTATTCCTCAGTTTCCTCGTCTGTCAAATGGGGATAATAATTATTCCTACTTGGTTTATTCTGGGGAAGGAGGTGGACCATATGCTGATGCATCGTAAGTCCTCAATAAACGGACTTATTATTAGCTATTGACTCTCTTTGTGGCTTTGAATAAGCTAATTCTTTCCTCTAGGCCTCTGACTCTACATCATAAATTGGGAAACTTGGAGAAAATCCTTTTTTATTTCAGCTGCAAAATCAGCCAGTTCTGCCAAATCTAGTTAAAATCTGCTTGAGGCAAAGGTGGGGGGTGCCCCCCACCCCGCCAAAGCTCACCTAGAAGCTTCTTCACCTACCCTTAGAACTTTGTAGAATTAAGAACCACAGCGCTCGCCCATCTCCCTGGGCCCTTTCAGCACAGACATTCTAGGCTCAAAAATCTGTATTTGCAACCCCCTGCTGTGCACTGGGCCCCACACTAGTGCAGGAAAGGGGTGAGTCGCCGTGCCCACCATAGAGTAGATGCTCAACACACATTAGCTCCCTTTGTTTCCTTCTTCTTCCTGTCCAGATGGGGAAACCGAGGCACCCGCAGCAGCATCAGAGATCTCAACACACATTAGCTCCCTTTGTTTCCTTCTTCTCCTTCCTGTCCAGATGGGGAAACCGAGGCACCCACAGCAGCATCAGAGACTTCAAGAAGAACATGGCTATTGGATGCCTCAGCCCTGGTGCAAGGCACCAGCTTGCAGCTCAGGCCCAGGATCCCATAGAGGCAGAGCCCTGGGTATGCCGAGTTTTGCCAGGGCTGGCTAGGACCCAAGTGGCCATCAGGGAAGGCCAGGATGGAGTGCCACATCGGTGGCCACCTGGTCACCTCTAGAGAAGCTAAGTGGCCTCCCATTAGGGGACCACCAATCTGAGCCGAGGCTGGATAAAAACCCACATCGCCCCCATCCCTCTCAACTCAGAAACTGTACCCTTGGTGCAGCCAATTCCCTACCCACTTTGAAAGGCAGGGCTTCTGTCTCCGCCTCCCCACAACACAACACAAACACACACAGTGAGAGAGAGCATGTTAACTGACTGGAGGTGGCTTAGACCTACAGTCAAGGAACAATAAGAGAAGAATCGTCCTCTTTCCTTTGTTCAGCAAACATCTATTGAGGACTTTTGCAGCAGGCACAGTCCTTCCCCCAATACAACTCAATAAATATTAGATTCTTTTGTTTGTTTAATCAGCCAGACCTTTTCTTCAAATAAAATCTCACAAGGAACCTCAAAAGATAAACAACAGATAAAGGGCAAGCTGCTGGGGAAATAGGGACTCAGGGCCCCACCCTTTCGATCCTCCATACTCTAGTCGGTCCCCAAAGGGTCTCAAAAGAATGCCCAGTGTGCTACCGGGCTCAATATGAAACCACCTCAAGCCATGTAGTTCAGCCCCCTCCCGTTACAGGTGGGGAAAACAGCCCAGACAGGGCAGGATGGAATGCAGGTCTCCTGCTTCAG
>NW_006443568.1:13367124-13387376 GCF_000325575.1 Pteropus alecto | reverse complement strand
AGGGGAGCTCCAGCAATGCACTCAGAAAACGAAGGATTTTTTTTCTACAATAAACTTGCTGGTTCCTTAAAATAAGTAAATACAAAGATGATGGTGTAATTTTTTTTTGAAGTTTTTATTGTACCAACCACCCACAAAGTAAGAGTCCTACAGGCTCTTCAGGAAAACTGAAGAAATAGCAAGGACGAATGGGAACTCTGAGAGAGCAGCTCTGCCTACAATCTTCGGCCCAAGATGAGCCCGTGGGAGGTACTCGGGCTCCATGCCACCCTGAGAAACGATTGCCCCTCTCAGGCCCGGGAAGGGAAAAGACAGCAGACAGGCCTGGCACCGTGACACTTTTGTGTCCGCATGACCCTGGGGGCAGAAAAGGGCAGGTACAACTTTCGCCCAATGGACAAATGGTGGAAGCCCAGGAGGTTGGGACTCATGGTCTGGCTCCAAAGCCTGGCCTCTGAATACTTCACCCAGCCTCTTGGGCTTCTCCTGTCCCGGGCTCCTGAGAGGTGTAAAGTTCCCTGACTAAAGAGTCCCTGTTCTCACCAGAGCAGTGATCTGAGCCAAATCGTGACTGCTCAAGGGGACTAAGGAGAAGCTGACCCTACTACAGTTCAGAAAGGGCACCTCCGCCTTCTGTTCAACCCCAAACTCTTACCACCCAATCACTGTTAAGCGCTCACCATGCCCGAGGACCACGCCAATCCCTGCATGGATATCTACACTCACAATGACCTTAGGAGGTGGCTGTGGTTGTCACCTCTATTTTATATCATCTATAAGGGCTCTAAGGGCCAGAAAAAATGAGTGACAAGCCCAAAGCTGCACAACCCCCGAGAGGCAGCAAATCTGACATAAAGCCAAGCTCTTAACTATCGGATGACACTGCCTCTCTGAGGACACCTGAGAGTCAGGAAATGAAGGACAGCCCTCTTCCAGTCCCTGCACCTTGGTTTCCCCATGGAAACTGAGGGAGTGTAGATTAGAGAGTCCAAACGACTTGCAGGCCAAGGCCCCCTTTGGGAATCTAATGAAAGAGATGGATTCTCCTTCCTTCTCAGACAGAAAATTGCATGTACAATTTCCAATGGATCTCTGAATCCCCAAAACGCCTTGGATGGAGAACACAGGACTGGATCCTATAAAGGACTGCCCCTACCATGTCCTCTGATAACAGAAGGACACTTTATGTCTTAAGCCCAGAGGCAGCAGAACCAACTGAAGAGGCCTTCAACCCGATTCTCAAATCTAGGCTCAGCAGATCTGTAGGGCTTCAACCTTGAGCGGAGGGATGTGGCCACTCACTGCTGAGCCAGGTTCCACTGAAGGGACTGTGCATGGCTCTGGACCCTTTGTTTCCCATGTGATGTTATTCGAGCATTTTCCTATCCCACGGACATGATGTCATTTGATGTCCATGATAAGCCTGTGAGGTTGGCAAGGCAGAGAAGGGGTACTTTCCCATTGTACAGTGGAGAAAAGTTAAGTGCCAGACGAAGAAGATGGGCTTGCCCGACTGGAGACAGAGCCAGGACCAAGACCCCAGATCTCCCAACGGCCAGCTCGGTGCTCTGTTCACTGGACCAGGTGGAGGGCGAGTCAAATGAGGGTAAATCAGAAGGCCCAAGTACAATCCCAGCTCCACCCCTTCCTACCTGTGTGACCTGGAGGCAGGCACTTCACTCTCTGAGCCAGAAGTCCTCTCAGCTGTAAAATGGGGGTAACTAGATCAGCAGGTGAGGTGCTGATTGCATCACTAACATAAGAGCAGAGGACAGCCCCGTGCAGCAAGTCCCACCGTCCAAAACCCTATAGGGCCTGTGGGGGTGGACGGAAGGGCCTTTTCTTCCTAGGAAAGAAAGTGCTTATGTAATAGCAAGGGTAGAAGACTGAGGAGCAGCCACCACATGGTCACAGAAGCTCTCCTTACCCTGCCCTGCCAGGCCCTGGGCTGAGCAAGGGCACGGGGCAGAGGGGAATCTGGTCTGGTCGGCTAGGTGCCAGGCGCAGGTGAGAAAGATGTGAAGAGAGACAGACTCACAGAAATAGACAGAAGCAGACAGAATAGCTTCGGACGGAAAGACAGATGCACATGCAGAGGAAGAAACACTTTCACACACTCAGAAGCAAGAAACGAACAGGGCAGACAAGAGACAGAACTGCCGAGTACAGTTGTCTCCTCCAAGAGGCACCAGAGAAGGGGACAGAGGAGCTCAACACATAGGAGAGAGAGCAAAAGGCCAAGACAGAACCGAGGAGATGAGAGCGAGGAAAGCAGGCCAGGCTGGGAGAAGCAGGATGTCTCCAATGAGAAAAAGCTTCTGGGGAGAAAAGCAAAATCTATGCCATGCATTTTTTTTTAAGCATCCTTTACCAGTGTGAAGTCATTTGGGTATTTTAAGAACATGTGATGCATTATGCATATCTCGTTTTTGTTGAAAGAAATCATGGTTAGTATATTTAAAGATGTGAATGCCTAGAAAATTATAGGGGGAGAAATGTGGGATTTGTTTCCCCTGTATTTTCTGGGTTTCTCAAAACTTTCACATCTGCACCCAGCTCCCCGGTGTGTTGGGCAGAAAAAGGAAGGAACTGAAGAGAAAATTCAGCTTCCTGCTTCTCCCCTTTACAGGTTGTGCCCAGATGGACCTGGGATCAGCAGCCCAGTGTCCTCCTCAGACTCTGCTCTCAAGTCTCTGAGGCCTGTTCCCCATCCCTCAGGCAAGGAAAAAATCGCACAGGTCTTGTGGGAAGCACAACCTGTTTCTCCTCCAAATCCTCCAGCCTGAGTCAACTATGTGGGCACAGCGCCACCTGCAGGTTGTAGTAGAGAATGCAGCATTAGGAGGGATCCCATCACCAGTCTTGGGGTGAGTGGTGGAGAGTATGAAGAAATAAAGATGGTGAGCCAACTTATTGCAAGAATGTATGAAGCCCCACCATATAAAGCACTTTAAATATTAAGGAAGACAGGGATGGGAGATCTGCAGTTTTGGTAATTTGGACATTAATATTAGTATGACCTCACTTGTATCCGCTTCCCCCGCCTGGAGAATATTCAGGTTACAGATGCAAGGTGCCCGACACACTAGATGCTTAATAAATGCTTGTTGGATTCAGTTGTGGCCCTCCAGAGTCATGGCCCAAGCCTGGTTGAACCTGAATTTGAGGCACCGATTGTGAGGCAATGACTGGCAGGGTCAGAGGGTAAAGGGCAAGAGCTGAGGGTCGTGTTATTTCACCAGGCAGGTCCTTACCCAGGCCTGATTGGCCCCTCTGACCAATGCCTGTGTCACTTACCGGCTAAGCCTCACGTACCCCATTCTTGGGGAAGGGAAATGCCATGTCCCTTGGCTGGCATCTGGAAAACAATGAGGCAGCTGCAGGGGAAGTGACTAATGAGCACTCCAGGGAGCGATTCAGGACATCATACATGGAAACTTATCTCATTCAAAATTGATAAGTTAACACCATCTAATTAGAGAGAATGTGCTGATCTTCCCAGCTTTCTGGGAACATGGTCCCGAGGCTGTGGCAGGCAGCTAGCCTGAAGAGGGTCCACATATCTCTCGGACCAGCAGCCCTGGGCTTCAAAACTGCCCTCCCTGGTCCCTCGCCCACTCACTATCTCACAGACATGCAAAACGTCAGAACTGAATGGAGTCTCGGAAAGCTCCTCATCCAAATTTCTACTTTTATAGACAGAACTGAGTCCCAGAGCAGTTAAATCACTCCAATAAGATCACACAGCAACAGAGCCAGGATCAGAAAGCCAACCTCTGGGCTCCTAGTCCAGGCCATTTACAACCATGCAATAACATTTTCCCAGCTTCCCCGTGTTGAGTTCTCAAAGCTTTGATGAGGTCACTGGACATGGTGTTTCTCTTACATAATCCATCTAGTTTGGCCTCAGGCCCTAAGAGAGGTCCTCCCCTCCTTAGAACCAAGTCATGGGACTCATCTCCGGTCTAAAAACCAATTCTTACAGGCAGCCTTCCAAGACTGTTTGCCCCACATCAATTTCATTTGCTAGTTTACTCATTCATTCCATGTACTTTCAGTGGTTGAGTTTGGGCTCTGCAGTTAGACAGCCTGGGCCTAAATCTGTCTCCCTCGTGTGCTTGGGCAACACTGACCTCTCTGGGCCTTGATTTCCTTTTCTTTAAGAATAATACAGACATGTACCTCAGGGTGAGGATTCAATGACATCGATCATGACCAGCACTCTGGGTACCCAGCAAAGAATGAGCCCTAACATTAGTTCTAATTAGTGTATTTTTAGGTTGTCACTACAACCTAAAAATTGTCCCATGAAAAAATAGGATACAGTTCCTGTTCAAGACATGGGCAATATGGTTACGAGCAGGAATAAGAAGACTGTATTACAGAATCCGAGGTGGCGCTCCTAACCAGACCCAAGTGAGGAGAGTCAGCGAAGGTTTTCTGGAGGGGAGACCTGCAGCTGAGTTTTAAAGCATGAGTAGACATTAGCAAGGTGAAGAAAACCAGAATCCCAGAGGCAGGACTTGTCATGAGCAAAGGCCGGGAGACAGGGAACAGCGTGGCTTGTTTAAGGCCCCTCGATGGCTGTGTTACTGGAGCTACCAGTGTGAGGCAGAAAGGGATGCTGAGAGGCTTGGAGAAGTGGCCAGGGGCCAGGTCACGCAGGCATCATATGCCATGGAGGAGTCAGGACTTGGAGATGACAGGGAGCCTGACAAAGCGCTTTAAGCAGAGGGACATGGTCAGGTTGGTTTTTAAACTAGATCATTCTCGGCTCTGTGGGGTCACGTGTTGTCTGCCTGGCTCCCCTTCAGCAATGATTGCTTGGTTTATTTTGAATGGTCAGGGAATCTGCTCAGACCAGGCCAGTCTGAAAAGCCCCTCCCAGCTATAATAGTATCTGAACCACAAATATTGCCAACGGTCACCACATCTGTCCAACAGAATGCTCTCAAAGACTGTGAACCCTGTGAACAGAGACTCATTCATTTTTGCATCTCTAAGCGTAGAATATACACTTAGCAAATGTTTGATGAAGAAACACCCATCAATGATTCCAAACTTCCCTTGAGCATTCCCGAAGCCGTGTGGGATCACCAGCACCAGATCCATCACCCAACTGGAGTTTGCATGTCTAGGACCAGGATTGTAAAAGGTATCAGACTGGTGACATTTGTCATGTTGTTATCTACCTTTAAAACTTTTCCACATAATTTGCTTCTTGAATTTTCCATAACTCTGAATAAATTGGGATTTCAAAGACCTGCCTTCCAGCTCCTGTTCCACCAGGATAAGCTGGGGAACCTCAAAGCCTCAACCTGCAGTATGTAAAACTAGGATGTGACTGGTGACTCTTGACGGTTGACTGGCTTGAAAAATGCTGTGTGTCTATAATACTCAGTTGTCTGTTGGACAACCTTCCTTTAGTCTCTCAGGCTTAATGTGATAATAGGCCAAGGGTGTAGGCTTTATCATCAGACCTTGGTAGCCTCGAGCAAATCACATAATGTGTAAAAAGGGGTAATATGGCCTCCCCTGATTGTTTGCCATAAGTCTTATAGAAACCATGCCTGTAAAGAACCTAGTGCCTGGCTCGTGATGATGTATGGCTATAGGCAAAATGTAACCCCACTGAGCCTCACTTTTCTCACTTGTAAAAGTGGGGAGGTAACAAAATCTACTTTGTAGGTCCCCAAGCATTAATGCATGTAAAGTACCTGTAATAGACATTCAAGACACCAGGAACAGTTATTCAAGATGATTCCTGCCTAATGCTGTCTGCCTAACATTAAAATGACTGAACATACAGGTTGACTTGGCAAATAATTAAAATTCACAACAATCCCAAGGTCCATTTGGAACTAACTTCCCATTTTCTCATCTCCCTGTCACACCCCGCTCCCAGCCCAGGCCCCACATATCATTCAGTCCCCATGCGACCCTCCTGGAGATGAGGCGCCTAACGTGGAAGGTGGGAGCTGCTACAGGTGAATGAGTGTGAGAGTCTGTCCCAGCTGGGCTAGGACTGAGTGTGGACCTCAAACCCAGAACCTGGGTACGTGCGTGTCCATTTCCCAATCGTCACTTCCTGAGGCAGGGACAATGGGCTGCTCCTGTGTCTGCCCCCACCGGATGTTTGAACACTAGCGACAGAAGAAATTGGCCCAGGCTTTTAGTTGGGCTCAGGTAGGACAGGCTGCCTTCTGTTCTTTTCAGTCACTTTGATCAGATTTACTCATGAAATCTATGCCAAGGGCTGAACTCCTGATAGATTATAAACACCTCACAGGCAGTTCGTTCATCCTCTAGTAAAACCTGGACACCCTTACAAAATATCTGGAAAGGACAAGTACAAAGGGGCAAATGCTTTCAAGGCACTGAGGTCATTCCCAATGGCCACCCTCTCACCCTGCCCTGCCCCCGAGGAACCTCTATGTAAAACCAGGGTCTTAACGTCTGGCTGGATAGAACTCAAACCCCCAACTAGGTTCTCTCCACTTCCTCCACAGCGGTCCCTCTGGTAGCTTGAGGAAGTTCCCTCACAGGGTGCTTCCAGGAGCACTGAGGGAGTGAGCCCACTGCTGGTGAGCAGGGGGATCTGGAGCCTTGGGAACACCTTGGAGTTTAAATTCGGACCCACCGCTTACTGGCAGTGGACTCCCCTGGCCGGGCTTTCCTCTTCTCTAAAAAGCAGATATGATGAGAGCCTGAAGGGTTTGAGAAATGACTCACTTTGAAATTCAAGTTCCAAAGAGCTTATGCTGGTGTAACACTCAGTAAATGTTAGTTTCCTCCCCGACTGTCCCTCAACACCCCACCCAGTCCCTTTCTCTCACTGCCCTGCTGTTTGGGATGTCAAAATAGACATCTTCAAAGACACTTGCCTCAGTGAGGCCAAGTGTGACCGACGGGCTGCCCTCCAGGATGGCCCACCCTCAAGCTGCCCGGAGACGCCTTCCCCAGGCCTCACCATCACCAAGCTGCACGCCATCTGTGGGAGCCCCAAACCCAGCCGAGGAAAGGAACACACACAAGCTTCAAGGTTCATTCTGTCATGACGGGATTCAATTCCATTTGGGGGAGCTTCGGCCCAAGCAATAAACTCACGTTGACAAAGCAACAGGCTAACACTTGGTTGTGACATGTTTAATTTGTGCTGTCTGTGCTGGACACTGCATAGAATGGTGTCAGCCTCCTGGGAGAACCCCTACCTCCCCTGCGCAGAGGAGGATCGGGAGACGAACACTCAAAGTCAGAGAAGGGCCATACAGAAGAGGTGCGTACATGACCTTTGACA
Organism: Pteropus alecto; assembly: GCF_000325575.1. Taxonomy (NCBI): domain Eukaryota; kingdom Metazoa; phylum Chordata; class Mammalia; order Chiroptera; family Pteropodidae; genus Pteropus; species Pteropus alecto. The sequence goes on along the minus strand of NW_006443568.1, from coordinate 13,380,079 downwards.
ACTCAAGAGGTGACAAGTGAGGTTTCCCCACTTCTCTTATACTCACAAACTCAAGAGGGGCAGGTGAGGGGTGAACGCTGACAAAGGGGCGATGTGATTACACTCACGAGACGTGAACCTCTCAGTGGAGAAGGGAGCCTAGGAAAGGCTCTGTGCGCAGGATGCTGGCTGGCTACTTTTCCTTGGAGAGAAGCTGACACAGCCATGAGGCTGGGGCAGCAGCGTCCTTATTGCTTCCTGTGGGAGGTGAGCCCTTCCGGCTCATCTCAGAGCCACCCCTCAGCCCTCAGGAGTCCCAAATTAGGGCGGGAGGCCTAACGCTGGTGGCCCTCCCGGTAGGTCAGTGCAGACACCCGCAGAGCTGCAGCCATGCTGCCCGGTCTTCGCCACACCTGGGGACTGCTGAATTGACCACCATTCCCACTGTCCCTTCAAGTGACTGTTCTTCATTCTGCTGATCAGAGTTCCATCCTTGTAGGCAAAAGGCAGATGCTGGATTTCACTTTATTTTTGTCCTGATGCACGTGCGCACACATTTAGGAGGCAAAGAGATAAGGGGAAAGGGACACAAGTGACGTATCCAGGCTGACAACTTTTTCCTGGGGTGTAGGCAAAAGGAAGAATCACTAGGACAGAGTCTCCTCAGAGGCAGCTCTGAGAGGCATATACCACCCTTGGACCCCAACTCTGCCCCCGCTCTGGCTGAGTCATTCAAGGCTCAAGTCTGCAGGTATCAACAATTCAGCAGAAAGGACCAGAAGGACACAGGAACAAAGAGCTGAAGATCACTGGCTTTGGCGCTTAAGCAACAAGGCATTGTCAGTCTCTCTCTCTCACACACACACACACACACACACACGCGCACGCACGCACGCACACACACACACACACTCACATCTACTAGCTAACGAAAAGATAGACGTTTCTTCATGCTACCATTTTCTAGCTTAATGTACGTACCTAACTGAAGTTGCACACGCGCGCACACACACACACACACACACACAGTCGTCGGGTTCCTGGGCAGGGATTCTATGCCACCACACCCAGGGTGGGGCTTTGATTCTCACGTGGTGCTGGAAAGGGTCCCCTCTCAGGCTGGAAAGGCAGCATCCTACTGTTGGAGGTGTGAGAGCTCCCCACCCCGCTCCCTCAGCCACGCCCGGAGGTAACAGCTGCCCCACCACTGCTCTTCTCAAGGCCTCCTGATAAACACCCTGAAAAGGGGAAGTTGTTTTCGAGTGCGTCGGTGAGGCCTCAGGACCTTAGCTGTTGTACAAGGGAATCACCCGGGTGATCTCCTGCCTGCAGATGGGGCACCTCTTGGGCTCTGGCAGAGTGCAGTAGCACTCGGTGCAGGAACAGACGTGCCCACACTCCAGGAAGACGCAAGACTTGAAGTTGCTCAGACACACGACGCAGGTGCTCTTCAGGCTCTCCCTGTCCTCGGGCCTGGCTTGGCTCAGCAGCTGTGCCTCGTGCTCTCGGAACGCCTTCTCCATCTGCTTGAGGCGCAGTCGCTCCTGCCACTGCAGATACTGCTTTCGGAGGATAAAGAAGAGGGTGGCACACGTGGCAAAGCCGAAAACCAGTGTCAGGACCTTCCAGAGCCTGACACTCGACTCCTGCCTCTGCAGCAGGCTCTCGAAGTCCTGGCTGCTGAGATAGTACTGCATGCCCTGCTTGGGGGGCTGCAGGCGGACTGAGTTGTTGTCCAAGACCAGTTCGCCCACCCCCGTGAGGGTGGCCCCAACCTTCAGCATCTCCTCGGTCTCCTGAATGCCTTTGGGCCGCTCGCCGCTGATGTAGTGGCCGATGACATCGGTGAAGGACTGGATGGAGGGGTGGAACTTCTCGTACACAGTCTCCAGGCCCAGATCCAGTGAGTCCAGCGGCTTCAGCACTCGCACAGCCACATCCACACCGTCCTCGTGGGGTACCAGGTCAAAGGGCACCGTGTTGGTCCTCTGGTGAATGATCTTCGAACAGTCATTCCTAAAATAAAAGAACTCAAGATAAAATAAAGGGCTGCAAACAGCTCAGGCCCAGGCAGAGATGGAGGTCGCATAAACGCCGGGAGGACAGGATAAAGTCTGAAGTGACTGGAAAGAGTACAAGAGAAATCACTATTATCCATGTGCCTCATAATAGGGAGGCTCGTTCGTTATTTTCTCGGGTGATACCAGTGGGCAACAAATACAAAGATCACCCCTACCATTTATTTGCCCTTGCCACTTTAAAATAAATTACCGATTCCTTCAAACCTTAAAAATAGAACTACCATATGATCCAGCAATCTCACTTCTGGGGATACAGTCAAAGAACCTGAAATCAGGATCTGGGAGAGAGATGTGTACCCCTGTTCAGGGCAGCATTATTCACAACGGCCAAGACATGGAAACAACCTCGGTGTCCATCAACGGACGAATGGCTATAGAAAGGTGATACGCACACGACACACTCCATAAAAAAAGGGAAAGCCGCATGCGACAACATGGATAAACCTGGAGAACATTATGCTAAGCAAACTGAGCCACTCACAGAAGCACGAATATTGCATAATTCCACTTACATGCGGTATCTAAAATAGCCAGACTCATAGAAACAGAGAACGGTGGCCGATAGGGACTTGGGGGGAAAAGAAAATGGGAGTTGCTGTTCAACGGCCATAAAGTTTCAGTTATAGAGGACGAACAAATTCTAGAGATGGACTGTACAACTGTGTGCCTGTCATCAACAGTACTGTACCGCTGCACTTAAAATCTGTCAAAAGGGTAGATCTTATGTTGTGTTCTCACCATAATAAAAAATCAAATAAAATAAACACGCAAAACAAAAACCCACTAGGATCATTTAGCAAAATGACATTCCATTTAATGGCTCAAAATTGTTTCAATAAATATTGAAATCATTAATCCATGCCACAAGTCGGTGGTTCTCAAACTTTAGCGGGCATGTCGACAGATTCTGGGGCCCCTATCCTGGAAATCCTGCTTTGGTAGTTCTGGAATGCAGCCCAAGAATTTCACAAGATGCCTAGGTGACTCTGATGTGAGAGGTCCTCAGACCTCTCACAAGAATGTTATCGGCGGCATTAAGAAACTGCTCTACGCCTTGTCTCGGGAGAAGTCGGAGCCATGGGAACAGCACCCAGGACACCAGCAAGTGAACTGACCGACTGTCAGGTTTTGGCCGGCGACGAGAGGCTACATACCAAAGGTGGGTTGTTCGATTCCATACCATCTTGTGCTCCTGCAGCGTCAGCCGCTGAATCACTCCCTTGCAATTCTCCACAAACTGGCTGTTAAGCGTTTCTTTAACAGATCGAACAGCTCCTAAATGGAAACAAATTATTTTATTTCTGAAGAACTGTTCTGTCCTTTCTTTTAAGGTAATTTAAACTTTGTTGTTAGTTTCATGAAACGAAATGACGAAAATGTTATCACCGTAAGTTACGCTTTGTGGGGATTCTTCTAAGCACTACGTGGATCACGTCATTTCAGTTTTACAACAACCCTATAACGTAAAATTATTTTAAAGACGGGACAACAGAGGTTCAGAAATATTAGGTAATTTCCCCAAGATCACATGGCAATAATACAGGTCTTTTGGACCCCAAAGTTCAAGTTCTGGACCACTGCCCCAAGGTTGCAAAGGGCCCTTAACATCAGCCAAGATCTTTATAAAACTTTTAGAAGAGAAAGTTACTTTTCATTGCACCAATAAGTAAACATACCTTCAATAACAGCGTAAGGCACACATTTTCCGGGAGCTTCTGAAAGAATGCTCTTTAAGTCTTCACCCAAATGGATTCTTTTAGCTCCCTAAATGCAAAGAACATATTAAACTACTGAATACTGACATATATTTAATCTTAAAGAGCAAAAAAGAAAAAGTCTACTTACTTTTTCACGTTGAGAGTGGGGAAATCAGGCAGGAGGGAGACTAGGGGAGAATCAGATTCCAAAGCTGTGTCCCAGAAGTTTTAACATATAAACAGGCACGGGGCAGTGCCTCCCTCTCTGCCATCTGTAGAATGTGCGTGTCACATACATTCTTTCTACAGTTAATGGAAACATACGCTCCTTTCATTTTAACTTTTTTAATGTAAAAAATGAAAAGTACGAATCAATTTGTATACCATAGACTGAACATAAATTAATCCCTTCTTGACAATACAGAGCCATACATCCAAAGGCCTTACGTGTAAAGCACCTAAACAAGTGCCTAATACAAGGCAGGGGCTGGAGCAATGGCAGGTGTTATCACCATGCCTTTATCAATGCATGCTCTGCATTATGATCATCATAAAAGGGAGCCTTTGTTTTATAGGGCGAGGCTCTGTTAAGTTGTGCCAAACACTTCCATTTTCGGTTTGCATGGTGACCATGGTGACTTCTGCTATCTCCCTCTCACAACCCCCAGTTCTCCCATCCCTTCCAAATTCGGAGTTTCCAACTTGCTGTGCTTACAAACCAGCCAAGCCTGCTATTGCTGCATCAAAAATGAGAAAAATCAATGAACATTTCCTGAGCATCTATGTGCCAGGCACGGTGCTGGGTGCTAGAGATTCAGAGATGAATGAAGGACAGTTTCCGCTTTTAAGGTATTCCCATCAACAAATTCTGAGGATGCCAGATACGTAACCTCTAAAGAGGTGATGAGGTACTGAATACATATTATGGTCACTCTATGACAGGAGTGTAGATAATGAAAAATAACAGCAATAACAACAGTTTATTTACTCGTTTTATCTGACTCCTTCTACAGGACTATTAAACTCTGGGAGAGCTAGAATTTTTGTTTGTTTGTTTCATTCACTGCTGTCCCCCTAGTGCCGAGAACAATTCCTGACACAACGAGCACTCGATATGTATTTGATGAATAAATTATTGAATAAATTAGCACTTAGATATACTAGGTACCAGGCATTATGCCAAGTACTTTAAATGCATAAATCCAGTTAATGTGCACACCATCCCTATACAGTAGATGTTGTTATCCCCAGTAACAGATAAGGAAACTTCGATGCTCAGAGAGGTGAGTGACTTGTCCCAAGTCACATAGCTGGTAATGTATCCACCACAAGATGGCCAGTTAGAATTTAAAGAAAAAACAGGAGGAGGAATATTCTCTGAAAGACCTGGGGTTGAGTCAAGCTTAAATGCATCTGCTGTGACTTTGGGCAACTTAATTTATCTTAGTTTCAGTTTCCAAAACTGTAAAAGATGGGGAGAACAATCTTGCCGAATTTTTATGTGGATTAAATAAAGCTTAAGTTGTGAAAGAATCTAGCCCAGGGGCTGGCACATAGTAGGCATGCAATAAATATGCATTCCCATCACAAGGATAAGATACAAACTCGACTCCAGTTCTGTAATCTGAGGAAGAAAACAGAATCTCTTTTTTTCCAGGATGGGGTTATTTCATCCCCGTTTAGGCACTAATTGGCAAAGCTTTTAAGATTACCCAAAGATGGGTCCTGGAGAGTTCGCGGCTTCAAAGAATCCTGCATCCAGCCAACTTAATTTCTGAGTTTCAGAGTCAGAAGTATCAGTGACACTCATAGCCAAGCCCTTCAGGAGTAACTTGGTTATTTAATTAGGCGAACAATAATAGGGCAGCTGGAATCTCACTAGGATGCCATTCGCACCACAAATTGCTTGATAACTTGGTTCATTCCAGACGGATTCTAAAATTCTCCTCGCAGCGAGGAATTCACACGTTTGTTTCTAAGCCCTTACTGAAAACAATCTGATAATTGAAGTTAGGATGGGTTTAGGAATCCAGCTTTCAAATTAATGTCCAATTAAGCCCTAACTGTTGAATTCTGAAATTTCAGCCAAAACGAATCCACAAACATTTACTGAACATCTACCAGCTGTCAAGCACTGATTTAGAACCTAGAAGGAATGAGGAAAGATAAATAAGACCTTGTCTCTAATCTAACGAGGTGCATCTCTCATGGGCCAAACACTCACAGTACAGCACAGTGGTCAAACAGAAAAAAAAAAAAAAATCCTTTTGCAATCTAAAGATCTAAGAGCCATAAGACCTTTTCTCTGAGTCTCAATTTCCTGATTCGCAACCTGGAGGTAACTGTCATTTTCTTTACCTCCAAAAATTACAGTGAAGAAAAAACAGCAAGATGGGAATGTCTTACGTAAGCTGTAACGTGCAGCTCAAGGAGTGCTATTTTTAAAGTAACGAAATATATAAAGGAAAAGTCTGTAGAACCAAGCAGCTGAGTAGCTGCGCAAACGGATGAAGTCTAGGGTTTCCACACTTGCTGTTCCCTCTCTCTGAACTGCTCTTCTCCAAGACATGTGTACAGTCTCCCTCATCTCCTGTGCTGTTCAAATGTCACCTGATTTAAAATAGCAAGCCCAGCTTCTCCAGCATTCCATTTCCTCTCCCCTCTACATGACTTTGTAGTATTTATCCCCATCTGTCATACCATCTGATTTACTTGGTCATTGTCTGTCTGGTTGTAGTAGAATGGAATCTCCATGAGGGCAGGGACTTGAGTCTTTTCTATCCACTGCGATAACTCCAGTGCTTGGAGCATAGCAGGTGTTCGATAAGTATTTGTCGAATAGAGCAATGAAGTCAAGGTTCATTCTGAGAAATGGGAGGAGCTTAAGAAAAAAAGGCGCCATGGAGCAGTTATCACGAGACCCGAATTCTCATCCCAGTTCCTCCATTTACTGGCTGGGTGATGACCTTTCTGACCCTGTTTCCTCTTTTGGATGGTTTTCCACGGTGGAGCGGCCCACGGAGAACCCTGGGCTCACCGTTACCGGGGGTAGAGATGACCCGTGTGAGGCCAGGCCGGCTCCAGCACTGACCTTGAGCTCTTGGGCGACCTGGGCCTTCTGCCGGAACACGGAGAACAGGACGGCGGTGACAACAGAGCTGGTGCCCAGGAGGATGAACTGGCCCAGCGAGGGCCTCCCTCCGCTCTCCATGGCTGGGCCGAGCACTGCGTGCAGGAGGGGACGCCGAAATCAGGCCCTGCGACCTCCGCCCCGCACCTCCCTCCCATCCGGCACCGCACCCCAACACGACCCTTACCGGAAGCCGGTCGCCGGACAATGACGTGTGACGAACAGGAAGTGGGGGCGGGGGAAAAGCAGACCGGAAGGCGGTGTTGCCAGGGTGATCGCTGCGCTTCTGCGGCGCTGCCCTGGGCAGGACCTCCCCGGCGGGGTGCCGGGAGTGTTTTGCAGAAGCTGAGCTGAGCGGTGGCTCGTCGCTCCGTGATCCTTTCGCCTTCCACACGCGACGCACCGGCCGTAATTGACTGGCCCGCGTCTCCCTATTCTCCGACCCGCTAATTTCTTGGGGTTATTGTGTTGTTTGATGGGTTGTTCGATTTCTCCCTATTGGATTGGGAGTAAAGAAGAGAATGTGTAGTAAGCACTTATGAGTATTACACATTTAAACTTCAGGGCAAACCTCGAGACTTGGATTTTATTCTTCTACTTTACAGATGAGAAAACTGAGGGTTGGGAGTTTAGGAGGTGTGCTCAAAGTCACACTGCCAATAAGTGCTAGAGAGGAATTTACTGGACTACAGAGTCCTTAACCTCCAAGAGGGCAGATTATGTCACCAAAGTAGCCCCTTAATCTGCCATCGCTACATATAACATATTGTTTATTAGCTAATAATTACAGCCACATTTATTGAACACCTATTATATGTCAGGTACTGTGACAAAAAGCTTCACAGACATCCCATATAATCCTCACAGTATGGCTATAGAGACTCTTCTGATTTCTATAGTGATCTCCTTCCTAAAATAATCAAGAGATACCCAAATCTCATCCTAAACATCAACCTGCAAAGCATGTGTTCATTGGGCCATCTCCTACAGGTTATGCTTTAAAATCTTGGAAATACAAGAATGTACCCACTAGCCCAAATCAATGTATATAAAAAGTTAGATAACATGTCGTGCTGGCAAAGATATGGAGCCATATAATATTGCTAGCGGGTGTAAGATTGGACACTCTTTACAGAAAACAATTAGGCAATGCTGATCAAGATTAAAAATGCCCACACCATTGACCTAGCAATTCCACTTCTAGAAATTCTTCCTATATCAACACTCACATTTGTGAACATAACAAATTTACAAGAATATTCACTGCAGCATTGTTTTTTTCAAAGAAAAAAAAAGAAAAAACTTAAATGTTATCAATAAATAATTGGTTACATAAGTTTTTTAAATAAGTGTATATGAGCATAGTGAAGGGAAAAAAACTGCAAAACTGAGGATGAGCCCATTTATTTTTTTAAAAAGAGGGAGAAGAATATATATGCTTGAATATTTCTAAAAGGATTTATAAAAAGCTGATAATATTGGTTGTTTCCACAGAAGGAAATTGGGTGGCTAGAGAACAGAGTGACTTTTTACTCCTTTGTACTTTTTGAATGTGAATGGTATGGCACATTTTGAATTAATAAAATTTGCATTAAGAATTTAAAAAAAAAGAGGAAGAAGAACACACCAGTCACTCCATAACCAGTAATTACAAGGGCCTCCTGCATCCCAGGTTCTGGGAGGGGCACTAGGTTGTTAAAACAGCCAGGATCTGCCTCCCGCTGCTTAGGGTCTTGTGAAGAAGCAGATGCCGGGCAGCGTTATTTATTGTCCCAAACTCATAGAAATTAGGGCAAACAAATTGACTCAGCGGATGGTTTACTCTTCTCACTAGGAAAGGGATTTGAGTTCTGTAAACAGAATGGAGGACGGGAGTGGGAAAGACTTTTCACACAGGAGGAGCAAGACGAGCAGAAGTGCCAAGCTAACCAAGAGTTGACTGGTATAGCCTGAGCCCAGGTCTTCTGACAGAGAGTAGGGAGCAAGTACTTGAAAGAGAAAGTTGGGATCAGATTCTGTACGTCCCTGAATGCCAAGCCAAAATTTTAAACTTCATCATTTGGGGAGTGTCATCTAGTAAAGCTCTTTGAGACCCAGCAGGGTATGATCCAACTTTTTTCGGGTTGTTTTTTTTTTTTTCTCCAATCATCAAAATTCCTGTATCCTTAGTGATCTAAGAGGAAAGGACAGGAAAGGGGGCCAAAAATTGAAGACTGAGTTTCTCCCCTGCTAGGGATCCTCGTTTATGGGTTCTGACTATCTGGGGGCCCTCTTGTTTTACTGGCATACTCAGTTTAATTGTGCTTCACTTTATTGAGCCTCACAGATGTTGCATATTTTACAAACTGAAGGCAAGACCCTTCACCAGAAAAAGATTACAGCTCGCTTTATTACAATATTTGCTTTATCGTGGTGGTCATAATGTCCAAGGTCTGCCTGTATTCCGCAGGCCCTTTTACGGGTTCCTTAGGATCTTGTTAAAAGACCATAACTCTTGAACGAAAAGTTTGGTTTTAAATAACCCTGCCACTTTTTGCCAAAGGCTGATATCCTTTATTAGCCATGCTGAGCACGGTCCTATTGGGACAGTTTGAAACTTACATCATGTGGACCTTGTTAGGAGCAATGAGCAACGGGCAACTTCAGCTGCAGCCAGATGTCCTTAGGGAACAATTCCCAGCTCAGAATGGCTGTCCTCACTGAATCACAAGTTAAATATGAGCCTCTGAATTCGAGAGAGTGAGAGAAGTTCCTAAGGCACCAGGCAGAAAATCTAGACAGAGAACACCTGGGAGAGAAGGACAATGCCACCACTTGAAGCACTGAGTTCCAGACTCATGCCATTGATTTCCTCTCCGAGGAGCAAAACTTCCCTGTGAGTCACGGGCTAAGTGCCCTCTTAGGCTGGCCATCCACTGAGGCACCAAACAGATGTGAAAGCAGTCATCTCAGCATCTGTACTGATGTTGCCAGGCAGGGGCCATGGGAAATAGGACGTAGAAAAGATGTTAATAATCGCATGAGTTTGTCATTCGATTTCTTTACAGAACTTTCCCTTTGGGAGAGCTTCTAACATAATTATTAGGAATTATCTAATGTAGTCAACGTATTTTAGTGAGCATTTATCTCATGCAATATGCTCTCCCAGATACAGTGGGAAGCAGGGAAAATGTGCAGGACGTGTTCCCGACCCCATACAGAGTATTGAGGAGAATTTTTTAAATAATGATTTAAATCCCACCTGTTTGTAAAAAGAATCTGAGATGACTTCATAAAATGGAATACATAGTAAAAAGATATATTAAAAATAAATATAGAAATAAACCAACCAATAACAAAAACCACCTAAAGGAAGCAGGAAACTACCTGGTTTAGGCACCTAGGATGAGTTGATCTCTGCAACTAGGTACCATCCTTGACTGTGAACAGGGGTCCCCAAACCCTGGCCGCCCCAGGCCACACAGCAGGAGGTGAGAGGCGGGTGAGTGAGCAAAGCTTCATCTGTATTTGCAGCCTCTCTGAGCCCTAGCATCACCGCCTCAGCTCCACCTCAGATCATCAGGCATTAGATTCTCATAGGAGCACCTTGTGCCCAAAAGGTTAGGGACCGTTAACTGTGAGCTGCCCAACAGCCACGGCAAAAAGGAAATGTGTTAGGGTCTAATCTAGTAGAGAAAATGGGGCAAACACCCAAAATATTACAACTCAAGGCAGTTTATGAAAAGTCTGATAAAAAGGGAAGAACCAGGTTGTCTAGAGGTTAGCACGCTGGTCCACCATCCATCCCTGAGGATGCTGCTGTCAGAAGCTCAAAAAAAGATGTTCAGCTTTGAAGAGTTCCCCAAAGAGACTGCACTCAGGTGAGTCACACCCAGTGGGCTCATTTTCTTTCTCGTCTCCTTTGGACCAGTAGGACCTACTTACCATTGAGTAGCCAAAGGTTCCAGCAGCAGATAAAGATGGAAGATCTCATGGAAAGCGAAATGGTCAGTGAGGATGGGGTGGTGGGCCTTGGCCTCACTAGCATCACAAACCATAGGAGAAGGGCTAGCCTCTGAGGGGGACTGGCCTGTCACTCCTTTGAAATTTCTCAAGACAGTGTGTTATGTCCTTAGTAATATAATTTTCCTTTTTTAACAAAAGCTTTATTGACATACAATAAACTGCACATATTTAGAATGTACAATTTAGTAAGTTTGGACATATGTATACACCCATGAAACCATTGTCACCATCTAGAGAGTGAACATATCCATCACCCCAAAAAGTTTCCTAGGAACCCTTTGTCATCTCTCCCTCTTGCCCTGCCCCCCACCCACCCCAAGCAATCACTGATCTGCTTTCCGTCACTATACATTCATTTGCTTTTTAAATAGTTGATATAAATGGAATCATACAGTATGTACTATCCCTTCCCTGGCTTCTTTCATTCAGAATAATTTTTGAGATTCAGCCATGTTGCTGCATCTATTGACAATAGTTCATTCCTTTTTTACTGCTAAATAGTATTCCATTGTAGAAATACACCACAAGTTGTTTATCTATTGGCCTGTTGTTTCTAGTTTTTAACTATGACAAATAAAGCTGCTTTGAACACTCAAGTACAAATCTTTGTGTGGGCATATGCTTTCATTTCTCTCGGGTAAATTCCTAGGACTGGAATGACTGGGTCATATGGTAGATGCATGATTAACTTTTTTAGAACCTGCCAAACAGCTCCCCAAACGGTCATACCATTTTACATTCCCACCACAATGTAGAGGAGTTCCAGATCTCTACACCCTCACCAACGTTAGGCACGATCAGGCTTTGGATCATAAACATTCTAGTAGGTGTGCAATGGTATCTCGTGTGGTTTTTATTTGCATTCTCTAACGACTAATGATGTCGAACACCTTTTTACATACTTATTTGCCACCCACATATCTTCGTGGGTGAAGTATCTGCTCAGATTTTTCCCTCATTTTTATTAGGTTGTTTTGTTTTCTAAATATGGAGAGCTCTTTATGTATTTCGAATATAAATCCTTTATCAAATATGTGATTTGCAAATATTTTCTTCAAAATCGTGGCTTCACCTCTCATTTTCTTAAATTGTCTTTTGAAGAGCAGAACTTCTTGAAGTTTATGAAGTCCAATATATCTTTTTTTTTTTAATGGATCATGCTTTTGGTGTTGCATCTAAGAAATCTTTGCCTAACCAAAGATCGCAAAGATTTTTCTCCTATGTTTTCTCATAAAAGTATTATAGTTTTAGGTTTTACATTTACGTCTATGATCTGTTTTGAGTTAACTTTTGCCTATGGTGTGCCAGGCACTATGCTTTCCATGTACCACTTCACGGCATCCTCACATCTCCCTACAAAGTAGGTAGATACTATTTTTATGCCCATTTTACAGATGAGGAAACTGAGGCTCAGTGAGGTAAAGTTGCAGCGTTTATCCAACTTGATCTTTCTCCAGAGCTATATGCTTAAGCATTAAACTATACTGACTTTTATTTCATTCATGTTGTTGGCCCTAAAAGAATAACAGTGATTAATGGGGGTCATTTCCTACCATGAGCCGTGGCACATGTCTCTCCTATTCGAAGTTTTAGTCAATGACAGACCACTGTGGAAACTAGTCTGGAAGCCATAATTCCGCTGGGAAAATGAAAATTATATGTAAAATAATCTTCAAAGGTCCTTCGATCTCCACATTCTACAATTTCAGATTTTCCCAGAGCAGGCAGTCAACGCTGCAGTGGATGCTATCAGCCACAAGGAGGCGCCAGGAGCACAGGATGCAGAAGGCAAAAAAAGGGAAGAAGGTCAAGGGGCCTAGGTAAGGAAGGGAAAAGAAGGAATGACGAGGGTCTGGAGATTTAAAGGGAGCACTGAGGCTAACTGTGGACCCACGCTTGGTTGTATCTAGAGGCATAGTTAATCCTCAGGCTTGCTATTTGCCTGCAGGCCCTGTAACAATCACTTGTTACTATCTTTTTCTCCAGCCTCATTTGTGACCGGCAGGATCTCCCTTCCCCCTCCACTTAGTCGCTAAGAGCAACTTCTGGTCCTGTGGCTGGCA
>NW_006443568.1:13364683-13367113 GCF_000325575.1 Pteropus alecto | reverse complement strand
GAAAGAGTGAATTACGACAGGCTTGGGAGTCTGGTGTCCTGAGTCCTAAGCCGACTCTGCCATTTGCTATAGCCCTGTGATCTCCGGCAAGTCCCAACACCTCCTGAGTCTCAGTTTCCCCTCCATAAAATGGGAAAAAGTAGACAATTCTCCAGGTGTCTTCCGGCTGGGATTCTACTCAAGCTACCGGAAAACAGGAGATTAAGACATTCTCCCCCTTCGCCATTCTGAGCCTTCGTGTTCTCGGCCGGAAAAGAAAGTAACATCCCCGTTTCTTCACTGACTGCTGCCGGCCTAGATAAGCTGATGCGTGGGAAACAGCTGTAGATGTATTAGGAAGTCTTCTCCTTTTATTATTTATGTTCTCGGCTTGCAAAACATAGGCAAGGAAGTGGATGAATTTGAACAATTGTTTTTAACCAGTTAAATCTGTTCAGCATCATTTAGTAGGTGATACTCTAGTTTCTGAAAAAAATGTTTACTGTAGTCATAAGTTAAAAGAAAAGTTTAGTAATTAAACTAAGGCTGAATGGCAAATGAGTAATACAGAGACATAAATAACACAGCATTTCGAGGGAGGAAAACAACATTGCCATAGGTTCCTATGGTTAGGGAATAACAATAGTAGTATCATTTACTGAACATCTACTATGTGCCAGGCACTGAGTTAAGTATTTTACATACAGAATCATAAATCTTTGACTTGAAACAACTTTGGGGGTCATTCTACCACACCTGTAATTATATACTTATGTGTATAATTATTCATTTAAGATCTATCTACCCTGATAAATTCTAAGCTGAATGAGCCTGGAAGTTGTATCTGTCTTATTAACTACTACATTCCCAGTATTTAGCCCGGTGTTTGGTACATAGTAGGTGCTCAATAAATATTTGTTGAATAAATAAGTGAATGAATGAACAACCACATTTCAAACTCACTCCCAATAGGAGAAGTCTTCTACATTGACTCAGAGAAGGACATTGGACTTTGCCTGAACAATTCCCTTGGCAGAGAACTCACTACCTCCCAAGAAGTCTATTGTCAACTATCTGGTATTGCTGGCGCTTCCCCTCCTTGGCCCTGGTTCTGCCATCCTGAGCCTTTGTCCATCCTGAGGAAGAAGCTGGATATGGGAGCTTTTCTGCATATCTCAGTAACTTCCTTTGAATTCTGTCAACCAAGAGCTCACCTAACTCTGATGAAAGGAAGAAACATTATGGTGGCCAGAAAGAGAGCTAAGTCAGCTTTTCCTCAAGACGGGAGGAAGCTGTTTCTATGTGAGGTGGGTGGAATGGAACTTGAAAAAAAAAAAGACTATAGACACTGGAGAGAAAGGGAGAAATGTGGGAACCTCTGTGGACTGCAGGGGGTTGAGCCTTGGCCTAAGCCCCAGCCAATCACGGTGGCCCTGTTCCCGTTGTCAGGGACTGGCTTAGGAACGAGCTTATGACTGAGTTCTGGCCAATGAGCTAGGAGGGAAGGTCTGCTGAGGGACTTCAAGGAGGTCTTCTCTGAATAAGCACAGACTGAAAGAGACAGTCCCTTTGCTCCTTTGACCAGTGTATCTGGAGGTGATGCAACTGTCGAAGCCATGTTGCTGCCACCAAGACCAACACATGGAAAAGGGCAAAGCTAAGAGAATCAGAGAGAAGTGGAGCCAGAGCTTTGATCAAACTGTACCTGAAGACACTCCATTTTTGAACTTGTTGTCAGTGAGATGATAAACCTCATTGTGTAATCCCAGTGAATTGGCCATTGGTAAGTACCACCCCCAAGAGCATCCTAACAGTTACATAGATTTAAAAAAACTAACTGCACTGATGAGGGTTCCCTCAGTGGCAAGTGCAGAACCCCAGCTATAATGTACTTAAGCAAAACGTAGAACATGTTGGTTCAAATAACTGAACAGGTCAGGGTTGGCTGGATCCAGAAACTCAAGTCATATAGAGCATGATCCCCAGGATCTCAAGGACTCCTTAGCGTCCTCCCTGACACATCCCACCCCATAGCCCCCACCCTCGCTCTTTTCCAGGCAGATCCACTCCATGTCCCTCAGATAAGATCTGCCACCTTTCAGTTCTGTGGCCACCAGTCAGTCACTTAAGACCCTTGAGCCCCCATTTCTCCATTTGCTCAATATTTACCACATACAAATAGCTCCCCAGTAAAGAAAACTTGTGTCGAAATATAGCTAATATTTACTGAGTGCTTATTCTATGCCAAATCCCTTGTATGCCTTATCTAATCAAATCCCTGTGATAACCTGTGGCAGACACAGCTAATTATACCCCGATGTTTGTTCCTTCCATTCTTTCCTGGTAATAAAACCTCTCATTTTCAGCTGGGCACATGAAAACTACATTTCCCAGACCTCCTTGCAGAGGTACAACCGTGCTGACTAAGTTCTGGACAAAGGAGAGGAAAGA
>NW_006443568.1:13337878-13364568 GCF_000325575.1 Pteropus alecto | reverse complement strand
GGAAAGAGGGGAAAGAGGCACATCTACTTCCTGCTGGCTGGAATTCAGTCAAGATAGCTGGAGCTTCAACAGCTATCTTGGATCATGAGGTTAGACGCCAGATGTTGAGGATAGCAGAAGAACAAGATAAACAGAGCTTGGGTCTCCAGTGGTTATGAAACCACACTGCATTTGCTACATCTATAGTAGAGAAATGAACGTTGTCTCTTTTAAGCCATGGTTGTTTTGGCTTTTTTTGTTACTCCCAAATGAACCTAATCTCAACTGTGATTCTAATTCCCCTGTACAAGCTGTCCCTACCCACTTCCCCATCGTTTTTCTCCAGAGCGCTTATTACCATGTAAGGTCCTATATTTTCATAATTTGTATGTTTATCATTGGTCTGCCATAGAATGTAAGGTCACAAGGGCAGAGATTGTCTGTGTTTTGTCCATTTCCACATTTCCAGCTCTTCAATAGTGCCTGACACATGTAGATGATTCATAAATACTTGCTGAATGGTTGACTAGAAGGACAATCAGCCCTAAAGGTATATAACATTATGATTTTACAAACAAAGAAGGTGAGGCCCAGAGAGAGGGCCACACAGCTAGGAAGTGCCAGAGCCTGGATGTGAAGTGAACCCAGGCACGCTGGCTCCAGAACCCATGCTCTTAAACACTGAGCTGCCACCCAGTGCAGAGAAGCCCCTCGAAATCCCTCTCACTGGACCCATACCCTGCCTCTAATGGGAAAGGCCACACTTCAGAGAGGAAATGTGAGCAAGAGCATGAGGCCAAGAAGATTCTCTGAGGCTTAATTACTAATGAGTATTGGGAATGTGAAAAGGAAAATCTCGTGTTTCCTTGATACTAAGACATACCATCAGCTTATTTGGGAGAAGGGAAAGAAACATTTTATTAAACACATATATTGATCCTAAGACACATCCTGATTTCAGAAACATCATAATGGGGGAAGTGTGCATCTTCGGTTTGAGGCCACGCCTTTGAGAAACTTGTTAGAGACCTTTTCTTAAATCTTCCTCGAATGGATATACTTCGGCCAATCTTTTCCATGAAGGAACCTAAACCGAAACTGGGTTGTTTGATTTCCACCCCTCGCCTACGCCTCCACCAGAGTTAATTACTCCCTTCCTTCCCATGCCTTGTGCACGCTTCTTTCTTTCAAGCTGCAGTGTAATCTATGTGTTTACTTATCTCCTTTGTAAGATTCTGGGCTGGGGAGTGAGGATCACATCCTGAATCATATCCTATTTGCCTCTGAGGCCCCAGTACAGGGTCTGGCACATAGTAAGCTCTTGGTGAATGTTTACTGAGGAAGTGCATGAATAAATAAATGGAAGAATGGATGAATAGTGATGCCTACACCTGTCAAATCCTCAGCCCACAGGTGTGTGTGTGTGTGTGTGTGTGTGTGTGTGTGTGTGTGTGTGTGTTCCATGTACATCCCTGGTAGAGCCCAAGCAAGTCTCCAGGGATTACAGCAGCATTAGAGAAGGGAGGGACAGGAGACTGACCTCCTTCCTAGCGTTGGGGGGAAGGCATTGGTTACGTGACCTTGTAGAAAAGCGTTGCTTTTACACTGGGGGAGGGGGCCAGCCTCTGAACCTATTATGGCCAAAAACTTCAGTGTCTCACCAATTCTAGGAAAAAACCTGCTACCGCTGACTTCACCTTCCCCCTCCCCAACTCACAGACAGGAAGAAAGCAAGACACATTTTCTCCCAAAATACGCAGAATGGCGGTTGCTATGAGCACTAGGATCCTCATGTTACTTGACATCCGTTTTTTAGAAGTTCGGTCGCCATGGTAACAAAATACTGTTTGCCAGACTGAAGATGAATCTCTGGCTCAAATCTGAGCTCGATGAGGCTCTTTCTAGACATCTCCTGGAGTGGCAGGGCGGAACCAAACCTTCCACCTTAGGAATCAATAAACATCAAAGAATTAAACTGAATTGCACTGAAGCATCCTACAGAAAAATGGCTGATGGAACGGGAGTACAGCTGCTATCAGCCTGCCTGGGTTGGGGGCTGCCCAATACCCTTCTCAAAGCCACCCCAGACATTGTCAACACTGCCTGCCACATAGATGGCAGGTGCTTTCAAACAGCAGTCATTGTTACTGGTGGCACATATTTCAAGATCAAACACAGCTATAACCCAAACAACAGATGTTTATTCAAAATACACAGCTGACCTTTAAAGAATATGGGTTTAAACTGCATAGGTTTAAAGTCCACTCATACATGGACTTTTTTCAATAAATATACAGTTGGTCCTCCATATTCCTGGGTTTTGCATCTGAGGACTCAATCAATCAAAAACAAGTATTTTTCATCAGCAGTTGGAAAGCTGTGTGTGTGGAAGGCCAACTTCAGCTACACATGGACTTTTGACTGCAGAGGGTGTTGGCACCCCTAACCCCCACGTTGTTCAAGGGTCAACGGTATTTATTGAGCATCTAATACTAGCCATGAATAGTCCTGGCCACCGGAGATACAGATGAAAATCCTCCTGGAGGAATCTAAATCCTGCCCTCAAGAAGACAGATGATAAACAAATAAAGAAGGAAAATATGGTTTATCAGAAGATGTGGTAGGTTGATGCCCAAGTCCTAATCCCTGTGAAATATGTGGATAAGTCACCTTACGTGGCAAAAAGGATTTTGCAGATGGGAGTAAGCGAAGGATCTTGAGATGAGTGTATTACCCTGGGTTATCCAGGTGGGCCCAAGGTAATCACAGGGTCTTCATAAGAGGGAGATGGGAGGTCAGAGAGAGAAGATGCTACACTGCTAGCTTTAAAGGTAAGATGGAGGAAGAGGCCATGAGCCTAGAAATTTAGGCAGCCTCTAGAACAGCGGTCCCTTTTTGGCACCAGAGACTGGAGCTCCTATGAGAATCTAATGCCCGATGATCTGAGGTGGAGCCGAGATGGTGATGCTAGCGCTGGGGAGCGGCTGCAAATACAGATGAAGCTTCACTCACCCACTGCTCCCCTCCTGCTGTGCAGCCTGGTTCCTAACAGGCCAAAGACCCCCTGCTCTAGAAGGTGGAAAAGGCAAGGAAACGGATTCTCCCCTAGAGCCTTCGAAAGGAATACAGCCCTCTGGACCTATTTTAGACTTCTGACCTCCGGGATGGTGAGATAATAAATCTGTGTTGTTGTTTTAAACCACTGTTTGTGATCATTTGTTACAGTAGAGTGCAGGTACAGAGTGGAAAGGGCGTAGTTTTCAATGAGGTGATCGGCAAGCAGCTCTGAGAAGGTGGCCTTTGAGGAAAGATGTGGAGAGAGGGATGAGGGGGCCTGTGGGTGCCCGAAGAACATTCCCGGCTGAGGGAACAGCCCGTGTGAGGACACTTAGGTAGGAGCGGGCCTGGCCAGTCAGCGCAACAGAAAGAAGGTCACGGTGCGGTGATCACGTTGAGGGGGAATTATAGGGAAGGAGGTCAGCCAGGCCCAGGGGCAGCCCAGCTGAGGCCGAGCAGGCCATGGGGAGTATTCCAGACTGAATGTTAATGTCTCTCCCAAAGTCACGTGTTCAAACTCAATCCCCAACGTGATGGTGTTGGGAGGTGGGGCCTTTGTGAGGTGAGTAGGTCATAAGGGTGGTGCCCTCATGAATGGGATTAGTGCCTTTATGAAAGAGACCCCAGAGAGCCCCTTCCACCACATCAGGACACAGTGAGAAGATGAATCTATGAACTACAAAGCAGGTTCTCAGCAGACACTGAATCTGCCAGCGTCTTGATCTTGGCCTTCCCAGCCTCCAGAACTGTGAGCAATAAATTTCTGTTATTCATAAGCCACCCAGTCTATGGTATTTTGTTATAGCAGCCCGAACAGACTATGACAGGGAGCCACTGAAGGGACATGATTGGACTTACCTTCTAAAAGGGTCCCCATGCTGAGAATGGACTGAGTAGGGCCCAGGGCACAGGCAGGGAGAGCAGTAAGGAGACTACTACATCCAGGTGAGATGTAAAGTGGCTGGGTTATTCATAAGCCACCCAGTCTATGGTATTTTGTTATAGCAGCCCGAACAGACTATGACAGGGAGCCACTGAAGGGACATGATTGGACTTACCTTCTAAAAGGGTCCCCATGCTGAGAATGGACTGAGTAGGGCCCAGGGCACAGGCAGGGAGAGCAGTAAGGAGACTACTACATCCAGGTGAGATGTAAAGTGGGAACCGTGGCCATTCATGAGGGCACCACAGTGGGAACCGTGGCCTTGGTGAGAAGGGTCAGGTCCTGGGTCTCATCGCACGCGGAGCTGACGTGAATGGGTTCAGATTGGTTAAGGGTGTGAGGGAAAGACAGGAGTCAAGATGGATGCTCAAGTTCTTGGCCTGAGTAACTGGGAGGCTGGTGTGGCCATCCCTGGTTTGGTCATTTTAATTTTGAGAAGTTTATTGGACCTCTAAGCAGAGAGTAGGAAAAGAGTCTGGAGTTCAGAGGAGAGGTCCAGGCTACAGATAGAATTTGGAGGCCATTAGCTTATAAGACGGTATTTCAAGCTAAGAGCCTGGATGAGATCACCAAGGGAGAGTGGGGGACTCCCACAGCTCAAGGTCAAGGAGATAAGGAGAACTCAGCAAAGGAGCTTGAGGTGCGTGGCCACCGAGAGAGGACACCAAGTGAGGACGCGAAGGAAGTGTGTTCAGGAAGAAAGGGTGGTCAGCTGTACCGATGCTGCTGGGAGCTCAGGAAGCCGAGCGCCGAGAACCCACCGCCGGAATTAGCAGCTTAGAGGTTAACGGTGACCTTGAGAAGCGCGGTGGACAGATGCGAGCAGATCCAAGAGAGTGAGACGAAAGAAACTGAGCCCGACAAGCAGAGAACACTGTTTCAATGTTTGCTATAAAGAAAAGCAGAGAAATAGGCACTGACTGAAGAGAGGATGTGAGATCGAGAGAGGATTTTATCTTGTTCTTGTTTTTGTCTTGTCTGATGAAAGAAATGCAGCCCATCTATATGCTAACCGGAAAATGACCCAAAAGAGAGGAGTAAGGGAATCGAAGAAAGCGCAGGGGCTCTCTGGAGTGACCGCCTTGGGGAAGTGAGAGCGGATGGGCTCCCCGCTGCCGGGGAGGGGCTGGCGTCAGGCCTCATCCACAGCAGCGAGAGGGAGGCAGTGCATGAACACAGATGCGGGTGGGCGAGTGGATGCGCTGCTGAGTCTAGGGAAGTTCTCTCCTTATTGCCCCAATTTTCTTGGGGAAGTAGGAAGCAAGAGCCTCAGCTGAGAATAAAAACAAGGAAGGAGGCGTGGAGGGTTGAAGACAGAGGAGGAGGTGTGAAATCCTGATGTAGGAGACAGGGAGAGTGAATGGACTGGGGAAACACAGCAGAATTGCCTGGCAGTCTAGGGGTTCGCTCGAGACTGGTGGTTGTGAATGTAGAGTGAGCTGGGCTTTCTGTATTTCTCCAGCCAGGCTGAGCTGCACGGGTGCAGACATGGAGCAGGTGGACAGTTGGATGAAATACAATTGGGGATTTTGCTCAGGTTAATAAAATAAACATCTCACCTGGATGTAGTAGTCTTGAGGGGCGTATGGGAGGCAGAATAATGGCCCTCCAAAGACATCCACATCCTAATCCCAGGCAACTCTGAATATATTAGATTACATAGCAAATGGGAATTAGAATTAAGGTTGCAGATAGAATTAAGGTTGGTAATCCGTTAACCATAAACTGGGGAGATTATCTTGTATTGTACAGATAGGCCCGGTGTCATCCCAGGGGTCCATCCTGGCAAAGGAAGGTAGAAAAGAGAGAAGCAGAGAAATGGCAGCATGAGAAAGACTCAGCCCAATGTTGCTGACTTGAAGATGGAGGGTCAACAAACCAAAGAACATGGGTGGCCTCTAGGAGCTGGAAAGGCAAGGACGCAGATTCTCCCCTAGAGCCTCTGAAAAGGACATGGCCCCACTGACAGCTTCACGCCAGCCCAGTGAGTCTCATTTCAGACTCCGACCCTCAGAACTAGAAGAGAATAAATCTCTGTGTTGTTTTAAAGTCGCTGAGTTTGCGGCAATCTGTTATAACAGCAATGGGAAACTGACACGGGATATGCAAGGAAGTCATGAGATTTAAACTGAGCAAGGAAGGGAGCTATGACAAGGATGAAAAGGTAGTTAGACCAGTGACTTGGAGGGCCAGGCGGAATCGAAGAATTGTCGAGGATGAAACATTCTTATACTGTGGGATGCTTTAAACTGACATTGTGAAGGGGCGCAGTTACTGGCAAAGGCAAGGTCGAGGTATGAGAGTGGGAATGGGTGCTGAGATGGGGTGGAGGACAAGGTCCTCAGAGGACGAAGCAGGACACTGGAACGTCGGAGGACCGTTTTTGTGGATATAGAAATCAGCAAAAATGAAGCTGATTTAAGGAGTGGTACAGCAGAAAACAGCGAGCCAGGAATTAAAATCTTTAGGAAAGAAGGCTCCTGGGGCTGGAGAATGACTGCAGCAGTGGATGTCACGGTCCAGTGACATGGGAGATTTTAGGGAGGAAAAAGGGATTGTGATTCGTGAACAACATTGAGGAATAAGAGGGACATCTGCCCCACTGCCGGCCCAGTGGGTGCGGGGTGCGGGGTGCAGGATGGAAACCAGCCATCCACTGAGAGGGCTGCAGGAAAACAATGCATGGAAGAGCCATAATTTAACCCCTACTGATCCATCCTTCCTAACCAGCCTCCCAATGCCTCCCAATGAGCCAATCCCCCAGCACTCACACCCTGATGTAGTTTGCCCCACATACACCACACACTGGGTCAGGGCAGGCCCTATGTCACCAATAGAAAATGGCAGAGAAACACTGTGACTTCTGCGACTGATCCTAAAAGGCTTTGCAGCTTTCACTTCAGCCTCTCGGTTCATTCACTCTAGGGAAAATTAGCCACCATGCCACGAGGACACTCACGTAGTCCCAGAAAGAGAAACTGGGGCCTCAGCCAACAGCACCATCCTGCCAGGCACATGGGTGAGGGGTGCCCGAGCAGGTCCTCAGCCCCATTTGACCTCACAGATGACCCAGCCAACATCCAGTTGAAACCTCAGAAGAGACCCTGAAAACTGCCCAGCTTAGCTGCCCCCAAATTCCTATTTCAAATAGACCCACAGAAACCATGAAGGATGATGAAATGATTATTGCTGTTTTAAACCACTAAGTTTGGGGGTGATTTGTTACACATGGATACCTAAGACACTAGTTCTTTTTTTTTTTTAATAGTCCTTCCCCGGGCAACACCTCATAAGTTTCCAATGAAATGACTTCCTCAGGCAGATGGCCTCTGATCCCCTTGACTAAATTAGAAGCCCCTTTCACAGCACTCTGTCCTTCGTACCACACAATTAACAATTTATTTGTATAATGGTTTGTTTAATGTATATTCCTGTCACACACATCACTCTCTTGAACAAGACCGTAAGCCGCAGAGGAGAGGGACCTCATGTGCCTTGCTCTTGTCTGTACCCTGTGCCTGCCACATATCAAGTGTTCAGAAATCATTTGTTGAATGGCTGATGGAGTGAATGAAGAGTGACCGTATGTGGTTAAATGAGGTCAAGCGGAGAGATTCAGGTAGAGAGAGATTAGGGTCAATACAAAGGGGAGCCAAGCTCAAAATCCCCTCCTCTGGCCCTCTCTTGGACCCCACCTGCTCTGGCTCAGGGCAGGGTGGGCTGCAGGTGTCTCCCTTGCCTTTCTCATTCCTGAGACCCAGCTGTCTCCTAATACTGGCCTTGGTTTAGGCCATTCTGTTTGTTATGCAAACATGGTTTTGCTTTGAACTAGACTGTAATTTGATGGATGCACCAAGAGCTTATCTCTTGAATACAGGTGCACTGAAAGTAACAGTTTCATCCATCACCTTTGCTCATCTCCTCCATTCAGACCACTCAGTCCTTGAGCATCTGATCGTAGCTTAATGTTATTCTGAAGCCTCCTTTATGTTTAAAATCCTTCAGAATGAATAGTAATTTTTGTCCCATTCCTCTTTTTCTTTATTCCTTAGTCACAAATACACAATTTTTCCAAATGTTAAGAGCATATCAAACCCATTTTAGTTCCTGCTCTGCCACTTACTAACTGCGTGGCCTTAGGGAAGTTATTTAACCTCTCTGAGACTCGTCTCAGTTTCCTCATCAGTGAAATGGAAATTAATAGTTCCTATCTTGAAGAGGCAATTGTTAGGATTAGCTACAGTAAAGGAAAAGGGTTTGCATAATGCCTGGCACATAATAAATATTGGTTTGTTATTGTTAGAAATGAATGGAGCCAAATAAATTAGAAATGAATGCAGGTTCAAATAAGTCTGCAGCAGAATTTTGGATGTTCATGAACATTCTAGAGAAGACAAAGACTCTTCATTAAAAAATATTCACATGCAAATGTATACTAATCTAGCACCAAAAAGCATACAACACACACACACACATACACCCCGACAACTGAAATACATCCACATAGTAAGTCATAGCTCATTTCTATTCATCGTTTATATAATCACTTACAACCACCTGGATATTAAAAAAATTGTACTTTAAGAGCATTGAAAACCTTGCCAAAATCTCTCTAAATGAAATAGTTCCCAGCCTTCAAGAGAAGCATTATACCAATTGCTATCTACATTTTTCAGAGAGGAAAGGTAGGCATCCCAAGGTCACAAAATGAGTCACTGTCGGAAGTGAGGCTGTTTTTGTTGTTGTTGTTGTTTTTAAATAAAAGCGTACGTGCCGTCCTTTAAGAATAATGTACTGACTTGCCATCGATTAGGGATTGACTCTAAGCTGCTTCTCCTATAGTGGAAAGAATGAAATCAGAGTCAGATGGCAGGAGCACCTCTCTTTCAGTTACTGGGGAAACCTCTTTTGAGCACCTACTAAGTTCCAGACACTGTCCAGGGCACGTGGAGTCGACGGTGTAAAAGATGCAGCCCTGGCTCTCGGAGTGCTCGGAGTCTCAGGGGTAGAGGAGACAGGCATTAAATAAATGATTATACAAATGACGATTAATTAAAATTTTAATACACGCTTGGAAGGGCAAAACCTAGGGAAGCCGGGAGCGGTCAGAGAACTATTTTCCAAGAGCAGAGACACTTAAACATTAGCTTGAAAGATGACTAGGTGGGAAGAGGAAGGGCGAGGACAAAAGGGAACAGCATGTGGAAAGGACCTGAGGCAGGATGGTGCTCAGTAGTTATAGGGACAGGAAGAAGGCCAGCATAGGGTACAATCCTACAGAGTTTGGGTGGCCAGCGTGACAGATCAGGGATTGTATTAGTTATCTAATACAATTCTCCTAAAGCTGAACGACTTAAGACGACAATAGATAGCTATTTTCTCACAGTTTCTGTAAGTTAGGAATTTGGGAGCAGCTCAGGTGCATGGTTCTGGTTCAGGGTCTCTCATGAGGTGGCAGTCCAGGTGCAAGCTGGGGCCGCAGTCATCTGAAGGCTTGACTACATGTAAGCTGGGGCTGGAGCGTCCACTTCCAAGATGGCTCCCTCATGTGGATGGTGCCTCTGTGCAGGCTGTTAACAAAAGGCCGCAGTTCTCGGCCATGTGGACTTCTCCATAGGACTGCTTGAGTGTCCTCATGCTACGGTAGCGAGTGATCCAAAAAAGAACAAGGCAGAAGCCACAATGTCCTTCACGTCCTAGCCTCAGAATCACATGATGTCAATTCCACAATATCTCATTCATGACTTAGGTCACTGTGGGAGGAAACTACACATGGGCATGAACACCAGGAGAGGAGGGTTCTTGGGAGCCGTCTTGGAGGTTGGCTACAACAAGAATGCCTAACGTATCTCTATGTGTCCCCACATTTGGCGTCCACTTAATAAAATGATTCCTAAGATGGCAGAATGTCCAAACCAGAAGGGACCACGGCAAATTAGAAAAAGGTTACTAAATGAATGTATAAATAAATGTGGATTAATCAATCAATTGATATGCACTGAAGTACTTTTACATTCCCAGGAACAAATGATAATGAGACAGTGAATATAGGATATGAAGCTTGAACACAATTATCAGCTATCAGAAAATCACTGAGGAGAGACTTCTGTTAGACACTGAAAATTGAGATAAATTCCCCATTCCTTCCCCAAGCCTCGCTAAAATGACAATAAAGGAATAAAAGTGGCATAAACTGATAGGAAAAAAGAGAGAGGCGATGACAGCAGCTGAGAGAAATTAACAAATTTTGGAGGATAGAAGGCATGTGGACAAGGGGTGACAAGCTCAGGAGAATGGAAAAGACAGAAACCCAACAAAAGTCAAGCCACACCTCACACATTGTTGGTGGGATTGCAAAGTGGTACAGCTGCTATGGAAAACAGTATGGAGGTTTCTCAAGAAATTAAAAATGGATATATCTTTTGACCCAGCAATTGCACTTCTGGGTATTTGTCCAAAGAAAATCAAAATAATAATTCGTAAAGATCTATGCACCCCAATATTCATGGCAGCACAATTTATATCAGAAATGAAGAAGTGACAACTGACTTCACAGAAATACAAAGGAGGTTATTATGCTAAGTGAAATAAGTCAAATAGAGAAAGACAGATACCATATGATTTCACTTATATGAGGAATCTAAAGAACAAAAAAAAAATGAAGTAATCAAAAACAGACTCACAAATATAGCGGACAATTTGGTGACAGACAGAGGGGAGGGGTGTTGGGAGGCTAGGAGAATGGGGTGAAGGGTTAAAGAAGTACACATTAGTAGTTGATAATTGGTCACAGGGTTTGGGAACATGGCAGAGGAAATGCAGCTAGCATTAATATGATGGCTAGGTAAAGGGCCAGAGGAGGGAGGGAGCAATTGGGGGGATCGTTTTATGAACTATATAGATGTCTAACCAATGTACTGTATACTTGAAACTAATTTAAATAAATACATTTTTTAATAAAAAGAAACAAGCCACAGAATGCCGGGGAGCCCCAGGAACCCAGGAATTCCAAGCACCAGACATCTCTGGTGATAAAGGTGCAGGTGGTACATGAAAACCAAGGATTGGGTGAGAGCCTGCAGTGAGACCCCCAGACACCCTCCCCTCTCCTGAGCAGCATGGAGATTTCCACCCCACCCCTTGCACCAGAAGACTTGAGCTTTACTCTCTGGGAAAATTGACCCAAAATACTCTAGACTGAGGACTCCAGGTGCAGCCAAAGATGAGGGTGTCACCACGCTGAACATGGGTTGACTGGCAGCCTGCACGCTGATCAGTGAGACAGGAGGCAGGGCCCTCATCTCCATCCTGCCCCGGAATGCTGGCACTCAGATTCGTACAGCCGTGGAGACACTGGCCAGAGCCCCAAAAAAGAACTACAGACATTCAAGAGTTGTTGGAGAAAAAACAGAGATGGACAGTAGGTAAAGTGGTAAAATCATATTTTAACCAGAAAGAATTACAATAGGAGAAAAATGACCTCATACAGACTGGGGCTCAACTCCAAATACAGCAAGGACAAGTCGGGGTTTACAGCCAAGGAGCAGGCTGAGGTCAGTGGGTACAAAATTACTAAGAGGAGACATCAGGGGTAAGGGGGGATTCTGGCTAGACCGACTCGGGATTCCTGCTCAAGGCAGGCCAGGGCGAGCAGACATCACCTGGGGAAGAGACGGGGGACGAGGAATGTGATCAGATATTGAGGGTTGGGGGTTCTGTCTGAACTGACTTCACAGGATTCTTGCTGAAACTGACTAAGATAGGGATTAGTTGAGAAAAGGGTTCAGAAGAGCTTGGCTAAAATTTGATCAAGGAGAGTGTCGTTCTCAGAATTTCCTCACATGAAATTATGAGGCCCATACACAACTGAACTGTACAAGTGCCGTTCATCCCCCTCCACCCACTGAGCACAGAGCACGTCCAGTGAGTTTTTGTGCCTCTCAGGCACAATGACTGCCAGATGTCAGAGGAAAGCTGTAAACATGAAAGTCAAAGACTTACATTTTTTAAATTAATGATTCAAAAATTTTTAAACAGGAAAAAGGAACTCAGGGAGCAGAGCAATGAACGAAACTGAAGGTTTTTAAAAACAGCTATAATTAGAAAACCCTAAAGATTGCGCACACACACACAAAACTTTTAGAATAAACAAATTCAGCAAAGTTACAGGATACAAAAGCAACACACACAAAATCAGTTGCATATCTATACCCTAACAATGAACAATCTGAAAAGGAAATAAAAAAAAAACAATTCCATTTACAATAGCATCAAAAGAATAAAATACTTAGGAATGAACTTCACCAAGGAGATAAAAGACTTGTATACTGAAAACTACAGAATGTTGCTGAAAAAAATTAAAGAAGACACAAATAAATGGCAGGATATCTGTGTTCATGGATTGGAAGACTTCATATTGTTAAGATGTCAATACTACTCAAAGTAATCTACAGATTTAATGCAATCTCTTTTAAAATTCCAATGGCATTTTTTGCAGAAATAGAAAAATCCATCCTAAAATTCATATGGAATCCCAAGACACCCCAAATAGCCAAAACAATCTCGAAAAAGAAGAACAACGTTGGAGGTTTCACACTTCCTGATTTCAAAACTTACTACAGAGCTACAATAATCTAAACAGTGTGGCACTGGCATAAAGACAGGCATACAAACCAATGGAACAGAATAGAGACAGAAACAAATGCTTGCATATATGATCAAATGATTTTCTACAAGGGTACCAAAACCACTCATTGGAGAAGAGAGTCTTTTCAACAAACAGCGTTGGGGAAACTAGGTATCCACATGCAAAAGAATGATGGCGGATCCTTACCTTATACCATATCGCAAAATTAACTCAAAATGGATTAAAGTCCCAAAAGTAAGACCTAAAACTATAAACTCTTAGAAGAAAACATAGGGGGAAAGCTTCACGACATTGGATTTGGCAATGATTTCTTGGATATGATACCAAAGCACAGGCAATAAAAGTAAAAACGAATAAATTAAAACTTCCATGTATCAAAGGACACATATTCATGGCAATATTATTCAGAATAGCCAAAAGGTGGAGGCAACTCAATTGTCCATCAATGGATGAATGGATAAACCACATGCAACCTATCCATACAATGGCTTATTATTCAGCCTTACAAAGGAAAGAAATTCTGATGCATGCTACAATATGGAGAAACATTGAGGACATTATGATAAGTGTAATAAGCTAGTCACAAAAAGACAAATTCTATATGAGTCCACTTACACAAAGTATCTAGAGTAGTCAAATTCATAGAGACAGAGAGTTGAATAGTGGTTGCCAGGGGCTGGGGAGAAGAAGAAATGGAGAATTGTTTACTAGGTACAGAGTTTTGATTTTGCAAGAGGAAAAGTGCTGGAGATTGGTTGCCCAACAATGTGAATACACTTAACAATACTGAACTGTACACTTAAGAATGGTTAAGATGGCAAATTTTTTGTTATGTGTATTTTACCACAATTAAAAATTTAAAAAATTTAAAGCAACTATAATATTCTTAGAGACGTAGGAGATAATATTACATCCATGAACAAAAATAGGATGCTATAAAAAAAAATAAGAACATTGTTCTTAGAAGTGAAAAATGATATGAAGAGACATTTAAAAATCTAGTAGAAAAGTTGGAAGATGAAGTTGAGGTAATGTCAGAAAACAGAACAAACATTTTTTAAAAATAGAAAGCTGGAAAAGAACATTTTAAAAATTAGAAGATCCATCCAAGAGGTCCAACATCCAACTGAAACAGAAAATAAATAAATAAATAAATAGATAGATAGATAGATAGATAGATAGATAGATAGATAAAACAGAAAATGGAATAGAGTAAATTAGTGCAAAGAAATTTCTAGCTTAAGAGATTGATTTCCAGATTAAAAGGTCCACCAGGTGCCCACAGTAAATACATATCATTATGAAACTTTAGACCCCTGGAAAATTCTAGAAACTGCTGAAGAGAAAAACCAGGTCACGCATGCAAGATTAAGTATCAGAATGTCATTTGATTTTTCAATAGCAATAGTGGATCATGTCCTCAAATTTCTGAAGGAAATTTATTTCCAATCTAGAATTCTACACCCAGTAGAGCTATCAGTCAAAGCTACTGGAGTATATACTCTGCCAAAACAAGAAAATAAACCAAGGAGTATGGGGGGCGGGGAGGCAAAGGGGAAAAGGGATCCAGAAATAGAAAACAGGATCCAACCCAGGAAAGAGGCAAAGGAAATTCCCAGGATGGTAGTAGAGCAAAGTCCCAGAACAATAGCTATGCAGGTCTGTAGGGTAAGCAGTCCAGATTAGAGCCCAAAGAGGAAACCTCCAGAATGGGGGTTCCCTAAGAAACACGGAGACCTGAAAGGTCACCTGGTATGTTCAACCAAGTTGGACAGTTGGGGAATGAATTAGTGATAGGTATGTAAGGAAGTTGTTGTAAGGTGTTTTGTTTTTGTTTTTGTTTTGAGGCAATTACATACTTCCAGAAAAGCAAAAAAGTTGTCCAGTGAGGAAAATAGAATCATAGCACACTTCCAGGCCCAGCTTTGAATAATATTTGCAAAGTCATAAAAATTAAACGCTGAATACTGACGTAATAACAGCAAAATGTCCTACCTAAACTGGGAGGGAGAAAAATGTGTGTAATGGCAATAGATTAAAAAGGCATTACATCTTCATCTTCCATGTCCAGGAGGCAGTAGATAATGTCTTAAAAAGTGGAAAATCTGAATTAGAAGCGTTGCTTAAAAATAGGGAGGCATAGGACAGAAGTGCCATCTAAAATGTGTAAAATAGTGATTGTCTTTGCAAGTGAGAATTGAGGTTGGAGAAGGATGGGGCACAGGATTGATTTATTTTTAATTATGTCAATCATAAGCCAGTTATTTGACTTTTTAAACTAATACAAGTATGATAAAAATAAAAATTAAGTATGATAAAAAAAAAGAAGAAATATCCAACTGCACACCCGTCTATGAAATAGTAATGACTGATGCAAAGTTGGGAGCTCTCTCCATGGACCGAATAGAAAGGACAATGGAAGCTCTGAGGGCAGCTGAGCCCTCCAAAGAAACAAATTTGGAGGAAGAAGAGCAGAAGACCAAACCTGGGGCTTTATGGGAGGGCTGTGAAGTGCGGAGTAGTCCTGGAGGTGGGGGAAGGGGAAATCTCTGCCAAGGAGGCCATTGGAATGGTTAACAAGGTAACAAAAGGGCTAACATGTAAAATGCTGCTTTGAGCCCCCTTAACATAAAAACAGACTATTGCACACTGTTATCTCACAAAGTCCTGGGTAAACCCCCAGAGAGGATTTTCCAAAAGCAAACGGAACAGAACAGAACCAGGACTAGGTCAGCAAGCCTAGGGAGGCTCCCAAGTGCAGCACACACCTGCCTGCAGCTTCTGGATCTCTCTTGTTCTCTGGTAGGCAGGGAGCTTAGTTCCCAGATAAAATGCACGCAATACTTGAGGCATACTAAAAATTATCGTTTATCTAAAATGCAAATTTAACGAACATCTTGTCTTTATATGTTAACCACAGCAACTTCACAAGGTCGTGGGAGGCTAGCCTTGGACAAAAGCTTGGAGGTATCTTAGCCTTGCAAATTGACACTTTGCTGCTGGCCACTCCCATCATTCCCCTGCCATTTGGGAAGAAATTAAGTATGATGTGGTACGGTCCATAGGGTACGGTCCATAGGGTAGACCTAGGAGATCCAAGGCAGGAGACAGCAGGATTTTTCAATGAGCTGTCTTTCAGGCAAAATCCACCTGTAGTCCTTTCTGTAAAGGGAGCTGATTAGCTTAATGTCTCCATTGGCCCCCAGAGGCAAATCTGGCGCCATGAAAAGCACTCTGAATGATCATTGTGCTTCTCGGAGCCTGTACTCTGACAGAGAAATGAGGGCACATCTTTCTCTTGGGAGTGGGAACAGCAGGAGACGTCCATGTCCTTCTTGTGTGATTTGTACCACAAGCATGTATTACTTTTATAATCAACAAAGGCAATAAAGACATTTCCATGTGGAAAAGTAAAATGAGGCTGCAGTGTACCAGCTAATCTGTGCAGCCTCTCCATAGCTAAGATTCTGTAATTCTAAGTAATTTCCTGTTGCTTGCTTGCATGTCATTTTAGAAGCATTCAGTGATGCAGTCCTGTGCAATCTTTGCTTTTATTCCCATGAGGATATGGACCCAGCCACTCTGTTGCTGTGAATCACACCATCATCTCACCGCCCCCACTCTCGGAGGTCACTTGCTTTGGCCTGGCCAGGAGGACTTCCCAAATGACCCGTTCTGAAGCCAAGACAAGGGCTTAGGTGAGAGCCCACTGCGGTGACTACTGGGCCCCCATCAGGGCAGACTCAGGATTTTAGAGAGCTTGTGTCTTAACGAATCCTGAAAGTGGAAGATGTATTCCTACACCCAGAAACACTGTCTCTTTCCCAGCATACTAGAACCCCTCCCTAGTAAGAGCTCCCATCGGAGCGTCCCAGGTAGGATGGAAAATGCCCCAACCACATGCAGCATACAGTGGACTCAGAAGAGTGAGGGCCAGCTCATGAGTCACCCAAGCTTGAGTGGAGCCAGCCCTCTTTCCACCTATCAGCCTTTGTGACCTTGGGCAAGTCGCTTAACTGAGTCCAGGCTGTCCTGAGGATCAACTGAGATAATTAATGCAAACCCCCTAGGGTGTTGGGGAACACTGGAGGAATTCACAAACAGGAGTTTTCTCTTTGAAATCCCAGGAGAACCCAGAGGCTGTCCTTTGGCCAGAAAGAAGGAGCTTTTCATCTGCAATGCCCACACACCCTGAACTGCTCTGGAAGGTTACCTCACCCTCAAAGGCTACCCTCCCTGCTTCGTGCCAAGCAAGGGGCACTACCAGACACTGGAGCAGTGACTTGGCCTCCCAGCTCAGGCGTAGTCGCCTGGCCCACGACCTTGAAAGAACCCAGGAGAAAGCTTCACCGGGCGACGGTACTTTTCCACTGCACTGCTGGGGCCACCTCAGCTGGTTTTCTGCTGTGCAGACAGGAGGCCCCACCAAGAACCCACCCAAAATCACTCTTAGCAATGGGGGTAAGGACATGCTGTACTGAGCGGCAGAGGAATCCTACAAAGAGAGGAGGGGGATCCCGCATGCTCCAGGGGGATCTTAGAGACCACCACTGAGGCTAGAGAAATTTACATTGGCAAAGCCTTCGGGTACACTTCAGGAGATTCCTAATTCTTAACCGCGCCTTTCACCCCCACCCTCTAATAATGACTAAAGCTGTTCTACCGCGCCTGTGCTGGGTCTCCGGCAAGGCGCAGCACTAGCCTGCGAGGGGGAGGAGAGAGAGAGAGAGGAGGGCGACAAGGGGAGGGGACAAGAGAGCTGGCGGTCCCGCCCGTTGATGCAGGCAGCCCTGGGAGGTGGAGCCGCGACGCCTGAAGGAGTCCCCACCGCAGTCGCGCTCTCCGTCTACTCCACGGAGCAGCCAGCCGCCAGCCCCGGCTCGGGCGACCTTCTCGCCGCCGCAATTTGGGCAGCAGGGACCGCGAGATCCCCTCTGTTGGTGCCTGGGGGCGCCTCCGCCACACTCGGCCCCTGCCGCTCCCTGCTTCCCGGACAGCTGGAGAGACTCCCGGGGGAAGCTGTTCCCGGACGCTCGGCCGCCGCCCCGGCATCTCGGCCTCCAGCCCGGCTGGGCACCGGGCATCTGCGAAGCTAGCCCTGTCTGGCACTGGGCATCTCCGGGCACCAACTGTCTCTGGCGCCGCCCAGTTTCTCGCGACCCCGAGGCGGCGGACTCCTGCAGGCCCTCCCCTCCCCCGGCCGCCGGGCAAGACGCCGGTGAGCTCCCGGCGCCCCGAGCCCCTTCGGCCGCCGCCGCCGCGATGCTACCCTGGAGACGCAACAAATTCGTGCTGGTGGAGGATGAGGCCAAGTGCAAGGCGAAGAGTCTGAGTCCCGGGCTCGCCTACACGTCGCTGCTCTCCAGCTTCCTGCGCTCCTGCCCAGACCTGCTGCCCGACTGGCCGCTGGAGCGTCTGGGCCGCGTGTTCCGCAGCCGGCGCCAGAAAGTGGAGCTCAACAAGGAGGACCCGACCTACACCGTGTGGTACCTGGGCAACGCCGTCACCCTGCACGCCAAGGGCGACGGCTGCACCGACGACGCCGTGGGCAAGATCTGGGCGCGCTGCGGGCCGGGCGGAGGCACCAAGATGAAGCTGACGCTGGGGCCGCACGGCATCCGCATGCAGCCGTGCGAGCGCGGCGCCGCGGGGCTGCCCGGGGGCCGCAGGCCGACGCACGCCTACCTGCTGCCGCGCATCACCTACTGCACGGCGGACGGGCGCCATCCTCGCGTCTTCGCCTGGGTCTACCGCCACCAGGCGCGCCACAAGGCCGTGGTGTTGCGCTGCCACGCCGTGCTGCTGGCGCGGGCGCACAAGGCGCGCTCCCTGGCCCGCCTGCTCCGCCAGACCGCGCTGGCGGCCTTCAGCGACTTCAAGCGTCTGCAGCGCCAGAGCGACGCGCGCCACGTGCGCCAGCAGCACCTCCGCGCTGGGGGCGCAGCCGCCTCCGTGCCCCGCGCCCCGCTGCGCCGGCTGCTCAACGCCAAGTGCGCCTATCGGCCACCGCCCGCTGAGCGCGGCCGTGGGGTGCCGCGCCTCAGCAGCATCCAGGAGGAGGACGAGGAGGAAGACCAGGACACCGAGGAGAGCCACGAAGGAGCCCCCCAACGCGAGCGGCCCGAGGTGCTCAGCCTGACACGGGAGCTGAGGACATGCAGCCTGCGGGGCGCCTCGGCGCCACCGCCGTCCACGCAGACCCGCCGCGGGAAGGGCGGCCCTAGGGAGCGGGCGGGGCAGGCGCGCTGAGAGCGGACCCGGCAGGACTTGCGGCCCCGGACCCGGCCGGCCTGATTTACAGCCTCCAACCCCGGCCCTGCCCGCTTGGCCTCCCCGGGTCCCCCAGCCTTTGCCTCCCTCGTGGTCTGCGTTGTTGTCCACTCTGCGCCTCATCCTGGCTCAGGGTGACGCCTGATATACCCTTGATTATTGGGGGACGAGTGTGGGGGAGGGAGCAACAGTATTCAGTGTTCACCTCCCCCCATCTGGAGTTTCTGGATGCCCTCCGTTGTGGAATTGCCCCCTATGCTTTACACCAAGTCTCTTTGATAGACCACCCCCTCCCTCCCAAAAGAGAAGGGAAGCGGGGAGAAGTTTCCAGAAATCCAGAAGGGTGGCCTTGGACCCTGGCCAGGTAGAGGCAGCGGCCCCACCCTTGGCCAATCTAGCCTTCCTCCCTGGGACGAGACCAACCCGGGTAGGCATTCTTGCAGGGGAGGAATAGTGACCCTGGAGAACTGAGGCCGAGCCCAAGGTGGGAACGGAATCCGCTGCCATATACAGTAAGAAAAATTCCCAGGCCCTATGCCTGGCCTCTCTACCCAGTGGAGGACTATTAGGACTTAACTGCTCTGCCTCTGGAGAAAACTGGGATGGTCCCACCAACCCAAACCACAGATCAAGCCAGGTAACAGCTCTGCACCAGGCAGCTACTGCAAGCCTGTGCCCTGGCGCCTGGCACCTCTATGGGATTGCTCACCCACTGCATCTCTCTGCAGGCAGACTGTGTGTGGTTCCCCACTAGGTGCCCCACAACCAAGACCAAGACAGGACCTCCAGAGGAGGTAAGGACAACCTTTGGCAAGTGCTTGGGGACACTGACTACCCTGAAAGTGGACATTGGAGAGATGTCCCCAAGTTGAGGCTTGTCAGAGCAGGGGGGTCCTGACAGCACATTCCTTGTTCTCAAAGCAGGATGAGGAAGGAGGGTATATTACCCCAACAGAGGAAGTGGGCACCTGTCCAGGTGTCTCTCAACAAAGCCACAAAAAGCCCAAAGATCTATGTGTCACCAACTGATCGTTGTAAATAAAGTGGACCTGCTTTTTCAGCCTTGTCATCATTCTTGTGTTGTGTTTGATGCCAGGCCTGCTGGTGGTGAAAAGATTATTGTCAGAACCCTAAAAGTGGCTCCTTTAGCAACTGGAGCCAACTCTCAGGATTAAGGGGAGGAAGGGGAGGGCTGCTGCCAGGAAGCTGAGCCCTTAATGTCAGGGAGGGAAACAGTAGCAGATGCCTGGTCTGCTAATCACATGTTTCAAGCCCCAGAGGAGTGCTGGCTGTCTGACTCGGCCTCCCAGAATGTCTCTCCTCCTGGGCACTCAGATGCAAATGTTTCTGGGACATTTGGCAGGAAGGGGGCACGGGTTTGGGGGCTTCTCATCAGCTATGTATCTTTGAAGAGATTGCTGTGTATGTCAAAGCATGCGCTATACACTCTGTCTCCTCTGGGCTGAGATAGAAGGCAGGCCGTAAAGGAAGGATGGGCAACCCAGTTTGCTTTCCGAGGAGCTGGAGAAATCCGTCCAGACCTTTGTGACAGTGTGAGTCTTGAGCTTGGATATCTTCTTTATTCCTGTGCTGAGTTGGGCACTGATCCCAGAGTTATCCAGAGCCCACACCAGTAATCTCTGCAATCGCCAGGGATCAGGATTGCTGTTTCCTGGAGATGCTAGAACAGAGGGTACCATTGCCACTTCATACTGGCAGAACCTAGGCAGGATCAGGGGACTTCGAAGGGGAAAGCTGGGGTTGACTCCACACATCTGGGGTGGGGAGGGGTGACAAGGACCCTTGGGCAAGGAAGCATGTTCATTGCTTCCCTTTTACACATTGGCGGGCGTTTTGTTGCTATTTCTCCTCATTTGCAGAAGAGGACGTGGGAAGATGTCAGACCTGGGAGAGAGGATGGGCTGTGGGCAAGGCAGCCTCTAGTGTTGAGACAACTTCACCCAGAAACAAGGTCACAAGCACACTCTCTTTAATCAGGTTTGTGCCACAGATATTTCCTAGGTACCTGCCTTGGGACAGGCATTTAACTAGGCACTGGGGTCCAGGAGTCCCTCCCTTGTGGCTCCTTTAGTCTCAAGTGAGATGCATATGATTAAAGGAACAGTTGCTATATAATAATTCACAGGCATACTCCCAGCCTCAGCCCTTGCTCTGCACTTTTCCCTGGCAGCCTCCCAAAACATAGACACACACACACAAACGCAAACACACACACGCACACAGAGCCACCTTCTTCTCTCACTTGCACTATGCTCTGTAGACTCAGAGTTAGAAGGCCCAGGTGACTGTCTCTGCCTCCTTACCACCTGCATGATGTTAACTCACCCAGCCTCTCTGACTCTCACCTTTATCAATGGTAAAATGGGGAGAATATATACCTCGCAGGCTAATTGTAGGAATTAAATAGAATCATTCTGTGGAAATGCTTTGATAAATAATAAAATGCCCAGCACATGTGGAGAACAACCATTGTGCCCAAAGAGCCCTTCTCTTGAGGTTGACGGATTTCAGCGTGTCTTTCCCCCCTTCCGTCTCCCCCATAGTGATAGACCCTGTCCAACTTCCCTCCTCCAGTAGGTTAAGGATGAGATAGGCCACAGGTGAGCCAGCACAGTGCCAACAGCCACCAGGCCACAGAGTGGGGTGTTTGGGGCTGTTCTAGCCACCAGGCCCCCAACATCATTGCTACTAAGGGAGGGAGATGCAACCTGAAGAATGAGGCCCACCTTCATCTCTGCACTTAGTTTGGCTTTCTCCCCTGATCTTAGAAACAAGATCAAGGAGATTCCCTGGACCATTATCACGTGGTCAGGTGCCCCTGTGTCTCCTCCCCAGGCCTCAGATTCCACATCTTTAAAATGAAATTGGGGTTGGGTGGGGTGATTCTTTGAGTCCTAGATTCCCCAGGGGTGCTCCAGGAGCTACTGTGGGGAGTGATGGCAGATGGAATGGGCAGCCCCCCGCCCCCCAACCTGCTTTAACTGGAGCAGCTTATCTGTTTTCTCCTTGAGGTTATTGTAATTCTCTTTGAATAGTGGGATCCTACAGATTTATCTTTTTAAGTTTAAACGCTGGGTGACATGCTCTGTAAACTTCCCTTCCAGCCCCGATGCCATATGTGTCTAGGGTTCATTGGGCTGACTAGGCCTGAGAAGTAATGTTGGTGGTGTAAACGTGACAATAGAGGGCCTTCCCAAAACAACAGGCAGCCCAGGACAATGTAGGAAGTGTGTCCCCTGCTAGGCCAGCCACTCAGGAGTCAAGACTCTTCTCAGGACCTCTGGGGCCTTATTTCCAGCTCTCCTATTTCCAGAAGGGCTAGGCTGTGACTGATGTGACTTGTGCCACAGCACACAGACCACCCACCAGTGCCATCCTGACTCCCACTGCTTCTCTTCCACACATGGACCCGCTCCCACTGCTTAAGCCCGTGCTATTCTCATGATCTGGAATGTCCTTCGCTTTGGCTACACATTTTTAAACCCTACCCTCTCTTCCAGGTCCAGCTCAAACCCCGCCTCCTCAAAACTTTCCTTGCCGCATACCCCTCCTCCGCTCCTGCCAAATGTGGGGGTGACCCCTCCTCTCAAACTCACACAGGATGTGTAACCTGTGCTTTCCTCCTGGTCCTCACCCCTTACACTTAGATGAGTGTTTTTATGTGAATGTGTTGTCTCTCATACCGATCCGTTTTCATTTTCCTGCCCTCTTCAGTACCTTGACCACGGCAGGACAGAGTCTGTGCTCAATGATAATTTGTTGAATGAATACATGAATGAGCCAGATGGACGGACCATCACGAGACAGGAAAGCAAGTGGGTGGAAGAGCATTCCTTCCGCCAAGCTTCTGCCTAGAGATGCTGAAGGAGAACTATCCTCAGATGCCCTGTTCAGAGGGATGGCTATTTTTGGGGAGAAAATCAGCATCTTTAAAGATGAGGCCAGGGGAGGAAACTGGGACCTCTGTCTGTAGGGTCTGCTTTGAGCTCCAAAGCCTCAGGATGGTGCCTTCTCGCTCTCTGGAGTAGTCCAGCTTCCAGCACAGGGCTGACACTTAAAATACAGAGCAGCTCCTGCCGGTGACCAATCAACCTCCAAGTGTGCGGCTGGACGGCGGGAGGACCATACAGATAGCTGCAATCTCTGATTTAACACACAGGTGGTTGAACCTGGGTTTGGGCCTCAGACAGACCTGGATGCCAGTCCTAGCACTGCCCCTTGATGGCTGTATAACTTTGAGCATGTTTCTGAAGGCTTTTGGAGCCTTGATTTTCCATCAATAAAAACAAGGATAGATGAGTCTAGACCTTATACGCTTGTCGGGAGAAGCAAGTGAGGCGATGCATTTGAACAATTTATTTAGCACAGTACTCGATGCAATGAATAAGTAATAGCTGCTGCTCTCATGTTTATTATCATTTTTCCTGGAGCTATCCTAACTGATAGCTCTGGGATAAGGAGATCACGTGCCTAGTCTCTAACACACTAAACATGTTGCTTGTTGCTGCCCTGGGGTGGCTACATGCTTAAAATCCCATTCATCTCTAAACCAGGTAACAGGTTCAACTACAGGTTGTCTTATTTCGTCTCTAGTTGTTCGACCTACATAAGCCTGATCGCCTTAACACTAGATTAGATCCAATATCTTATACTTTTTGTATGTATTTTTCGCCTTAGCACACAGCAAAATGCCAGGCACATAGTAAAGCACCCAGTGGTGTTGGCACACAGCCTTCCCGGACAAGGTCTTCAGAAAGTTTTAATGTCATTCCTTTGTGAATGACGGGTCAGGTTCCCCATATTCCCCATCCCTATTTGCTCTTAGCTATAAACTATGGAGAAGAGGAAGATGCTGCTGGCTTAGGGACCAGCTGGTCCCCAGTAAAGGACACATGAAAAAGACCGAAGAAGCTGACATGCAGATCTGGCGAGTCTCTGAGCCTCAACCTCTGGGCGGTCATCCTGGATTGCAAAGCCACCCTGGTCATTCAGCTGCAATTGGGGAGTGGGCTCACTAGATGAAAATTTGGCCTACTGAGCCCATTTCTTAGGGGACTTTCAGTGGGGAGGGGACACTTCTGACAATGGAGCATGGGCTGAGTGGGCTGATCTGGAAGACAAAGGCCTGGAACTGCCTTTTCTTCATTCTGGGATGTGACAAGTGGCTTAACGACTCTGAATCTCCATTTTCTCTACAATATAGAGATAATACTCCCAGCATTCCTACCTCAGAGCGTTATTCTAAGAGACCATTCAAATGGAATGGAATTCGAGAGGGCTTTGAAAAGCATCAAGAAGCACACAAGAGCCTGGGGCAGGGTGCTTCCTCTTTGGCGCTAAAACAAGAAAGCTGGAGGGAGGCAGCTCAATAACGTCCAGGCCCAAGGGCTCCTAAATAGAGAAAGAAGCCCACTGCCCAGGAAATGAGCACAGACAGCAGCAAGGGGGGCTTTAAATAGACATCTGCAGGGATTTCCTGGAGGGGAGAATGACCTGACCAGGAAACAGCTTCTGAAGCTCTAACAATAAGCCCCTCCCCCTACACACACGCTCCCCCTCCCCGTCCCCCGCCCGGGGTGGACCTGAGGGGCGGGTGGTGCATCTGCAGTCAGAGAGATGGCCGGGGAGGCCCCAGAAAACCCTCGCAGCCTGAGCTGCCACTGAAGCTCTAAAGCAGGACTAGGGAAAAGCCTGGAGCAACTGCGCCTTGTGTGGGAATCACGCGTGTGATCTCATATCCCACAGGCCCTGGACAGCTCCAGTGTGTCTCCGGCAGCCTTTGAAATAGGGTTGCGGATGCCGGGAGGGGAGGGAGACATTCTGATAAGATCAAAGTAGACACTGCCCACTCGCTCAGTCTCCAAAGGGCAGAGGGCTCGGGGACTTGTATCACATCAAGCCATCTGCCAAATTCCACTGATATGCAGGCCCAGATGGCAGGGTGGGCTCTGGGAAGTCTGCTGTCCTTAGGGGAAGCACACCCGAGGCCGACTTATCATGAGGTTGAGCAAGCCCACAGAGCAGTGCCTGTTGTCAGCGTCTGCGCGGATGAATCCCTTAGCACTTTGACTCCTTAGGGACGTATTAAATTCTTCCAAGATTATAAAAGCAACACATTTTTATTTGAAACCAGTAAAACAACAAAGATACAACAACAAAAAAAAAGAAAAATGAATACTCTTCCCCCAATCCCTTTCTGTTTCCTCATCCCGCAGTCCCTCAGCACTCCTAGGTAACTAATATTACAGACTACAGTTTATTCCCTCCCATCTGTCTCTCCTTACCCGTGAACATAAACAGACCCACATACACACGAACAGAGATTTTGTCGTTTGGTTTTACAAAAATGGAGTCATTTTCACTAGCTGTATTCTCACTTACGTCATGCACTTCCCTCTCGCTCGGCGGATTTAAATCTAACTCGTTCTTTTAATAGCTGCACAATGTACTCGACAATATACTCGATCACCCCTGTTAATGTATGTTCAGGTTGCCTTGTGCTTTTAAAAGCATCTACTAAATGCCTGCTGTATGTAGATCTCCAGATGGCACCGCCTGGAAGAAGGAGCAGACATATGCTGAGCATATCCACATGTGGGCTGAAAATAAATAGGATCGAGAAGAGTTCACATGGATTCCTTGTGCTGGGATGTCTCAGCTGGAAGGGCCATTGGAATTTGAGGTCCAATCTCCTGGTTTACAGATGAGGAAGGGGATTTGTCCAAGGTCACACAGCTTGCTACTGGAAACTCTGGAGCCATAATTTAGGTCTTCTGACTGATTCCCAGACCAATGCCCTGTCCTCTGAACAAAAGCTGTTAAAATAAAAATAGAACTAGGTCCAAAAAAAGGTTTATTTAAACTCACAGATGCCCAAAATTTAGAGGTGAATTAAGGAGATGAGATGTACTTAAATCCCACAGAGAATTAATGGCAAAGAGAAGGGGCCTCTTTTTATGCTCTTAATCCTGCCCCTCTCACCTGTCAGATTTCCCCCAAACATGCCAAGTTCATTTCTGCCACAGGGCCTTTGCACTTGCCATTCCCTAGTCACGGTCCACACTTCCCTCAGATTTTTATGGCTGCCTCTCCTTCTCAGCTCAAATTTCACCACTTCAGAGACACTCTTCTTGTTTCTACCTCCCACACACAAACCAAACTAATGTCAACCCATCCAGCCATTATCTATCTCATTACCCTGCTTGTTGTCTTAATAGCTCTTGTCATTCATTATCTGAGGTGATCTTGGTCATATACTTGTTTACTTATTCATAAGCAGTCTCCCCCAGACACCTTGAGGCTGCTAAGAACAGTGCCTGGCACATGGCAGGTGCTTAATAAAGATTTGAAATAATAGAGCCCACGCCTTCTGACTGCTAGTCCAATTAAGCATCCTCCACACCAAGTGGTGTCTTTGCTACATCAGAGCTGCAGAGGATGGCGGCCTTGGCTCCTGAAGAGACTGCTGGCTGACAGCCTCTGTAGAGGTTGGGGAGAGTAGGGCTCCTACAAAGATTAAAAGGATTAAAAGGTGACAAGACAGGATGATGTTCTTTCTTTACCCTCAAAGGCAGGACCAGAGCTCCTCTCTGAACCCTCACCCAGACCCCTCAGTCCACCATCTCTCTGTGCTTCCTCCGCATTCTGCTCCCCTCCTTGACGCCTATTGTGTGTTTCCAGCTAGAGCTCAGACAGGTCTCTCTTCACCTCCGTCTCCACCCCAAGCCGTCTCTCCTTGTGCCCTAGCGGCACATTCTTCTGCCCACAGGCATT
>NW_006443568.1:13319771-13336934 GCF_000325575.1 Pteropus alecto | reverse complement strand
TCCTTCTTTTAATAGCTGCACAATGTACTCGACAATATACTCGATCACCCCTGTTAATGTATGTTCAGGTTGCCTTGTGCTTTTAAAAGCATCTACTAAATGCCTGCTGTATGTAGATCTCCAGATGGCACCGCCTGGAAGAAGGAGCAGACATATGCTGAGCATATCCACATGTGGGCTGAAAATAAATAGGATCGAGAAGAGTTCACATGGATTCCTTGTGCTGGGATGTCTCAGCTGGAAGGGCCATTGGAATTTGAGGTCCAATCTCCTGGTTTACAGATGAGGAAGGGGATTTGTCCAAGGTCACACAGCTTGCTACTGGAAACTCTGGAGCCATAATTTAGGTCTTCTGACTGATTCCCAGACCAATGCCCTGTCCTCTGAACAAAAGCTGTTAAAATAAAAATAGAACTAGGTCCAAAAAAAGGTTTATTTAAACTCACAGATGCCCAAAATTTAGAGGTGAATTAAGGAGATGAGATGTACTTAAATCCCACAGAGAATTAATGGCAAAGAGAAGGGGCCTCTTTTTATGCTCTTAATCCTGCCCCTCTCACCTGTCAGATTTCCCCCAAACATGCCAAGTTCATTTCTGCCACAGGGCCTTTGCACTTGCCATTCCCTAGTCACGGTCCACACTTCCCTCAGATTTTTACATGGCTGCCTCCTTCTCAGCTCAAATTTCACCACTTCAGAGACACTCTTCTTGTTTCTACCTCCCACACACAAACCAAACTAATGTCAACCCATCCAGCCATTATCTATCTCATTA
Organism: Pteropus alecto; assembly: GCF_000325575.1. Classification (NCBI taxonomy): domain Eukaryota; kingdom Metazoa; phylum Chordata; class Mammalia; order Chiroptera; family Pteropodidae; genus Pteropus; species Pteropus alecto. The sequence continues at coordinate 13,336,159 of NW_006443568.1, read as the reverse complement.
CCCTGCTTGTTGTCTTAATAGCTCTTGTCATTCATTATCTGAGGTGATCTTGGTCATATACTTGTTTACTTATTCATAAGCAGTCTCCCCCAGACACCTTGAGGCTGCTAAGAACAGTGCCTGGCACATGGCAGGTGCTTAATAAAGATTTGAAATAATAGAGCCCACGCCTTCTGACTGCTAGTCCAATTAAGCATCCTCCACACCAAGTGGTGTCTTTGCTACATCAGAGCTGCAGAGGATGGCGGCCTTGGCTCCTGAAGAGACTGCTGGCTGACAGCCTCTGTAGAGGTTGGGGAGAGTAGGGCTCCTACAAAGATTAAAAGGATTAAAAGGTGACAAGACAGGATGATGTTCTTTCTTTACCCTCAAAGGCAGGACCAGAGCTCCTCTCTGAACCCTCACCCAGACCCCTCAGTCCACCATCTCTCTGTGCTTCCTCCGCATTCTGCTCCCCTCCTTGACGCCTATTGTGTGTTTCCAGCTAGAGCTCAGACAGGTCTCTCTTCACCTCCGTCTCCACCCCAAGCCGTCTCTCCTTGTGCCCTAGCGGCACATTCTTTTGGTGCCTGTCCCAAGGAGGGGGACACGTGGGGAGGGTGACCTAGAGACCCTCTCTTCTGGGAGTGTGATGTGGGACACCGTCCAGGAGCACTGAGTCGCCAGAACACTGGGCAACCTCGGCCAAGTCTCTTTACCTCTCGGGGCTTTGTCTCCTCCTCTAGAAAATGAGACACAGGAAGGCTACAGAAGCTGGTCAGCTCTACAGTTTGGACACCCTGAAGTCATTACCTGACCATCATGTTTGTCCCCCAGAATTAGAAAAGAGGAACCGGGCTCCCTTATGTGTTTTACACGAAAAAAAATATTCAGGTTCTGGACAGGAAGATGGACTGATATCGGCTGCCCCGTGCATGAGGATAGCACAGGGTGTAAGTGACATGGCCACAGTGGTCTCTCGTCCTGGGACAAAAGCCTCTCGGCTGGAACAGAGTCCAGAGCCCTGTTCAACTGAGTCCAGAAAACCCACCCAGTTGAGTCCAGTCCAAACTGCTCACAAGAATTGTGAGCAAATAAAATGATTGTCCTTTTAAACCACTCAGTTTTAGGGTGTTTTGTAATGCAGCAATAGATAACCAATACGATGACCTCAAAGGGTGTTCCTCAGGACTGAATGAGAAAACACACAGAAAGTACTTAAAATCTTGTTTGGCACAAAATAATACCTCGATAGAATCTAGTTATTTTTATTATCATGTTATTTAGAGCCAAGTTTCTTTGTTTTGAGAAGCCTCCTCCCTGTTGGCTTCTTTGGTTAAATGAGTTGATATTAGAGAATTCTGTGATGTCACCTTAAATCTGCCTGTGAAGGCCGCAGGCGGGAAGAGAGGGTAAGGGCTGCCTTGGGCGGACTTTAGCCTGACTACTCTCGAATGGGGGAAGAAAGGAATTTCAAACAGAGGTCAAGTGACCCCAACAGGGAGTTATTTAAGGTCAAGTAACTAAGAAGGCAATTCTGTTAGGGACTCTTGAGTCTTTTCTGGGGTCCCCAAGTTTGCCCTGAACTGTGCTTTAGGGGCTTTGTCCCTCCCTTCCACCTGCGTTTGTTTGAACCTCTACTGTGTGCCAGGTACTGGTCTAGATGCCCAGGGTACGAGACAGACATCCGTCTGTTCTAGACAGACGGACATAAACCCATAACTAATGTTTTCAGAGAGCTGGAAGTGCTCCAGAGGAAAATGAGCGGGCTGAGGGGAGAGAGTGATGGGAAGAGGCAGTCAGGAAAGACTCTCAAAGGACGTGCCATTTGAGGACCTCAAAGAAGAGTTGCCCAAGAGAGAGAAAACCTGTGCAAAGATCCTACGGTGAGAACAACCTCGGTAAGTTTGATGTGACCAGTGGGTGACGGGGGAATGGCAGACTGGCAGGGCATGAGGTCAGAGAGGTGGGCGGGGCCGCATAAACCCTGGTGAAGACTTTGGCTTCTGTTCTAAATAGTGGAAACTTCTGGAATGTTTGTGTTTTTGAAGCACACTCAGGCCACTTTTCAAAGGACAGAATTAGAAGAAGGAGTAAGAGAGGAGGCAGGAGAACTAGTTGGAGGTCCAGCTGGGAACTGGTAGTGCCTTAGACGAGGGCTGTAGCAGTGAAGGTAGAGAGGAGTGGCCGAATTCAAGATTGTTTAAATATTGTTTTGACAGTATCGCTAGAGCATGGCGATAGAATGAGCTCATAGATACAGAGAGCAGATTGGAAGCTGCCAGAAATCGGGGGTGAGAGTGGGCAAAATGAGCAAATGGGAGTCAAAAGGTACAAACTCTCAGTTATAAAATAAATAAGTCATGGGCGTATAACATACAGCATGGTGACTATAGTTAATACAACTGTATTGTATATTGGAAAGTTGCTAAGAGTGTAGCTCTTAAACGTTCTCAGCACAAAAAAAAATGTATAACCGTGTGTGGTGATGGGTGTTAACTAGGCTTATTGTGGAGATCATTTCACAATATGTACGAAATTAAATCATTATGTCATACACCTGAAACTAACATTATATCCCAACCGTATATCAATTTTTAAAAGAGGGGGGAAAGAAACAAAAATAAAATACAATGAATTAGCCAGGGTTCCATTGCAGACAAAATATTCCACCCAGCAGACTTAAAAGGTGATTAGGTAGGTTTCAGACTCCCAAGAAGGGGTGAGAAGCAGACTCTATTCCAGGAATAACACCCAAATCTCACTGCAGAACTAGTCTGGCAGGGGAACTTCTGCTACCACTGTCACTATTGCTGACTCGAAAACCTCACTGCCCAAGTTGCAGGCAGAAAAGCTGCCATGTTGGGAAGCAGCTGACACTTCTGCTCAGCACCACAAAGCCGGGGCCTGATCTGGCATGAGGGCTTCCACTACAGCTGCCTTCAGAGAAAGGAGACATCGCCACCTCCGTGCATCCGGAAGAGCCATGTGACCCCTCTCCCCCAGCACTGGATTCTGGTTCGGTTGCACCTTCCTGGCAGAAGCCAGGTGACATGGAAATCCTAGCTGCAAGAGAATCTGGAAATGTCCTCTCTAGGCTTCCAGTCTCTATAGTAGAAGTTATTATGGAAGGAGGTTTGGAGAGGTGCTGAGTAGGTTCGGTCATCAATATTTGCCAGAGTTCACATCCATTTCCATCCCGCTTTCCATTCTTAAACTTCCATAAAGAAACCACAACGTGTTACCTCCCAGCCTAATGAAAATAGATCTCATTCAAACAAGAATATTCTTAACTTTTTCTCAAAAAAAAATCCAAAGCCTCAGCAGTTACTGCATCCAGCTCCTACCCTAGGGAGTCTGGGTGATGTTCACTTTTACTCTAGTCACAATACCATCATGAAATTCTGTAATCTGTGTGCTAAATTGTAAAGCTTACCACCGACGAAGTGCCCTATAAAAACGGAAGAAAGAGGCACTATTAACACCATCGATAAATATATGCATGACACAGCAAGATAAGGGTTATAATGATCATTTCTGCCACAGGTCATGAGGCATTTATAAGATCTTTTCTCCACTAGCTGTTCCATTTTTCCTTTGCCTTCAGCAAGAACCTCATGTGGTCAGAGGTTTTAACCTAATGGGGTCACCTGAGCTTCATTCAGGAGGAAGCTGAGTCTATTGGTTGTCCTGCTCATATGGGGTTGCTGTCACCTTCCATTAAATTTTACCACCGGCCGTGGAAATAGATAGTAATCCAGAGGACTTCATTATATCCAGAGACACACTTCTACCCACTCCCATGGTGCGTTCCCCCCACTGATAACCAGGATTAATCACTCCAGCCACCACAGAACCACCCACCACCACCTTTCCCCCTGATCTTTCAGTCGAGGAGTCTGAAATGGCCAAACGTCAGTCTCAGTTTCCATATCGGTGGGACCTCTGTGGTGTGCCCTGGTGGAAATAGTCTTCCTTTATACACTAAGACCTCTAAATTAGCAGAACCCAAAGTCTTGGGGAAGAGGAGCAAATTTTCTGTAAGTTATCAAGTCCAAGATGTCCTAAACCATGGATTCTGGAAAAGAGAAACATCACCTTGCATTGATTGCTGATTCAGAGCATATGCCAACTTCTAGCTGATACTAACCAAGCCTCAGGAGGCCATGTCACCAACCAATCAAGACAGATGATTCTGGTGATAAGAGTATGTGGCAAGACCAGTAAATCTCATGCTCACCTGCCAATTTCTTAACTTCTTTGGCTGAAAAATGAAGTCTCCGGCCAGAAGCAATGCTGTTTGGACTACCATGATTGTGAATAAGACACTCAGTAAATCCACTAATGATATTGATGGTAGAAGCACGGCAGGCGGAGAATGCAAACACATAGCTAGAATAATTGCCTGTCCCAGTACAGGCAAATCTATGCTGCCTCCATAATGAAAGGAATCCGATGTAACCAACCTGCCACTAGATGGCAGGCTGGTCCTCTCCGGATCAGGTACCATATAGAAGTCTCAAAGCCACTGCTATGGACACCCACAATCAGCTGTGGTGGGGAAACTAAAGCAGACACTACTAATAGTCATTCGATATTCATCGGCCTCTTCTTCCTTAGTAAAATAACTTTGATTGTATTCAGGTCATTGATGTACCCAGCCAAAAGAAAACATTTCCCAGCTTCTTTTGCTGCTAGGTGAGACCACATAACTAAATTCTGGCTAATAAAATATAAGTAATACCTTTTTATTCTTCCATAATTCTTTCTTCTTGATGTTTTGAGTGAGTTTGTGAAGGCCAAAGCTCCAGTAGCCATATCGAATCATGAGATGAACTTGAAGATGGAAGTTATAAGTTAAGAAGATGGAAACTGGGTCCCTAAAGGCTGCAGAGTCTTAGACTAAAAGAGAGAGAAATTTTTATTTTATTTAAACCACTATTATTTGGAGTTTTCTATAATACAAGTTTAACCTAACTCTACCTGCTCTATAGGTAAATAAGATGGCAGGGAAAATCTAAAATATAGCAATAATTACAATAAGTGGAAATGGGACAATTTTATGATAAATATAAAAGACAGAGACTCTCAGAAAAGATTTTTTAAGCCAGTAATATGTCATTATAACAGGCTCCCTTACAACAAAGGACTAAAAGATTAAAAATAAGGCAAGGATTCATGTCTTAGGGCCCATGGACCCTCAGTGAGTCATCAGATAGAATTCAGGGTGTCTGTGAACTTGGAAGGAAAATATCTTTATTTTCACTAAGCTGTAACTAAAATTTAGCATTCTTGTCATTTATAAATGTTGGCAACAAATCGCAGAAATGTTAGCAGTATGTGTGACTTTGTCACAAATAAAAATCATAAATATTTTTATATCACTTTATTGCATTATCCCAAAATATCCTTTACTTGTATCACTACTTCAAAACCACAGTAGTTATTAGGCCTACTGTTAGATCTTGCAATTTAATGTGCTAATAAAAAAGTACATATAAAATTACAAATATTTTAATACAATTGATTTGCTTTATAATTTCATGCATTTGAAAATATTATTTTGAAAAGGGGTTCACTGGCCTCACCAGACTGCCAAGGGGTCCATGGCATGATAAAGGCTAAGAACTCCTAAAACAAAGTGATTCATGGGCTATTAACATTACTATCAGAAAAAAAAGATAAAAGGGTTTTTTTTTTTAAATCATGAGAAACAAAGAGGAACATCATATATTAGTAAAATAAACAATAACTCAAAAGTATATAATGATATGAAGATATGCATCTAACAATATAGCTTCAAAAAATATAAAGCAATGACTGATAGGAAGACTTGAAAATATATACAGCGAATATATATAATGACTAATTATAGTTAGAGATTTTAACAAACCTCTCCTAGAAACTAATAAATTAAACACAAAGAAAGATAATGTTTTTTGAAGAGCATGAGTAATTAGGTCCAAATATCATATAGAACTTTATGCCCAACAAACCTAAAATACACAAATTTACCTGTACCTATGGAACATACACGAAGATCAACCATGTGCTCACTTACAAAGACTGATATGTCAGAAATCTCAAAAATAGTAGAATACCATATACAACTTTATGCCAACGATTTTGGAAATTTAGATGACAATTCTTAAACACACATACACATATACAATGGGTTTACTAAAACTGGCTCAAGAAGCAATGAAAAACTCGAATCGCTCTACAATATTTAAAGAACTTAATTGATAGTTTAATTTTTTTCTTAAAAGAAAACACGAGACTTGAGACAATTTTATGGGAAAATTCTTCCAAAACATCAAGGAATAGATCATTTCAATCTTATATAAATTCCTAGAGGCTGGATAAGAGAGTTTTCAGAGGATATCGAAAAATCGATTCTAACGATGTGAATGGAGGGAAAGGAGAGAGGGTATTTGGCTTCCAGAAATTAACTTATTATGAAGTTATAATAATAAAAACAGGTGTAGTATGGGTGTAGGAATGAAAAATTCACTAATAGAACATAATAGAGAGTCCAAAATCATTCCCACTCATATATAAATTTGAAATTTGACACAGCTGGCATTGTGAATCTCTGAGGAAAGGAAGGGATATTCAATTAGTAGTACAGGGACTGGACACCCATCAGGATCCCTACCTCACACTAAAATTAATAAAAATTAATTCCAGATGAATCAAAGGCTTAAAAGTGAAAACAAGACTTTAAAACTCTTCAGAAAACATTCCATATGAATACAGCGTTTTTTAAAAATCATCCCTAATTCCACCAGGTCCTACTACATTGCTCTCCCAGAAGGATATACTGGTGCAACATCCTATCAGCAATACATGGGCTTTTCAATCTCCCCTCATCTTTACCAACACCTGTCATTCTACTTTTTTTCTTTTGCCATTCCGATAGGTGTAAAGTGACATCTTGTCTTTTTTTTTTCTTTTAAAAAGATTTTTATTAAAATATAGCCAACATACAATATTATATTAGTTTCAGGTATATACCGTAGTTATGCAACATTTATATGCCTAAACAAATGATCACTATGATAAGTATTTTAACCATCTGATACCATACGACATTATTAGAATACTATTGACTATATTCCCTATGCTGTACATTATATTTCCATGACTTATTTATTTTATAAATAAATTTGAACTTCTTATTCCCCTTCATCTTTTTTCCTTTAAAAAAATGTTTTTCAATTATAGTCAACATTCAATATTATTTTATCTTAGTTTCAGGTGTGCAGCCTAGTGGTTAAGATGTTTATATAATTTACAGAATGATCCCCCTGACTAGTCTAGTACCCAACTGGCACCATACATAGTTATTACAATATTATTGACTATATTCCCTATTCTGTACTTTACATCCCCGTGACTATTTCCTAACTACCCATTTTTATTTCTTAACCCCCTCACCTTTTCACCCAGCACCCCAACCCCCCTTCTATCCAGGGTGAAATCTTAATTTCATTTCCGTGACTATAGGAAAGTTGAGCAAATACTTCCTGGCTATTTGTGTTTCTCCTTCTGTAAATCGCCTATTCATATCCTTTGTCCAACTCTCTATAGTTTTTACTGTCTTTTTCTTGTTGATATGCCCTGAGTTTCCTACACAGTCACCAAACTATTCATTTGCTATTGTTTCAGCCATTGAAAATATTTTTTTTTCCAGTTTTTTAACCTTCTGCTAGCTTTGTCTATAAAATTCTTAACTGAACAAACTCCTTAAATTTTATGTGGCCAAGGCTGGAAGACTTGAAAATTTGTAAAGAAGTTCTTTCCATCCCTAATTCTTCTGTAAAATAACTGTTCTAGTCTTTTGCCTACTGGCCTATTAAGATGCTTGTCTTTTTCTTACTGATTTTTAAAATTCTTCATATAGTTCAGATCCTAATCCTTCTAGGGGATGTTAACTCCCCGACACTTCTGTCCTACCCTATGTGAGGGCTGAGCACACTCCTGTGCTTAGGGTAAATTTAAGGTAGGAAGCCATGGACATAGTCGGGATCCATCCACTAAAGCTGAATGTGACCTCTGGGTGGCTTAGGGTGTAGGGGAGGCACTGACAAGATTTGCTATACCCACCGTATTAGTTTCCTATGCCTGCCGTAACAAACCGGGTGGCTTAAAACAATAGAAATCTATTCTCTCACAGAGACGAGGCTAAAGTCCAAAATCGAGAAGTCAGTAGGGTTAAGTTTTTTTGAGGGCTGTGAGGGAGAATCTGTTCTATGCCCGTCTCTTACCTTCTGATGAGACCCAGCAAGCCGTGGCATTCCTTGGCTTGTAGATGCATTGCTCCAAGCTCTGCCTCCATCTTCACATGCTATTCTCCCTGTGTCTCTGAGTCTTCTCATGACCATCTTCTCATACGGACACCAGTCATATTGGATTAGGGGCCACCCTACTCCAGTCTGGCCTCACTCATCTTAACTAATTACATTGACAATGACCCTATTTCCAAATAAGGTCACGTTCTGAGGTCCTGGAGGTTAAGACGTCGATATTTATTTTGGTGGGTGGAACGCAATTCAATTCATGACATCCATCTCCACTATAAACATCTACCCACCATTTAAGACTTGTGGAGGAGGAATACAATTTCCTCTACCTTTATAGGTTCCTCTAGCTGGTTTAATAATTAAATCTACATGAGACAGATTAACAAGAGAAAATAATCAAATTTAATTACATATTATGAATAGGAATCTCACATACACGAGAGAGTCAGAGATCTCACATATATGAGCTGTTCAGAGACAGACAGGAAAAATGGCGTATATATGACATCCTGAGCTAAGGAATGAAGTTAGGCCCCTGAGGCTTCAGAAGGCAGGAAGGTCATTTACAGATCAATAAGAAGAGCAGATGTTCACTGGTTAGATGTGTGCTCTGCCCGATAGATAGGTCATGAAAAGTTATTCCTGGTGTTAACTTTTATTATAGGCAAGGCCCCAAATTTAAATTCTGTAAGGGACAGGTTCAAGTTTCTCTTGAGCCCAATGGGTCTTGATTGCCTCCAACTAAAAATAATCCCCATGCCAAAGTAGCACTTCTTGGGGAGGCCTGTTCTGAACCCTGTCAGACTCCTCCTAGCCTTCTGTCATCTGGGAAGCTTTCTTCAACATATCTAACCCATTACTACTCCAAAACAATTAGTTTTCAGTATTGCCATGGGACCAGTACTTAGTCATATGTTATGGTATTTTATACCTGTCTATTGGCTTGTCTGTCTTCTTCATTAAGGTTTGAGATCTTTAAAGGCAGGTACCAAGTCTCTATCACCTCTGATTCCCCAGTGCCCCCACAGGACCTGGCCCACAGTATTTATAATAATATGAGCTAACACTTGTTGAGCGCTTACCACGTGCCAGCCGCTGTGCTCAGCGGTTTACATGTAGTATCTCACTTGAGCTTCACAATGATCCTAGGAAGTAGTATTTTAGTCTAGATGCCACAGGTTGATAGAAACAAAACTTGAACACGTTTAAGCAAGAAGTGAATTCATTGGCTCAATCAAAAGAAAGTCTAGAAGTGTACCTTCAGGAATGGCTGGATCCAGATGCTCAAAGAGAAATCACGGTTCTTTCTCTTCATCTCTCAGTTCTGCTTCTCTGCCTGGCTTCACTTAGCAAGCAGGCTCTCTCTACTCAGAGGACAAGTAGCTGTTATCAATAATCACATCTTCTTAGCTTAGCAACCACAGAAACTAAAATTCTTATTGACTCAGCAGAAGAGTGAGGTCACTGACTGGCCATCTTGTGTCAATTGCCTATACCTACCAGGGAGTGGCAGCTCACCAGGAAGTCTTCCACTAAAGGAGCCAAAAGAAAATAAATGGAAAACCTCCCTGAGCAGCATAAGACTCTGGTTACCATGAGCCACCGTAGGACAGCATTTAAACAGTGCTGTCCCACTGTTTAAATGAGGAAAGAAAGGCACAGAGTGACGAGCTAACTTGCCTAAGTACCCCACCGGTAATAAGAGGATTTAAACTGATTGTTCTGATGCTAAAGCCTTCATCCTTTGCAGGTCCATTATTCCAGCTCCCCAAAGCGTTCTCTGATGAGCGAGAGCCCAAGATTCAGGTGGAGGCAAACAAACTCAGGTTTGAGATCTATTTCTGATTTCCATGAGCTCAATGTCCTCATCAGTAAAATATGAGTAGTAATATTGCCAGTATCTACCTTGTGGTGAGGATTACATAAAAAAATTCAAATCATGCATTTAGCACAGGCCCTGCACATGGAAAAAGCTAAGTACGAGTGAGCTATTATTATGAGTAACTGTTCATTGAATGAATGAATGTGTGGTGTCTGAGCTCTAACATATGTTTCCCCTCACAGAGTAAAGGCCTGGGACAGGAATGGGGGAGGGCTTTCGGCCCTTGACAATCTCCACCGCCACTCAAAACACCATCCTTGGATATTCCTATTCTTTGAGCTGGGCAATGAACTTTTCCTAATTTTATGTCAAATGGAGATTAAAGCCATGTCATTAATATTAATGATCCATAACTTAGCTCTAAGCAAGTTTCCAGGCCCACTCTAGCCTTCCATCCAGATGGCCTCAAGCCCCTTGTCTAAGGAATTCTAGAGCTACTGCTGGCTGTCAAACTCCATACAGATGGGTTTGCAATGGCTGCAGTCCCCACTTATGATCATTTGCAGGTAAAGAGCTCTGAAGGTGCCAAGGGCCATGATTAGCTTGGAGGTGATTCAAATTCTCCTGGCACTGTGGAACCAAGGAGTCCAGCCTTCTTTCCTGGAGCCTGGTGGGGAGGGGCTGTTGGGGGGCCTGGGCAGTGCAGGGTTTCTCTGACAACCCCGCCTCAGATCCAGGACACTGCTCTAGATGCCTAAGGTACAGAACCAGGAGGAAGATGCGACAGCAGGTGGGAGGAAACCAGCTGCTTCTCTAAGGGTTGGATGTGTGGAAAGAAGGTGGGGAAATCTGAATTGGGGGAAGGTAGGGAGGGGAGGAGGAAATTATGCAAACTTTGCTGAACTCTATCTACAGAGACCCAGCTAGGGTCTCTACGTGGCTGAGAGTTCCAGGTACAGGACACAGAGATGCTGGGCTGCAAAGCCCAGAGATGTCAGCACGCAGAACATGGAGATACTGCCTATGCCCTTCCTTTTCTCCCTTCTTCTCCCTCACCCAAGACCTCAGAGAAGCCACTGATTCACTCCTACTTGTTTCGGGGGTCTAGGGACCTTTGGATGCCTCTGGACACCCTAACTGGTATTATGCCCTTCCTATGTGATCCTGGCCAAAGCACTTAATGTCAATAACCCAACGTGCATGAAGTCACAAAGGGTGCTCACGTCATGACGTCCCAGAATCCTCCAACCATGTTCACTGTACACACATTATCTCATTTGACCCTAGTGACCACTCTGCGAAATGCTGTTAGTGCACCTATTTTACGGATGAGGAAACTGAGGCTTAGAGAGGCGGTACTAACTTCCCAAGGTCATAAGGCTAATTAATGACAGAACTGGGACTCACATCAGGGTCTGCTAACCGCCAAAGCTCAAGCTCTTCTATGATGCCAGGATGTAGAACAGAGATATCACTGTCGGCACCCTAGAGATGAAAGAACTGGCTCTGAGAGGTCAAGTAACCAGCTAACAGTTTTACAGATGGAGCGTGGCAGAGCCATGATGTGAATCCATTTCTTTTACAGCCAACCCAATGTCTATTTTGCCTGAGTAGATGATCTCAGAGGTTCCCTCCATCTTTTTAATTCTGGGTTGAGACAGGGAAGAGTTGGAAGAACAGGTGAAAATAAAGAAGTAACGTGGTTTTACTGCTGTGCCTCACATTCCTTGACTCGAGAAGCCAGTGTGGCTGCCCCAGCTCTGCCCTGTCGGCCTCATCCCTTCTCTCAGTGACGGAGAGAAAAAGTTATTCAACAAACAGGGTTTTCAACCCTTGGAGCTTGGACTTCCCAGATCTCACACTGACTCCACCCAGTAACTTCTTCCCTAAGGAGTGTGTGCCCACAGTGCCTACACAGGGTCACCCATCCCTGGACCCGCCCACCTATCGGTGTGTCAGCAGTGAACGTGGTCCCCAAGGAAGAGTGTGGAACTCACGTGGGCACCGTCACATCCTTCCACACTGGGACACACACCGCACCGTCTGACCCTAAACCAGGGGGGCTCCTCTCACTGCTGGCCCCGCCCAGCAGCCCCGCAGGCCCACACCTGGGATCCGCCCCTCAGGGCACACCCCCGGGGAGGAGCTGCAGTCCGAGAAGTCCCAGCCCAGCCTGGCTGAGAGCGCCCGTTTCTGCTCCTCAGGTGACCCTGGGGGACCAACATGGCCCCAAAGCGTCCTTCCTGCGCCCTGAAGCCCGAGCAAGTCCAGCAGCTGCTGCTCTCCTCCCAGGAGGCCAAGAAATTCGCCTACTGCCCTTACAGCCACTTCCCTGTGGGGGCAGCGGTCCTCACCAGGTCCGGGAGAATCTTCTCGGGTAAGGACACGGGCAGACGCCCCGGAGGGGCCCCTCCGCAACAGACAGCACGGTGGGGAGGTCAGAGGAAGATAAGCAGGAAGGGCGGGAGTGCACAGGCAGAGTAGAGCTCAGCTCTGTCCCCTCTTGGCTGTCCCCAAGCCCCAGTATCCCCATTGGCCCCTGCCCTGCCCAGCATCCCAGACTCCCAGACGGTACTGCTCCAATCTAGGGGCTTTCAGTTCTTGGAGGACTGGGAAGCCCAGTCTCAATTATGTGTTAGGTAATGTACTAGGTGCTGAGGATATTGCTATAAAAAGAAATGGCATAGTCCCTGCCCCCATGGAAGTCCTCTCCTCTTACACAGGCCATGCCTTCCCCTCTGCAGGACAGGAAAGAAGTTGGAAGAGGAAGTCACAAATCAAGAGCATCAGCTGTCCTCTGTACTGGGAGGGAGAGGGCTGGTACTTTCTGAGCCCTCCTCTGGGTCCCACACCTGCGGAGGCTTCTGCACGTTATGTCAGCAAGTCCTCACCTCAGGCCCACTGACCTAGGTGTTATGGCCATTTCTCAATGAAGAAGACTCAGAGAGGTGACATGACTTGCTCAAGGTCACATGGGACACTGGAGGTGGAACCCAGGGCTGGGGTCCCCAAAACCCTGCATTTTTCCTGTCACTCACCATGCCAGGGGATGGCTGGGGAAGAAAGCAAGGAATCCAAGTGAGGTGACTTGTCAGTGGGTTATGCAGAGGGTCTTGAAGGAAAGGACAGGTGGGGTTTGAGTGACCAGTGATGAATGCCAGCCTGAGAAGGTAGGGACAGGAATCTGCGTTGGCACTAATCTGTCCGGAAGCAATTTTTCTTTGATTTGTTGGTTTTTGTAGAAAAGCTCACTTGAACAAAAATTCGAACTTGTTTTTGCTAAGCTAGGGGTGTTCTTTTTCAGGGTAGTGGGGAAGGTGGTGAGGAAGTGATAGGGAGGCCATGCCCTCCCCAGCTGTCTCGTTTCTACCACCACCCCAGGGGCAGATGAGAATTGGCACAGAGGGACAGATAGGCATGCCCAGCTGCCTAATATCCCCCTTCCACTTAGCGCAGCTATTTCAAGGACCAGAGGCCCACATCACGTGTACACCTAATTGGTAACCCCCTAGCAGGCCTGGGCCAGGTACTGCTCACCCCCTCCACTGCTCAGCTGTAAGTCCACCTGGGGGCCCATGCCTCCCCCTCTGTAGTGTCCCTCCTGGGTTCCCCTTGATATTCACATTATTTCTTATCTTTTGAGGTTCTGCACGGGTTTAATGAGTTACCTGGGTCTTAAACATCTTCGAGCAGGAGAAGTAACCTTGAGTTAGGGCTGGTAGGTGAAAAGACCCTGACTAATGTCATCCATCTCACCCTTACAACCCTGCAAGGGAGTTATTATAGAGCCACTTTGCAGAGAAGGAAGCGGAAGCTCAGAGAGGTTAAATGCCCGAGATCACAGAGCTGGGATTCGAACCCAGAGCTCCCCAGACTCCCAAGTCTGATACTCTGTGGACAAGTAAAGAATCTCTGGAAGTCATGTGGAAATTTAGGCTGGCCTGGTGGCTCAGATGAGTATTAAACATTAACCACCACCGCAAACAACATTGCAACCCACGTTGCCCGTGGCATCAGGGCCTTGAACATGGAATGAGCCATCGATTCTTTCCAATGCCTCCACATCCCCTCTTCATCCCTGCATTGATTCATTTATTCAACAAATATTTGCCAAGTACCAATTATGTGTTAGGTAATGTACTAGAGGCTGAGGATATTGCTATAAAAAGAAATGGCATAGTCCCTGCCCCCATGGAAGTCCCCTCCTCTTCGGCCATGGCTCAAAGCCAAAGCCTCGACCAGTGATTGTAGGAGTGAATGAATAAGGGGAGCAGGAGTGTAGCCCATTTAAGTTGCAGGGAAGGACCTAGTGTCACAAGAGAAAGGGTCGTGCCATGAGGATTTAGGGAGGCCCTCTGGGATGGGCTGAGGCTCTAGAGTTAGAGGCTCCTCCTGAGTTTGAATCCTGGTGCTGCTGTTGTCCAGCTGGGTGTCCCTGGGCAAACCTGTGGCCTTCTGAGTGTCAGCTTACGTTTATAAATGTGGGATCATAACACCTGTGAACAGAGCTAGTTTGCCTGGCCCGGCGTGGCAGCCAAATTCCTCCCTGATGGCTGGTGCCCATGCTGCATCAGTCACTGAATGTGTTGACTCTCACCCCTGAATGTGAGGCTTTAAAGGAGCTAATGCCTGTGAAGTGATCGGCCCACAATGAGAATGTCGCAAATGGTGGCTGCTTCTACTGCTACTATTAATGGTATGATGATAATGATGACATGATGATTTGGAGGCAGATTGTGCAGGACTTTTGAAGGCCAAGCAGAGACATTGAGATTTGATGAGGTCGGACATAGGAAGTTAAGGAATATTATTAAGGAGCAGAGTAACGTGAAGCTGGTGCTTGAAGACAATCGGTCTGACAGGTACTCAAGAATGAGTGTCACAGGACAATGTCTATCTTGTTTGCCTGGCCTGGAATAGGTCCTCAGGTAAGGTTCAGTGAACATGTGAATTAATGGCTCAGACTAAACAGTACCAGGTGGAATGAAGAGGAAAGGAAGATCAGAGAGCTATTGTGTGGGACAAATGGATCAGGCCTGGGATGCGCAGTATTAGAAATAAAGGAAGGAAATGTGGTTCTAAGATTTCCAGCCAGGCGGGCCAGGGGATAGGTGAGGCACTGACTGAGGTAGGAGGCTGAAGGCAGAGCTGGACAATGCTGGGGACATGGTGGGCAGGACTAACAGCAATGTTAATAGACAATCGATTGAGCAGTCACTAAGCACGTAGTAGGCAAGATCTCTTATAATCTCATAGCCACCCCACGGACAATGAGTGCCACATGCATTAGTCAGAACACTTTCAGTTATAAATGACACAAGCCAACCAGAGCCATAATAGGCAATGACATATCTTGTCTTGGGGACAGCTGGATCAAGAACTCAAATGTCATCATGCCCTTCTTTAACCTTTTGAGTGCAGGTGGTTTCCCTCTAGGTATCAAGGGCCAGGAGTGCAAGCAGACTCTAGTTAACATTCTCACAGCCTCAAAAGCAGAAAGAACTCCTCCCCACTAGCTTGAGATGGAAAAATCCCAGGGAATCGCTCTGATTGGTCCATTTCTGATCACATGCACATCCTGGGGCCAATCACTGTTGTCATAATAGGGTAGTGTGACTCGGCCAGCTGCTTCACATATCTCTCCTCTGTAGGGGGGTGGGAATCTGTTACCACAAAAAAAGTGTGGAGGTGCCAAGCAGACCAAACCAATGGCCAAACACACCACATTTTATAAATGAAACAACTAAGACTCAATTTTATCAAATTCTAAATGCCATGCTCTTTCTGCTGCCCCTTGCTGCACGGTGGATCTGCAGAACGGGGCAGAGAGTTGTGCTGAGGAGAGGTGGACAAATGGAGGGCATTTTTCAGAATCCCTGGATCTTCTTCTTGGGATATAAAGGGAGGGTGGATGGCAGTAAGGCAGGGCTTGGCCAGCAGGGGACTTTGAACAACCAGAGGAAACTTGATAGAACATCGGGGTGAATTAGAGAGAATTAGGGGGAAGAGAGGGCACAGTTGAATTTAGACACTGCGAGTTTATAGCTTATCGTGGGACAGGTCCGCCCAGTTCTGTGACTTTCTCCAGTTGCACAAAAGACCAGCCTGAGGAATTTCCGCCCTCGGAGGCAGCTGGTGTCCCGTCCAATTCAAAAGCAAGTCTGGCTGCAAAGACAGCCTTGCTGTCATGATCTTGTGATAATGTTCTTTTCTCTCTATTACCCCCAGCCTTGGCCCCTTGCAGATGCCACCAGGAAGGATGGTAATTAGTGCTGAGGGAA
>NW_006443568.1:13305092-13319642 GCF_000325575.1 Pteropus alecto | reverse complement strand
GTGTTAAGGTGGGGACCCGAGGGGCTTTGGGCAGGGAAAGTGGAGTCAGCCTTGGGGCTCCCACATGGCAGCGGTGCTCAGCCAGTGTTTGTGGAACACCGGGTGGGGGGTGGGCGGAGGGAAGTTCTGGAGGCTGCTCTTTGCTGGCACCATCAAGGGAAGCGGGAGTTTCTCTTCCACAGCTCACGCCCTTGGGAAAGTGGTCTACCTCGCCCTTTCCTCCTCTCTCTCTCTCGAGGGACTTGGCACTCTCTATGTGCCATCGCCATTTAGGGAAAAAGCCACTCCGCTGGATCAGCTGTAGTGAATTCTGGGAGGAGCAAACCACATTTAAAAAGACACTTAAGGGTGTTTTGGTTGATCGCTGAATCCACGTTGCCTTGGTTTAACCCTTAAATCTGATCCTTTGTTCATCTTCCCCAGATCAGACTCTGCCCTCCTGATTTTCTCCCTAGGCTTCCTTTTATCTCCAGGACCATTCTTTGGTGCTTTATATTGCCCTTCTCTACAGCAGTTGACCTACTATAGATCCCCGCCCTGGTGAGTCACCTCCTGGTGAGTCAAAGCAGGCTTCCCAAACCCGCTTCCTCTCCTTACAGCCCTATCTACCCACCACAACCCATCAACCACTCATCTCCCCCCAACTCCAGGCTCATCTATTAGTCCCCTCTGCTGTCACTCCAAAGTGGCTCATTACAAAGACTGGCTTCACTAAAACCTCTAGACTCTATAGTTGAGTTTGAATATAATTCCTTCATGAAACTAAGTGTGGCATTTGTGGTGGGCAGGGAGGCAGGAACATGGAGAAAGTGTAGTATTTTTTTTACGTACACGAACATGACATTTCTCTAGTCCAGAGATTCTCAAATGTGGTCCCAGACCACCAGCCTCAGCACCTCATGAGAACTTGTTAGAAATGCAAATTCTCGAGCTCCAACCTAGACCTACTGAAACAGAAACTCCAGGGGTAGGGCTCGGAAATCTGGTTTAAGAAGTCCTCCAGAAGATGCCGATGCCCACCTGCTCGAGCGGGAGAACCACGGCTCTAATCTTCATCCTTCAGAAGGGCAAGTGGGTACCATGCTCTCCGGCACTGCTCTCTTCTCTGGTGACTAGGTCCAAATCACCCCTTTGTTGATGAACTTCTTTCCTTGCTGACGTCTTGATGATGTCCGACCCCAGCCCTGCCTGAAGCACCAAACCACCTCAAAACATGGCCTCGCTGAAATACCATAGAGTGAAAGAGCGATCCTTTGCATGTGACAGGCCAGGATGTGAGTCCTGGCTCCTTGCCACCAGCCTCTCTGCCTTTACCTTCTGTAAAATGTAGTTAAAATCGTATCTTCCTTACAGAGTTGGTAAAAGGATTAATTATATAATATAAACTGTTCCAGGGAGAACCTGACAGATGTAGCAAGGTCAAAGGTCAGCAAAGGTGGGAGGGGCAGGTGTGGATGGGCCTGCAAGGGCTTGTTTAAAGACAGTCTTTTCAGGCGGAGCATCAGGAACCTCGATGGAGAGATGAGATGGGGAGCAAAAGAGACATATTTATTGCGTTTCAAAATAAAAACAATAAAAATAAAGGAAAGCAATTAGTAATAATAGCACTATCATCGTAGTTTGGTCCAATCTTATATTTAGGGATTCCTAATTTGGTAACGTCCTAGCCTCTCATGACTGAAAATGGTGCCTGGCTTTTCAGGATTGCAATACATGGCCAAGGGCTTCCTTTTTTCTTTTCCTTTTTTTTTAAACAAGACTGGGAAATTACACTTAAACTTGCTAGAGGCTCCAAATAGTTATTCCTTTGTATCTCAGAGATCTAGTACTGAAATAAGAACTCCCACACATTCGATAAATACTTGAGAGCAACACTGGCCTCCCGAGCATACTGCAGTGGGCAATGTAAATGAAGCTCCAGACCACAGGAAGTTTACACTATCATGGGGGAATTAGATAATAAAGATATTTATTTCAGGAAATTGGTAAGTGTGAGGAAGAAAATTAAAGCACGGTACATGGATTGAGAGGGTTGGAGGCAGACCTCCAAACTAAAGCTATTCTAGGTAGGCTGGTCATGGAAGGCCTCTCTGAGCGGAGACCCATGAGTAGGGAGTACCACGTGCATATAGAGACAAGAGAGTTCCGGGCAGTGGGAACAACCACTGTGAAGGCCCTGTCGCAGGAGAGGACTTGGCATCCTCGGGGAACAGCTGAAAAGCCAATGGGCCTGGAGAGCAAAAGGAGATGAGGTCCAAGAGGTAGGCAGATTGGCAGCAGATTACGTAGAGGCTTGTAATCGTGGAAAGGATTTCAGAGTGCCTAAAGGACAGAAACGGGGTCACTGTGACACCTCGTGTAGGAGAAGAAGCTCAGTCGCTCAGGCCTACCACCACTGAAGCCTGGACTTTCACGCAGTTAATAACAGCAGCTAGCAACTGCTCATCACTTTACTCTGTGCCAGGCTTTATGCTAATTGCTTTACACACATAATCTCAACTTATTCTCCCTAGAGGCCTATGAGGAAGGCACTGTCACTATCATTTTATAAATGAGGACACTGAGACTCAAGGAGGTTCAGTCCCTTTCCCAAATTCTCGGAGCCAGTAGGGCACAGAGTCCCAGGGAAGAACGGAGAACCTGGCTGCTCTTTCTACAAAGCTCTGTTTGAGCAGTGGCGTATATGAGTGTGCTCTCATCGCTTCTCGGCCTTTTGGCTAAGATCAAATGTAGTATCTGTTCTTATCAATTTAAAAAATCTCTCTCTCTCAAACTGGCCCATTGAAATTTTAGATGCAATAAAGGAAGATTTCTCTAACTGAGGCCATTCTGAGCATCAAATGTGGACACAAGCAATTGTCCTGAAAGACTGGGCCTTCTGCAATCCGGTTATTTGCTTTAACAGCATATTTGCAAAGCCCAAGATTTATGTGACTCATGTTTAATAAGGAAAGTATCTCTAAGTCAGGGACATGTCAGGGCTGCTAAATGGGAAGTAGGAAGCAAGGCTGGCAGGGATCCTAACTTGGAGGAGGTGGAAGTCAAATGCGTCAAGGTCAAAGATCAGCAAAGGTAGAAGGGGTGGGCATGGATGAGCAGGCAAGGGTGTGTTTAAAGGAAGTCATTTCAGGTGGGCATCAGGAACCTGGCTGAAGAGATTAGGTGGAAAGCAAGAAAGATGTATTCTCTTATTCATTTAACTTTCATTGAGCTAACTGAGAGGCTGAGCAATATAAGGCCAGTTATCGCAGCTACAGTAACTCACTTGTGAATATGAAAAAAATGCTTGGCCAAAGTAGGCGTTCGAGAGATGTTAACCATGCCTTTCAGGGTTGCAACTCCCTGACCATTCCCTGTCCCATATCCCAACTGTATTAACTGATTTCTGTATGGTTGCAAATGACAGAAATACACATAAACTATTTTAGGCAAAAAGGGGTGCATCGATCCCTATAAACTGTGGGAAGAGTTGGGCTATAGCTGGGTCCAGGAGAAGCAACGAAGACTCAGACTCTTTTCTGGCCGTCTTTCATCTCTCATCCATTCTTCTAAGTGTCCATGTCATTGTCTCCTAATGGTCTCCTCCATAATGAATGGGAAACAGGTCATTAGCGGGGTCCAGGCTCACACTCCAAGTTCTAGAGAGGAGCTGAAGTTCCTGCACAGAGAACTCTGATTGGTCCAGTGTAGGTCAGGTGCTCATCCTTAGACCAATAAAAGGGTCATGTGAGAAAAGATGGCAGCTCCCATTTGAACTACATGCTAAGGAATGACTAAAGGCTCATTCCTTAGGGGAAATAAAAAGGAGGAAGAAATGCTAAATTGTCAAAATAATAGTCTATATTATTATTATTATTAGAGCCTACTCTTGGGTGCCCAGTATACACACCTGCCCTTCTTCCTAAAAGTAGACTTCCAAACCTGTCCCCACCTAACACCACATAGCCATTCTATCTATATATGACTGTTAGTGAACACACTCACCCTCACCCCAGCAGACTTGCAGCCAAGGTACCCGGTCTAGGGGGCAGGCTGCTAGTGATATCAATTCTTCTCCATCAGTTTGACATGAATGCCTGTGATCTTGAGAATCATGATAATGGTTAATGGGTTGAATGATTAATTTGACCTCTCCTAACTTGTCAATATAAATAATGAAGGGACAGAAAATTAAGTGAGGAAAATATATGAAGAGATGACGATCGAACAATTTGGAAATTTGATGGATGTAGAAAGAACAAAATAATCGCAATGAAGACTCAGACTGAGAAAAAGGGAGCGTAATAGATCAGGAACAGACTAAGACAAGGAAACGAATACACATACAGTGACCAGAACAGACGGCTGCTTATTTCTCTCTCACCTAACAGACCAGGGGTGGGCTGGAGTCTGGGGCGTATGGACTGTTCTGCTCTACTCTGCTTGGCAAGGTAGTTCAGATCAGATTCCTTCTCTCTTGATGCCCTGCCATCCCTAGAGTGGTGTCCTAATCTGCATGTTCAAAACTGACAAACACCATCACATCCACGTTCCTGGGAAAGCGAAAGGTGAAGTGGAGGGCAAGCAATGCTCCCATAAAAATGTAATCTAGAGGTCTCACTCATCACTTGGTGTTCACATCCCATTGGTTTAAATGATAGAACTATATGAAGCTTTCAGGGAGGCTGGGAAATGTAGTCTCCAGCTGCGTAGCCATGTGCCCAGCTAAACTCCAGTGGATCCAATCGGGAGAGTGAACACAGGGATCAGTGTTTGCCACTGGACCCCTGTGGCCCTCTGGGAGCTTCTTCCTTGACCATTATTCTTGGCCACACATCTGAAATGGGTGTTGGAGGGAATGCCCTCCTTGGGAACATACAGCTCTCTTCTGAGGGTCGAGTTTTGGGGTCCCAGGGTCTTTAAGGATTGAGCAATCACGGGCTTTTGAAAACCGAATTTTTGTCTTCTTTGGCCAAGTCTACCGAAACCTTAGAAGCTCTGTGGTCTGTTTGCTTTCAATCACTTTCATCAGGAGTACCACACCCAATGACCCTTTCCGGGCATAGTTCTTAAGCCTGCCAACTCTTCCTTTTTTTTTTTTTTTTAATAACTGCTTTCTCTGCCTGGCCTTTCTCTGCTGCCTCATTTTAGTGGCGGCTACCTTGAGACAACCCAAAACAATAGGCCAGGTGAGAAGGTGGCACCCTTCATCAGATCTTTGCCACAGGGCTGATTGTCATTGCCAAGTGGAGAAATCCTAGCGGCAGATTACATGGTCTGCCTTCCAGGTTATTGCAGCACGGGGATTTACAAATCTGTTGCTGAGCAGGAAGGGCACCAGCTTTCTGCCTTCCTGCGTCTGCAGTTCTTTCACATTGCCCAACTGCTAAGCCAAGGCCACATATTTTAGACTTTTTTGTTAAAGCTGCATCTCAAATTTCAGCATTAGGTATGGGTGAAGCTGCTGTAACAAAAATCCCAAAATACAATGACTCGAACATGACAGAAATCTCTTTTTCTCTCGACATAACAATTCAGAGGAGGCAGTCAGTCCAGGGCAAACGGGTAACTCAACTCTGCTCCAAATTCCTTCTGTCTTGTTGCTTCTCCGTCCCGATGACAGTAAACCCCATGGTCGGAGGTGTCCCACCCCAGCTCGGCTTGCGAAGGGGAAAGAATAGGAAGTAAAGGACAAGCAATCTCCTTACAAAAAATGCAGTTCAGAAGTTTCTCACCTCCCTTTGGGCCACACCTCACGGGCCAAAACTTAGTTACATGGCAACACTATGCTACAAGGGAGTCTGGGAAATATAATCTTCAGGGTACTGGCTTTGTGATCCACCATATTAAAATGTGGGTCATTTGTATCACTTAAAGAAAGAAGGAGAAAATGAATACTGGGGAACAGTTACTATCCCTACATCAAGGAGAAAAGCAAGGTATGAAGAGTGACATATCCTGATGGTCGGGGGAAGCCCAGACCATCATGGTCTCACCTCCCTGGAAATAAGGACTTTCTTAGCCAACCTGGCTATGCCAATGTTTTGTCTCCTGGGCATAGACCTTGCCCCATTATTCCCCAGGGACACCCCTGAGAGGGACACTGGGGAGGACTCCCTTACTAAGGGCTGTGCCACCTAAGCAGCTCACCTACCACTGGAGGACTGGAGATTGCCTTAAGGCTTGTGTAATCTCAGACGCCTTTTGCAAAGCTTGCGAGTGTTTTGTTTGTTAATTTGTTGACTTTGAGGTTGTTTTGCAACACACCTCACAAAGAAACTTGGTTGAACATTGATAGCTGGTAACCAGCAACAAAAACTATACACAGACCCAATCTTTGAATCAGGACCTACCACCCCATCCACACTACCATAGCCTGTGGCTTCTGTCTTTTAGATCCAGGGCTGGGGGCTATGCTCACCTTCTTACGCCTCAGCATCTCCCCTTGGTCTTGACCTGCTGAGGAGATGAGGCTGAGTTAATCTGCCCTATTATCCTGCCCCTGCTCCTAGGCTATGCTTCAATATCAAGACATTGGGTAAGTTATAAAAGTGGGAGGTTCTTGGGAAAGGCCACTATACCAGTGAGTCATAGTTTCCGAATATTTTGGGTCACATTGTCCTCCCCCGCCCCCTTTTTGGAGTGGCTGGTGCCTTCCTGCACTGGAATAGGGCAAGCCTCTTACTCAACACATGCAACAGGAAATGGTTCTACTGGAACCATTTCCTGTTGCATGTGACTGGGCCCTTCTCTCCTTTCAGGATGTAACATAGAAAACGCCTGCTACCCACTGGGCATCTGTGCTGAACGGACTGCTATCCAGAAGGCTGTCTCAGAAGGGCACAAAGATTTCAGCGCAATTGCTATTGCCAGGTGAGTGGGAAAGCCGGGTCACAGCAATATTCATTCATCTATTCACCCAACATCCACCACATACCTGTTATTCACGTATTCATCAATCCAACATGTTTATTCTGCACATCCTATGTTCCAGGCACTGTAGACGACTCTGGGCTAAGTGTGAGGATAAGGAATTAAATAAAAAATGGACTCTGCCCTCGGTGAGCCTGCAGAGCAGGTCCACAACCACAGCAACTCTAAGACAAAGGCAGGTGTGTTCTTGTTCAAATAACAGCGCAAAGTAGAGCAGAATCTCTCCAAGATGCCATAGAAAAGCAGCATAGAAACCTAAAGCTGGAGGGACCTAAAAAATCACCTAGCCACTAAGACTCCCTGGTCACTACCCCTGTTTTACAGCAGAAGATGCTGAGACACAGAGAACATGAGCAACTTTCTTGGGAGTTAGTGGCAGAGCTAGTACAAAACCAGATCTCTAGAGTGACACGTCCAGGCTCATTCCACTTCGAAATGCAAACACCCTTCCCTGCTCTCCTTGAGCTGACACAGGGATCCGTCATTGTGTGCGCTGACGGATCCGTCATTGTGTGCACTGACTCCTGCACTTGGCATCACTCACTTCTAGGTGTCAAGAACCAGAATACAAAGACAGGCTGCAGGGGTGACAGCCAGGTAAACTCGGGTTAATAGTTCCAACTAATCAGATTCCAGCCCAGGTTCTGGCTTAACAACAGCACCCAGCAACACCCTCTGCCTGCCCTAAGCATAAATTTCCAAGTTCCCCCGTGGTACCCTCCAAGGGAGCTCAATGAATTCTTGTTGGCCCTGGACCCAGACTCAGTGGCTTTGAGCATATGGGATTTGAGCATATGAATGGGCCTCTTTTTCCTAATTTGGACCCCGTTATGCTTCTGATAATGGTGAATTGCTCTTGTGTGGACCTTTGCATTGTCCGTGAAAGAGAGTTTTCTTGGGAAATTAATGGTGCGAGCGAAATAACATAGGAAATGTTTGACCCACCCATAAAGAGACTGCACGGCTGATCAAGCGTTGATCTTTTGGACATCTGGCTGCATGGGTCATGTACCAGGACTAAGTCACCTCTTCACTGTGGTGGAGCCACAGGACCTTTATGACAGAAACGTAAGGACCTGCAGCAAGGTTGATGGGGGATGGAGCATGTGACGGAAATGAGCCCCCATTTCTTTTATAAGCTCCTAAACTTGGCCTTGTTCTGGCCCCAGGGTGGACCAGGTTACTGAGGGTTCTTTTTTTCCTGAGTAACCGGAACCCAGGATGCACTTATGGAGAAGGGCACCAGCTTCCCAGAGCACTTCTTGTGACAGAGGACAAAGCTTCCCTTTGGCTTTGGGAGAAATAAATGAGGCTGTGCTGGGAACATTTTGTGTGGATAAGCAGAGATCAAGATGTGAATTACACTTTATAAAGTAAGGGGGTGAATAACTTAATTTGAAAGCCGATCCAAGAAAATAATGATATTCTGGGGGAAAAGAGGCCAAAGTCACCAAAAGGATAATGACATGGTAGCCTTTGCTCTGTTTAGAATGTTCCCAGTGAAAGGCTTTTTCTCTTGGCCATTATCTACTTTTAAATATGACTGGGTATTGCTAGTGATGATTAGAAAAAGTCCTTATTTACACAAAAGCTGCATTTTTTCCGGTGCTCAACTGCTCTGCTCGGGTGTCCAGCCTGCACCAGCATCCTTGAGCCAGAAGTACAGCCACGATTGCATTAGTGATTTGTTGAATTGAGAGCCAGCTCCCTTGTGAACATTGACGGGTGTGAACAGCCTAAGAGAGCCCCTTCGAGATCGCTGAGATAGAGAGTGCAGAGCCCAGCATGAGATTTTGCTAATGGGGAGATAAGCCTGTCCCGCTGGGGTCCCAGCTGTAGTCATCAAAGTCAATAGGTTTCCAGCCTGTCAAGTCTCATTAGCGTGTGTGTGGCCTGTGTGACCAAGGTCAGTACGAACCTCAGGAAACCGCCAGTGCCAGACACAAGCAAGAGGTGGGGAAGCAGGGAGGGAATGCCCCGAGGCACCCAGCACATCTCGGATGCATCTTCTTCCCAGCTTTTCGTTCTAACTCTTGTTGAAATGTTGAGTAAGGGTTAAAAGCCTAGGTTTGGTTTTTATTGAGAACTGGTCTTAAATCCTGCTCCCCTATCGACCGCAGGTGCATTTTTCATTAATCTGAGCCTGGCTTTTCATCTACAAAGTGGAGGAGAATAACACCTCCCCACTGGGCTGTTGCAAAGTTCGTGGCACAGAGTATGCGATAAGTTAAAGCTATTATTTTAATGTTATCATTATTATACTTGCAAGCTGCAAAACTACCAAAGACAGAGTCCACAGATCCTGGGTTCAAATCCTGGTTCTGTGGCTTTCCAGCTCTGCGACCTTGGGCAGGTCATGTGACCTTTCATGATCTGTGACATGTGGATAATGGGAATACCTACATAACCCCTACCTGATTAGGTTGTTAGGGGATTAAATGAGGTTTTGCACATGAGGTTCTTAGCACAGTGCCTGGCACAGAGTAGTGCAATGTAAGTGTGAGCATTATCATCATCAGGCTGTCCCCCACTTCTCAGAGCTGTGCTGCCTGGATGTGCCATATTATGATATTTTGAAATCTAGAGCAAATCCAACTTCCTAAGGAATTCATGTTCACCACCTCAATTCTACCTTGAAAACCCTAATGCAGTTCCCCTTGTCCGACAGCTGGCCATGAAGGTCACAAGTTTGGGAAAGGAAATAGTGAGCTTGGCAGGGGCCAGATCATATGGAGTCTTACAGGCTGTGGAACGGAGGCTGAATTTCACTCAGCACCTCTCCCATGGCAGTAAGCACAGTCTACCTATGTTATGGTGTTTACATGCAGATTTTATCTGCCTTTCCAGATGGTTAGATCCCTGAAGGCAGGGATTCTCCGATCGGTCTTTGTTCTTCCTTCCCCATGCCTGCCTAGCATAGAGCAGGCTCTAGGTCAACATGTGTGGGATGAAGAGAAAAAAAAAACAGAGTCCAACCTCCAAGAACTTATGTCAGGCTCTGGCTGCAACACTTGTCACCTGGTCATCACAAGGGTTAATGTGGCTCAGTGTGCATCCCGGGCAGGGGTCCTACCCCCTCAAGTTCCCATGGGCATTTGTTCTGAAGCTGGGAGTGTACTCAGAGAGGATCCACCTTTCCATGGAGCAGAACCTTTCCTTAACTGGACCTCCACATATAAAAGGGAGTTATCGTGAGGATTAAATAAAATGGCAACTCATCACTCACTCTCCACTCAGTTGCTTTATTCAAGTCATAGCATCTATCTCTGTGTCCACTTGTTACTGGTTGGCTGGTTGGTTGGTTGGTTGGTTGGTTGTCTGGCTCCCCTCACTAGTCAAAAATTCCTAAGTGCAATGAATTTTAACTCTCCTGTGTTCACTGATGTATTCCCAGCACCGATAGTGCCTCAAAAAATATTGTCGATTAAAATGAAATAATGCATATAAAGTGCTTTTCAGGATGCCTGGCATATTCTGGGCACATATTAAACAGTATATAATAAAATAAATTAATATAAAATAGTACATAGAGTACATAGTATACAATAAAACTGTATCTGATAGGGTACTAAAATTGTGACAGAGCTTATATATGTAAAGAGATACGTGCTTGGTAATTAGCGTAGGCGATGACATTATGTCTGTGGCATTCTAAAGTTTACAAAGTCCTTCACATACCTTATCTCATTGTATCCTCTAGCAGTCCTACACAATGGACATCATTAATCCCCCAATTTTACAGGCAAAGAAAATGAGCTTTGCATAGGTTGAAATGACATGGTCAAAGTCATCCGTAGTTAGCAAAAGGAGGAGCTGACCGAGAAACATATTTGGAACCCTGTAATCAATCCAGAGACAACACAGAGCTGTGGGTCTAGGAAAACAAGGATGGCAGTGGCTGCAGGCCTAACCTGTGGGGCTCCAGCAGGCTTGGAGGTTCCTACAGTTATATCCACTTTCTTTAAGCACTGTCTTTTGTCCTGTTCAGAGCTGGAGGATGGCCTGTAAGTGCCTTAATTCTCAGAGACAACTCCTTGGCTGTTAGCTTCTCCTCTCCAGATGTTCTCAGATGCAAGGAGCCCAGTTTTCTCTTTGACTCACATGCATTTTATTCTTTCATGCCTTAGGGCCTTTGTACATACTGTTTCCTTTGTCTGCAATACAAAAACAAAAAACAAAAAAACCCAGGGTTTCAGAATAGCACCTCTGTTACTTCATCTCACTGAAACTGCTTCCTCACAGGTAAAATGACCATTCTGACACTCGGCTTATACTGAGAATTAAATGAAATAATGTATGTCAAGTACCTGGTAGAGAGCGTAGTAGGTGCTCACTAATGGTAACTTATGAACTCTATACTTTCTCCAAGAATCAGGCCAAATGTCACCTTCTTCTGCATTTTGTCAAAGTTTTCCATGTCACCCACTGAGCTGAGCAATCTCTCGAAAACCAGAGACAAATTCTCCTTAACTTTTGTGTCCCTGGAGTGTGGGTGACAGTAAGTGCTTACTAAACATTTACCTATTGAACACACCAGTGAAAATAATGGTCCTGCCTATGGCCTTGCCTCTTGCAAGTATGGAAAGCCACCAAGCCCTGCTTTTCAGCCTCTAGGACACAGAGCCCATCTGTGAATCAAGAACTGCCTAGCAGGGTTTGACTTAATGTGGAGGGGACAAGACTCAAGGGACTGAATTTTAGCAATTGTTATGCTTCTGGGGAAAACTGATCCATGTTTGATTCTCTGCTTCCCCAGTGACTTACAAGATGATTTTATCTCACCATGTGGAGCCTGCAGGCAAGTCATGAGAGAGGTAAGCAGCTTCTCTTTCTTTCTGGAATATAAGCCTGATGCCTCGCTGCTTTCCCCAGGCTGTGGAAGCAACACCAAGCTGCCAGCCAGAAGACACAGCTGCTGTCTT
Organism: Pteropus alecto; assembly: GCF_000325575.1. NCBI lineage: Eukaryota > Metazoa > Chordata > Mammalia > Chiroptera > Pteropodidae > Pteropus > Pteropus alecto. Next base: position 13,307,808 of record NW_006443568.1, on the reverse strand, counting down.
GTTTGCTGGGTTGGCTGGCTTCAAAGGCCTTCTCAAGTTTGCATGAATCACTGGAAATTATTTTTTCACTCAGCAAATACTGAGCGAGTGTCTCTTCACTCAGTGTCTACTGCTTGCTCAGTAGGCACTGACCTAGCTCTGGGAGACAGCACTGCCCTCGCAGAGTTTGTAGTCTAGTGCAGAAGACAGACAATAAACAAGGAGCAAAATAAACAAACAGAGTTTCTGAGAGTGAGGAGGGCTGTGAAGAAAAGAATACAGAAAAAGGAGTCATGAGTGACAGGAAGGGTGTAACCCGAACAAAAGGGGTCCCTTTGCGAGTCAGACAGATACATACAGGCTTACAGCAAAGAAAGTAAGGATTTATTTTAGGGAGTCACAAGTCCCGGAGACACAGGTGAGCTAATGCTGTCACCAACCTGGCTCCTCGGGTGTCTCGGGAGTACAGATTATATAGGGAAAATCAGTCATCATGGAAACTAAGGGAGTTGGGGGTCATTGGTCATTGTGTTCAGTTCTGGAATCAGCCTGGCGCTGACCCGTCTGCTCCCATCTGGTCCCATGACCAGTGGGGTTGTTGTTCTGCCTCAATGGGCTTGGGGCTAAAACATACCTAAAGCTAAGATGTTATCCTTGGTGCACCTGTAATTTATTGTCCCCCTGACTATAGACCTGCGTGTCCATAAATCTTACGTCCTAAGGCTTAATGATTAAAGGAGCAGGCATACAAGAAGGAAGGGTTACAGGAGTAGTAGGTCATATTCTAGATCAGGTTGAGAGGTCAACAAACAATAGCCCACTGGCAAATCCAGCCTGCAGCTATTTATTCTAAATAAAGTTTTATTGGCATGCAGCCACACTCATTCCTTCATTCAGTATTGTCTATGGTTGCTTTGGCCCTAGACAGCAGGAGAAATGTAATGACCTACTGAGGGACAGTAGCCAGTCAGTGGTGAGCTGGCATCCAGGGCCAGTTCAGGCTGACTGCAAAACCCATGCTTATCACAGCTGCCACCCTGCCTTTATGCTTCTATAAATCAGACAAATTCTTTTCAGCCATAGAGGAGACATAACGGCGCTTTGCAGAATGGGAGCTGCTCGTCCATTAGGGGCTTCTTCCATTGGGGTTGTTTAAATGTAGGGGGAGAAGACGTTGTTCCATTTTTGCTTTTGGCCTTGGGGTTTCAAAGCATCTGTCAAACATGCAAGCACCTCTATCTTTTTGCCAGGGTGGCACACTCGACAATTAGCAGAACTCATTTCCCAAATCCAGATGAAAAATGCCACCATGAAGGCACTGAATTCACAATATGGACTTCATCTCACTTGAGAGGGACAGGAATGACTGCCCAGCTCCACAGCAGGTCCAAGGCCCTATAAGGAAACCACATCAGGATGCCAGCTCCCTGGCTCCCAAGGCCCAGCTTGTAATTGCTCATTGGTGTTTTCTCCAGACAGATTAGATATTGGCAAACGGAGAACGCAAATTAAAATATGAAGGAGGGAGAGGCAAAGCTGAAAGCAAAATGCTAATAATAAGAGATGAAGCTTCGGGGCCAGGGACCTGGCCCTTAAATTCGCCTCCACTCTACTTTCATCCATACCCTCAGGCAGAGCTTGCGAGCAGAAAGACATCCCTCCTTAAATCATTAATTTAAAAAAGCTAGAAGACCGACTGTGCCTGGTAATAACTTTGTGATTCAGACAGAAGCACGGAAGAACAACACACTGCAAATCTGAACGTTTATGAGCAACCGCTAGCAGTCAATAGGAATGGCCTCCATTAATTGAGTATTTACAATATGACAAGCAATGCGTAAAGGTGCTTTATACCTATCGGCTCTAATTCTCCCAGCACCTGGCCAGGTAGAGTCTCTGTTTGTTGACTCCAACTACAGGACTCTTTCCATTATGCCACAGCCAATTTAACTCTCCACCTGTCTTTCTGCCTAGCACATCTGACTCTCAAACCGTTTCAAGATTAAGAGACTCAAAGAGGTCAGTCATTTGCCCAAGGCAGCTCCTGATAGTGTAAGAGAAAGAAGCAGAGATCTGGGCTAAAATTCTGCTTTGCTGACATTACCCTGATAAGCCTGTTTATTCATCATAAAAATGGGGATTACAATAGCATCTGCCTCAAAGGGTAGACAGTGAAATCATGCATGTGCAGTATCTGGTGTGTAAGAAGACAGGCATGCAACTTCTCCTGGTTGTGAGTGGTAAACAAGACGCTGCGAGGGAAGCAGATACAGGTTGTTTTTTGTCATAGCAGGAAGAGGCTGCCCCAGGCCCTATAAGGCATCCTGATGTGGTTTCCTTATAGGGCCTTGGACCTGCCCCAGGGGTTGGATATTGTTCTTATAAATGCCTGGGTGAGTCCTTTTACAGAATGGAGCATTTATTGTCCATCAACAATGTGCCAAGCACTGTGCTAACTGTGTAATATGGTATCTTTTTTTTTTAATTTTTAAAATTTATTTACTTTTTTATTTATTATGGTGACATTGGTTAACAAAATCCAATAAGTTTCAGCTGTGCATTTTAACAGTATAAGGCATATATATATTTACATTGTGTGTTCACCTCCCACAGTTAGGTTTCTTTCTGTCACCATATAGTTAACCTCTTTTGCCCCATCTACCTATTCCCTCCCCTTTGGTAACCACTAGTCTATTATCCCTGTCCATGAGTCTCTTTTTATTTGTCCTGTTCATTT
>NW_006443568.1:13295516-13304170 GCF_000325575.1 Pteropus alecto | reverse complement strand
CTTCCTTGCAACCCACCTTGTCTTCCCTTTCCTCCCTGCGGGCCCCTTTAAAATTCCAGCCAAGTCTGGACTGCTTCCCCATTAGCCTTCCCGAGGTTCTCTCCTGTTCTGAGCGACTTTTCCGATTGTAAACATCATTGAACATCCTGACTGAGTAGAGCACGTTCTGCTTTGTCTCTATCGTTGCTCACAGCTTCTAGGAAGGACAGGTGATTTGTCTTTGTAGAAAGCCCTGGATGCTTTCCGCTGGGAGAGAAAATGGGCCCTGAGCACTGTGGACCCATCAGTGTGGAGAGAGAAAGTTTTAGTCTACTTACTCCTGCGTTATCTAGATGAGAGGTCTCCTGGGGCTGGATGTGACTGCCAGTGGCCATTTCTAGCATCTGTTTTGGGCTCTCCCTTCTTATAGATGAGGGTACTGGGTTTCTGAGAGGTTAGATAACTTGCACTAGGACTATGGCAAAGCTCAGACCGGAATCCAGGTCCTATAACTCCACCAAGGTCTAGAGACAGTGCATGCTTTTTGCCATGCGCTATGCCAAGGTGTTTAACATGTATGAACCCAATGAGTCCTCACTTATCAAGCACAGAGCATATTGCCCTCACTTTACCAATCAGCAAATCGAAGCTCAGAGAAGTTGAGTCACTTGCCCAAAGTTACACAGCTAATATGTGGCAGCCTGGAATTTGAACCAGGTCTGTCTGATTCCAAGTGTTTTTTCCACTCTCCCACAGCTGATGTCTGACTGCCTTTATTTACCTGAGTGTCATTTTATGGCAGAGAGAAAAATGTGTAAGAAATAATCTCTGCCCTTGAGGAACTTTAAGTCTGGCAGGGAGAGAGAGCTGTAAACAGCTGTAATGAACTTAAAAACACACTGATCCAGGCGGGTTCCAAATGCAAGGTGGGCAAAGTGGGGGCCGTGCCACCTTCTGGGGTGTGAGGGGGGCCAGGGAGGGGACTCTCTGTTTCATTGGTGCACTGATTGAAACACACACACACACAATTAAGAAGGTGAGAACTCAATAAGGAAAGAGGCCAGACAGGCCCTTTAAAAAGGGGGTGACAGATCTGGGTTTCCTCCCTGGAGGAGTTGGCCTTAGGGCCAGCCTCCAGCTCGGGTAAGAATAGAGCATAGGCTTCCTCTTTCCTAGGCAAGCAAGTTGCTGGGAGCACAGTAAGTATCCCCATTCCCTGAGAGTTCTTTCCACTCAGATCCAGAGCATCTGCAGGTGTTGCTATCAGGTGAGACCGGCTGCTCCACAGCACAGACCCACCTGCTGCCATCTTGGGAGACAGGAAAGTAGTTCCAACATCACTGCATGATGCAACACTCCACTCTGACTTTGGAAATGGCTTTGGGCTCTTCAGCACATTCTCCTAAATGTTCTCAACACTGGGTGAGTGGAGACAAGAAAAAAAGGAGAGAATGCTGAAATTAAATAGGCCAAGATGTTAGCGTCAGTTGAAATTCTGCTTGATGGGGATCTGGATTGGTGATTTTTTTCTTTGTACATATCTGTATTTTTTTAATTTCTAAAACTTTTTTTTTTAATTTAACAAGGAAAAAATGGTATCACATAATGCTTAAAGGTTTGAACTTTGGTGTTGGACAGTCACCAAACTGTGTGGCTTTGGGCAAGTGATTTCATTACTCTGAGACCTAATGTCCTCCTCTGTAAAACAGGGATGATGGTATCTACCCCCATAAAATTGCTGTGCGGATTGAATGAAATAATGCACTGTTAAGAGCCCCCTGTTGGACCCTCAGTAAGCTCTTGATACATATCAGCTGTAACTTTTACTAAGGGTGACAAATTTTGGTCCTTTGAGGGTGGATTTGATTTTTGCAAACAGGTAGCAGTCTTTTACAGCCAATCTATTCATTCATTTAACAATGATTTATAGAGTACCCACATGCTCTAGGCCTGGGGTCGAACCCTGGGGATGCAGCAGTGAATAAGATAATTCCTGCCCTCACCTGTGGGAAATGAGATCTAAATGATTCTAGACTTCAGGACAAGTGTCACTCAAGCGGAAGAAAGTGCTCTGGGAGCGAGTAGCAGGAGGAGAGGAGCTTGCATGAGAATGGGCAAGGCAGCCCTGAGGAGGGGATGGTCTAGCCAGGGCAGGAGAAGATCAGAGAACGGGGCTGGGGGAGGTGGGCAAAGAAGGAGGGCTGCCTAAAAAGACTAAACCCAGTGTTCTTATACCTCGTGGAAACGGACTGGGGAAGGCAATTCGCAAAGAAGGATTGCAGAAATTATTTGCAAAACGTCTGCTTGGAAGAGCAACACTCATTTGGCTGGAGAGAGGCTGGGATGTTTGCTTAGAATAAAAGCACTGTCACTTTGCAATCCTGCTCCTCCGAGGACATGTGATTTCAGAGCAGCACACGCTTCACTCTTCAGAGCTGTCTGTGTTTTTCAGGACCCTCAACCCGAGTCCCAGATTCCCGTGGAAATAAATAGAAATACGTATATGTATTTCTGCTGCTCTCGCCAGCTGAATCTCAAGATTCTTGATGATTTCCTTTTGGCAGAGAGGAGGGCATGACTGTAATTGACAGACACTAGCGGTATTTTGGGTGCTGTGTCCGAAATGAAGCCAGAAGATGCTGTTCAAGAAAAAATAACGGAATGGCCTAAAAAGTCTCATGCACACATAATATTTTGTACATGATTAAATGAGCACAGAAACAGGCACGGAAGAAACATGCAGTCTGTTAGTTTTTGAGGGTATAAGAAGGAAAAGGAGAAGCGGGGGGGATTAAAAACGCGATGACTGAACAGAAAAAAAAATATGGTGTAATGATTGCATTAGTTATCTATTGCTGTATAACAAATTATGCCAAAGTTTAGCAGCTTGGGACAACAAAAATTTATTATCTCGCGGTTTCTGTAGGTCAGGGATCTGAGCAAAGCTGGGTCGTCTGGCTCAAGGTCTCATACAAGGCTGCAGGCAAGGTGTCAGCTGGCACTGCTGTCTCATCCAAAAGCTCGGCTGGAGAAGGATCCACTTCGAAGCTCACTCGGATGGTTTTTGCAGGATTCAGTTCCCGTGGGGCACTGCCATCACGCTACAGTTTTTGCTACCTGCGCCTTTCCACGGGGCAGTTTACAATACAGCAGCTGGCTTCTCTCCAAAGGAATGAGCAAGAGAGTGAGAGAGGGCGAGCAAGACAGAAGCCAGAGTCTTTCCTTCGTAACCTAACCATGAAGGTGACAGTCCATCACTTTGAACAAATTCTATTGCTTAGAAGCAAGTCACTAAGGTCCCACCCATAGTCAAGGGAATGCAGGGGGCAGGCCTTCTAAAGAAGTAGATATTGAAAACGCACACGGACAAGAAAAAGTAAAAAAACAAACAAAAAAAACCCAGAAATGTAGGTAAGGGTGTTAGGAGGACCAGAAGAAGGAGGTCGGATTAGTCCTTTAAGGAGATGACCTTATTTTCAAAGGCAGCCATTAGTTCCAGGTTGGGGGAGGGAGGGGTGGTGGTAAGTCAGCTTTGTGCCTTAAAGCTCAGTCTACTAAATCAAGAGATATTAGAGATCTGAAGGAAATCATAGAAGAAGTAGCTTAAAAAGTAAAATATTTTTGCCTCTGGGCTTAGAAAAAGAACAAGAGGTTGTCGCTTTTCGTGATGAGCCAATCTATCATCTATCTATCTTATCTATCAACTATCTATCATCTATCTATAGTTAGTGTTTTTTAAATCATGTGTACATATTACTTTTATTGAAAGGAATTTTTAATTACAAAAAAAAAGAAAGGGAATAAAAAGAAGCCACAGAAAGGAAATTCATTTATCAATAATGTAGTATAGATTCTAGAGCACAAATGAAGGAGGTGATTCTGTTGAGAGTAGGAAGTGAGCTTTTTGATATTCCTACGGTCCTGCTGGGAAGGAGGAGTGAGACACGTAATTGGGGGTTTAAAATAATAGCCCAGCCCCTTCCTCTCTTCCCCTGTGGGAATGAGCCTGCCCACTGAGGGTATGTGGTCCCAGACGGCTCTCAAACATGCACTGGAGATCTAGGAGGCCCTCTGCTGGCAGCTAGGAGATCTAAGGTTAAAAATCACCATTCCTGTCCTTACAGAACTCACAGTTTAGAGGGAAAGACAGAGAAAAGGCATCTAGTCCAGTCTAGGAAAAGTCAAAGAAGGCTTCCTGGAGGAGGTGACCTCAGTTATGAATGGGGATTCTTTCAAGAGATAAATCAATTAAGCCAACAGGGGGATCAGCATGATGCTTGGGACAACTGCAAGTAATTCAGTATTGCTGGACCGTACAGGTAAGGAAAGGGGACAATGAGAAAGATGCTAGGGCCACATAGTGAAGGATGTTCTGTGCCAAACTAAGGAGCTTAGGTTTTTCCTGAGGTCAGTGGGCAGGAACAGAGAGCCTATAAAGGACTTTATACAGCAGGTGACATAGCCATATTTTTACTTTGAATAATCACTGCAGGGCAGCAGATTTATTGGACTGCACGAGCCACAGATTGTCTGAATTTTTCAACAACACAACATTTCCCCAAACCACCACTGCCATGTTTTCATCCATTTTGTCCAGGCACCTCTTCCCAGTGAAATCTCACTCTCTGCCCACCTTTGTCTGATTCTAACCTCCAAAAACTACAGCCCAGGAGTTTCAAGTGGCTGGATTTTGATCTGCCAACAGCTTTGCTCTGTCGACAATTTTAGCAAAAACTCCTTCCACCTCTGCTGGCAATTTAGAGATAGCATTTCTGAAATGGGCTGTGGATAAAGGATGTTGCTGCCCCGGGAAAATTTGTCTGTCTCCTGCCAAGAGGAGACAAAGAGCATTGGAATGGTGCCAGAGGACACCATCCAGAAAAACAGAAAGGTCAAATAGCCCTCGATATTTTTTTTTGGTCTTGTCTTGTCTTTTTCCATTTTTAACATTAGCATCATGTCCCCCCGCCCCCGTGTCCTTTGGGGGAAGGTTAAATGATGCTTCTTAGAAATATTATGTACTCCACCAAACTACATAGTCTTGCTGCCTGGAAGGAAGAGGGTACAATGAAGACAGAAGGGCGCCCACAGAGCAGAATGTACGGCAGAAAAAACCCCTGTGGTCTTTCCAACAATCACCCTCTACTCTCTAATTCTTGTGGCTGAGCCCATCGACACCTGCTTGGTACATAGTGATGTTTAATAGTGTTCTGAGAATGTGAGATTCTCCGGCAGAATAGTAAGTCTGCAGTATAAACATATCCTAGCAGAAAACCATATATCATTTCCCCGACTTCCCCTCCTTGGGATGCCTCTAAAGAAACAGAAGATGTCATGGGAGAACCTGAGGACCATCCCCTGAGACCTGAGACTTGGTGCCACCATGGAAAGAATTTTCTTTCTACGAGAACAGAGAGACAAAAGGAATCAGGGCCATGATCCCTAAGATAGGTACCCGGTGCTCCTCCATGATAAGGTTATACTTCTGCCCTGAGGAAGGAGAACACGGAACCCCTGAAATTCCTACTGGAAGCGTTTCTGTGCAGAAAGAAATCCACTTGCTTGTCCTGTTTATCCAGACAGCTGGTGAAGAATCCAGCTTCATGCTGTGCTTTGTTTAGATCTGTCAAAGCAACTTAGATTTTTCTCCAGAAAGAGAAGTGAACCCAGTCCAGCACCATCTTGACTGGAAGTACAGTGCTCTCTGTTGAACAAGAAACTACACAGCCTGCAATGAAGGGCTAATTGACATCTATTAGAGATTTCCTTTCTGCAGGTGGGTGGGTTAAGCATCACAGGTCTGGCTTAGGGGACTAAATCCTAAGGCTGGTAACAAATGCACTCTTTAACTCAAAACAACCAATACGATGTTCCTTTAGTGAATATGTCTTACCAGCTGTGTAGTCTCATCACGAACCTCAAGGTAAAATGTTACATTCCAAGGAGAGTAAGGAAAATCCTTGTAGTTAAAACTAAAGATCTCAGAAAACCCCTGTTCCCTCTCAGTAAACGTTAAAGAGTTGTACTGATAATGATATATAGCTGATGAGTAGATTTAAATTTTAAATAGACCTTTGCCCCAACTAAAATTCCATGGGTGAGCCTGTAGTCACTGGACTATGAAGTTTCTCTGACCCTCTCTTCCTTATCATTTTCCAAAGGATAATTTCAACAGAGCAACTTAAATTATAATTTTGAATCAGAAAAATTAAAGACAATATCTGATTTCCTTGGGCCTCTGTGTGTCAACATATGAAACATCCAAACCTGTAGAGAATTTTTATGAGTTTATCAGAGCCAAACTGACGACAATAGCCGGGAAGCAAAATCTCAACAGATTGAGAAAATGCTCCGAAGAATGGCAATGTGGCAGCTTGTTTTATACATTAGAATCAGAGGAGACGTAAGGAGCGTTACATGAAATCCATTGGTGGTAGATTAAGGGGGTAGGAGAAAGGAAAATGGAGAAATCTCTGGAATTTGATAAAAAGCAAAAGGAAGAGACACATACTTTTTTTACATTGGTGGGTACAGGACTTAATAATTAACATTTACAGCAGTAGAGATGTTATTTGGGGAACAAGATAACAATGAGGGGGTCTGTGGCCTCCTGCTCTGGTGCAGTGGTTGTGCCCTGAGGGGTCTGGTAAAGATTACTCTGACATTTCAAAGGTATGTTAGTTGCAAAAAAAGACAATAGACAGGCTCGCTTAAAGTGAAAATTGACCTTTGTCAAGGAAGCTACAGGCCTGTGACATTAGTACCAGCCATGACTCACTTTTAGTTAGGAATTTTTATGTTCAGACCATCGTATATGGTTACTTACAGCCTCTGAGTTTGTAAGGCACCTCCCTATGTTTGTCAGATTTAGTAAGTGGACCATTTTTCATCCACATCTATAAATAAATTGGAAAGAAATTCATCTATTTATCTATTTACATCTCTCCCAAATAAATATGATTGGCTATCACAAAGGCCCTGCAATTTCTACCCATAAGAGCAATCAGTGCATACACACACACACACACACACACACTGTCAAATCAGTTGTCTGCATGTCCCTAGCGAGGGGTCCACCCCATGACCAAGAAAGCCTGAGAGGCCAGAACTCGTCAGATGATTGAAGACTCCCTCCAGCAGCAGCTAACATCTACATGTCCCTTGACTTCGTATTTAAGGAGGAAGAAATATGAAACCGAGTATCAATTAGATAGTAAATATTATGGAATTAATGTTGATCTTTTCAGGGATGATAAGTTTTTTAAAATAGTTCTTCTCTCTTAGAGATAGATACTAGAAACTGAAGTATTTATAAATGAAATAATGTGATGTCTGGGATTTGCTTTAAAGTACCAGGGGGTAGTAGAAAGGTATTGTTTTTTGAAATGTATTGTTAAAAAACAAAATTCAATGGAGTAAATTTGAAGATCTAATTGACTTTATTTATTGATCCTTGAATCAGGCGGATCCTATCTAGCAATTAGAAGGGTGCTCCCAAAAGTTGTACAAAATAGAAAGTTTTTACAGGAAGCAAAGTGGGGCAAGGGAGCTATAAATGAAAGAAAAGAAAGGATTATTTTGGGGCAGGGACATTTCTTCTATGAGAAGGGAAAGGATTTTTATTATGTAGATTACCTCTATGGAGGGGGCCTATGTGACAGATTACTGTACTGGGTCTTGACCAGAAAAATGCCATATTGATTGTTTCTGGGAGAGGCCGAAACTGCAATTAGATCAGGGATTGGTAACATGGGCTTTTAGCGTGAGTGACACCATTTTGGGCCTGTGGAGCTTTTCTTTAACAGTATAAGTGAGTAATATGACTATTTGTTGATAATTTTTGAAGCTGGTTAATGAGTACATCAGGTTCACTATACCATTCTATTTTTATATATATTTGAAGATTCCCACTTAAAAAAAAAAAAAAAAAAGACAAGAAAAGAAAAAGAAATCACTAGGTATGAGTCCTTTTACCAGCCATTTCTAACAGCGGGTTTGGGTAACAGGACTCTGCCACTAACGAGCTGTGTGACTTTAGGCAGGTCCCTCCATGTCTCCAGGACGCAGATCACTCATCTGAAAGATGTGGCCTTTGGGTGAGATTTCCCTTGGGATCCTAAGAAGCGAGCAGAGGCTGTGGCCTTGTAGAGAGGAGCCTACAGGCATTGAGGAGGATAAAGACTCGATAGTCATGGCAAGTGAACTTTAAACTCAGCTGACACTTACTGTATGTGACCTCTGATTGTCACTGCCTTTTCTATACCTGTTTTCCTACCTATAAAAATGATATTCCTATCTCATTGGTGAGAATATTAAATAAATTAACAGTTGTAAAGACTCTAGTACGGTGAATGATATTCAATAAATATTAGTTTCTCTTCTCAGTTTCTCGATTTTGCCCAGGACCAGCGATGTAAAGTCCTGAAGTCCTGCCTGGCTGCGAAGTGCAAAACGGCTAGAAACTACCCACCGCCAAGTGCGCGCACAGCGCCCTCGCGCGCCCAGCTGGGGAACGGCCAGGTCGGAGAGCCCGCCCATCAGCTCCCGCGCCTGCGCAGAGGCACCGCCCCCGAAGTTTGTTGTTGTGACCCGCGTCCCCGACGCCTTTGGCGGCTGGGGGACCGGGCCGCGGCGCTACCATGGCGGTGCGACAGGCGCTGGGCCAGGGCCTGCAG
>NW_006443568.1:13288289-13295160 GCF_000325575.1 Pteropus alecto | reverse complement strand
GAGATGAAGGGCCTGGGGACGTGGGCGGGGTCTTGAGAGTCGTGAGGGGCGGGGCTACCCTGTGGGCGTGGTGAGGGGCGGGGCTGGGAGGCACTTACTGATTAGGGCCCTGAATCAAGATTTATCCTTGTCATACCCGGAAGAATTTATTTCTAAGATTCCTTAGAAATCGCAGATTAAAGTTCATTTTTAACGTTACTGATCTTCTGGTATGAGACCAGCACCTCACATTTGTTTTACTGTTTTCTCTTCTTCAAACGGCATGTTTTGGTAGATAAGCTGCTTATTATAGCCACTATTGCACCATTGCTAATGGCTTTGTGTTAATTTTCTAAAATTTAATGACAAATGATAACACTTCTACCCCTGAAGTAGCCGTCATTTCCAATTTGTGGATAAGGAAATGTGCGCAGAGAGATGAAGTAACTTGCTCGAAGTCACACAGCTAATAAAGAGCAGTGCCCAAAGCCTGTGCCCTTAAGCGCTGAGCCAGTCTGCCTCCACAGTTTAGCCATACGATTTGTGATACAGCCGAAGCCAAAGTCAAAACTGTGAACAGCAGAAAACATCACACCTAATGGTTTTTAATTAGCCCGTGTGGAGTTATCAGGAATGACGGGATATGTATGGGTTCTTAGGCTTTTTTAAATGCTTAAAATACCTTAGCGACCTCTGTTTCTGCTCTACCCAAAATCTGTACTATGGTTCTCCAGAGAAACAGAATCAATAGGACGTGTTTGCAGACAGATTTATTTTAAGGAATTGGCTCTGCAGTTTGGAGGTTGGCAAGTCCAAAATCTTCGGGGTAGGTAGGCAGGCTGGAGACCCAGGGAAGAGCCATTGTTGGAATTCAAGTCTGAAGGCCATCTGCTGGCAGAATTCCCTCCTCTTCCCGGAGGTCAGTCTTCCTGGGGTTTGGAGTTAGTACAGACCCTGCAATTTATAATTTGGGGCTGAGGTAGTGGGAGATGGAGTGACTTGCCCAAGGACACAGCTGGTTAAGGACCAAGCAGTGTCTCCCATGTTTCCTGGTTTCCAGCCCAGTTCTTGTTACCAGAGTCACAGATTTGAGCTCTGGCTAGTTTGGGATGACAGGTGACATCTGGCCTAGTCCCCATCTGATGTCTTTGTCTTGCTACAGCTTAGCTGGCAGAAGTCAAGGGTGAGAAATTTGATAATCCTGCTTAGAATCATGGAGGCTTTTTTTAACTGAAGAGCTTGATCCTCCTAAGCTTACCATCTGCATGTCCTTTTCTCACATTTCACCCTCCTGTGTCTTAAAATTTTAATTAGCTGATGAGTAAATTTAAAATTCAGGTGTTTGACTTCCTTTGAAAAAAGAAATCACCAGTTCTGGTAACTAATGCTAAAATTCCATGTGGTGTCTGACCACAGAATGGTGGCTGCTCCTTTTAGATGGAGGCATGTGGGGAAAAAACCTGGTTATAAAATAGGCAAAAGACATGAGTGTATATTTCATGAAGAGGAGATACAGATGCCAAATAAGTATAAGAAAAGATGTTCAACATCACTAGCCATAAGGAAATGCAGATTGAAACACAATGTGGTATCACTGCATACTTAATAGAACAGGTAAAATAAAAAATAGTGATAATACTAAATGCTGGTGAAGATGCAGATTGCTGGTGAGAATATAAAATGGTACAACCACTCTGGAAAATAATTAGCAGTTTCTTACAAAGCTAAATAAACATGCATTACCACATGACCCAGCTATTGCAGTCTTGGGCATTTACCCAGAGAAATCAAAACTTACGTTCACATAAAAACCTGTACATGAGTAGCTGCTATGGAAAACAATATGGCATCTCCCCAAGAAATTAAAAATAGAATTATCATGTGACATAACAATTCTCTTTCTGGTTACAAACCCCAAAGAACTGAAAGCAAGGATTTGAAAAGATATTTGTACACCTATGTTCATAGCAGAATTATTCACAATAGTCAGAAGGTGGAAGCAACCCAAGCGTCTATCAATGGAAGAATGGATTAAGCAAGATATGGTATATACATACAGCATAATGTTATTCAGCCTTAAAAAAGTAAATTCTGACACACACTACAACATGAATGAACCGCGGGGACATTATGCTGAGTTAAATAAGCCAGTCACAAAAAGACAAATACTGTAGGATTCCATTCTAAGCGAGGTACTTAGAGTAGTCAAATTCATAGGGACAGAAAGTAGGCTGGGGGCTGCCAGGGGCTGGAAGGAGAAGGGATGGGGAGTTGTTGTTTAACGGGTGTAGAATTTAAGTTTTGTAAGATGAAAGAAGTTCTGGAGCTAGACGGTGGTGATGGTCACACAGCAGTGTGAATGTACTTAATGCCACCGAACTGTACGCTTAAAAATGGTTAAAATGGTCAGTTTTATGTTATGTATATTTTACTACTTTTAAAATAGTAAATACTTTTTTACATGAATCATAGCAGCTTCATTCATAATGGCAAAATATAAACAACCCAAATGTCCTTCAGCAGATGAATAGTTAAACAAACTCTGATATATCCATACAATGAAATAGCAAGAAATAACAAGGTATTGACTATTGATTCAGGTAAGGACCTGAATGAACCTTAAGGGCGTTATGCTTAGTGAAAAGTCAATCCCAGCAGCTTATATGTGGGATTCCATCTATATAACATTCTTTAAATGACAAAACTGTAGACATAGAGAACAGATCAGTGGATGCCAGGGGATAGGGACTGGGTGGGGGTGGTGCAAATACAAAGAGGTAACACAAAGGAGTTCTGTGGTGATGGAACAGTTCTGTATCTTGATTGTGGTGGCGATTACACGAATCTCTACCTGAGATAAAATGGCATAGAGACACACACACGCACACACGAGTGTAGGTTAAAAAAGATGGTGAAAACTGAGTAAGCTCTGGTTAACAGTAGTGTACCAATATCACTTTCCCAGTTTTGATATCGTACTGCTGTTTTATAAGATGTCGCTGTTAGGGAAAATTGAATTAACACTCTGTATTATCTTTCTGCAACTTCCTCTGAGTCTATAATTACTTCAAAATAAAAACTTAAAAAAATATATATCTCATTCTCAAAACTATGGTTGAAAAAGGATTGCTCTACAAAATACTGCTTCTGCTCCATGGAATTTAGAAACGAATAGACAAGATAGACTTTCATTTTTTTAAAAAGTAGAAGTTATCGTGAAAGGTGTATTAGCTTATAGATACTAAGTGCTTTAGGAATCCTCCAGATGGAAAGGCTGCTGTAGGCTGGGTCGTCAGGGCTGGCTATACAGAGGGGACCTGATGGATGAGCCAGGCAGAGCAATACAAAAGAATTAGGTGGTGGGAGGAGTAGTGTGAGCAAAGGTTTAGAGGGAGGCATATGAAAGGTAAGTGTGGGTAGTGCACGGACCAGCCTGGCTAAACAGCTTTCACATACAGGAAGTACCAGCACAAGGCACTGAATAACCTATTGGTTAAGTTTTTGAACAGAAGAATGACACATGGACACAGTGTAGTTTAATCTGGCTCAGAAGCAGGTGAAGGGATGACGTGAGAATGGGAAAGTCTGGAGGTGAGTGACTAACCACAGAAAGGAAGGGAGTAGCAGATCAGACAGGATTTGAGGTGGAGCCTGGTGACTGGGCAAACGATGTTACCTCCCTGAAGTAGGAAAGGACTTGATGTTTGGGAAGTGGGCTCTTTCCTGGTGCATCCCCACCAGCACCTGCACTTCCATCTATTTCCATCAAAATACTTGTACTCCTATTTCCTTTCTGAAAACAGAGGGGGCCCGCCAGATTCCTAAGAGGTAGAGACAGGAAGACAGGATTTAATGACTCAGCTCCAGGGATCCTCCTGATTTCACCCCCTTGTCTGCAAAAGCAACCTGAGGTCATTCACAAGTGGAGGGGTGGCTGTCGACTACATACGCCTGCCCATCTACAGCTCCTGGTAACCTTCTAGTAGCTGCCTGCCATGGTCTGCAGAGAGAACTGCCTCCATAATCAGAAACCGCCAACATTGTGCTAGGGGCTTGACAGGCAGCAAAGGAGTGGTGTGCTAGCTGCAGAATTTGGAAGTTCTGACCTCTTAATTAATGTTCTGTGTTGTGTTGTCTCTGTGACTGCAGTGAAGCAACAGCGTTTGAGAAAAATTATTCTGAATAATGTGAAAGGCAGGATGGCCTGAGCCTAAGCTGAGCAGTAAAACTTAATTTGGTTGTGTTTAGAATAGTTCTCGATCTCGTTGGTGAAGACCTTGCCCATCATACCTCCCCTCCCCTATTTCCCTTTACTTAAGCCTTTCTAGTCTCCCTGGTTCACAGCGCATGCTTTTTCCCTTCGCAGGCAATTTTTACACAGAAAAACAAGCTGCTCCCTGACCCGCTGGACACTAGACGCTGGCAGGGCTTCCAGCTGGAGGAGTATCTGATAGGACAGTCCATTGGCAAGGGCTGCAGTGCTGCTGTGTATGAAGCCACCATGCCTGTGTTGCCCCGGAAACTGGAGGTGTCAGAGAGCACCAGGCTTCTTCCAGAGAGAGGCCCAGATATCATCCCACGAGGAGAAGAGGAGCGAGCCCCACAGTCCCCTGCCTTTCCCTTGGCCATCAAGATGATGTGGAACATCTCGGTAAGGCTGGGCCTTTCATCTTTAAAGTAGGCATTTCTCAAAGCGCCAATCATGGGGGAACTGATGACAGCTTTTCCCCGAGAAGGAGGTAGGAAAAGACAAATTCTCCACAGTCCAAGTGTCTATATAGTTAGGCTTCCTCACCCTCTCACACAGGAGTGTTAAGCAGCAGGTCTCAAAATGAAATATGTCCACGAATCACCTGGGGATCAGGTCAAAAGGCAGATTCTAATCAGCAGGTCTGAGGTGGGGCCTGAGACTCTGCCTTCCTGACAAGCTCCCAGGGGATGCCCTGCCTCTGGTCTGTGAACCACACCTTGAGTAGCAAGTGCCTAAACCACTGGTTTCTCACCTGTCAGTCCTGGCTGATCAATTAGTTAATTTCAGGACTACGATGACCACCATTCTCGCTCCTTCCTTTGACCTGCCTCACTGGAGAGGAAGCGTCATTCTCCTTGCCTCTAAACCCACCCTTCCATCTCACCTCCCTGCTCTGAACTCTTGCAAGACTCAAGGCTTTGGGAAATTGAATCTTTTTTTCCCACAAAAACAAAGATTGCTGTCTATTTAGAGTAGTTTCTTTACCTTGCCATCACATAGGTGGGTTTAGGAAATTCATCAAAACCTGATGTTCTTTCTCCTGCCCAGAGCATCTATTTAAGGCTAAGGTAGAAAATAGCCACCCAGCTCATGCTGGACACCGAAGAATGCAGTTTCCTGTTTTATTTGTGGAATGACGGTTGTTAGTCTATTACACTTCCAAGCTGGGTTAAGAGCTAACAAGTAGCCAGATCCTTGGCCTATAAAACTTCCAGTCTTAGCATCAAACCTTCCACCATTTGGGGCATGACAGCTATTTCATTCACGAAAGCTAAAGACAATTCTTAGAGGATATTCTTGATACCTAGCGAGTTCCACAGGTCCTGAGAGCCACTCATAATGAAATGAGGAAAGTAAGGTGCTTTTCCTCTTCTTTGTTTTTTTTTGTTCGTTTGTTTCTTACTGGGGGATGGGCAGGCCTTTCTGTGGAGCAGCACAACTTCATCCAAGGTGGGCTTGTCAGGTTCTGGCATGTCTGCTGAAGGGAGCCTGCAAGGATGAGCCTGGTTGTGACCGGAGACATCTATGGCAGGAAGAAGGGTCGCATGCCATGACCATCTTGATGTCTCTTCCTGCCCTGACACCTGAGCTGCCAAGAGTTTGAGGTGTAGGAAGCGTCCTCTGAGTTGACATGGGTGACACCTCTGCCTTCTCTCCCAGGAGAAACTAATCTTGGTTTGCCACTTCAGAGAGGTTATCTTATCTTGAAGGTCAAAGCCAATTCTAGGCATTAGCTGTCCTGGTCCATATTCTAAGGACTTGGACTTGCCATTCTGCTCGGGTCTGTGTAACCCTGGATTCATTATGAATGTGTTTCAGGCGGGCTCCTCCAGCGAAGCCATCTTTAGCAAAATGAGCCAGGAGCTAGTCCCAGCTAGTCGAGTGGCCTTGGCCGGGGAATATGGAGCAGTCACTTACAGGTAAGTGCCCATCTGCCCACCTGACTGGCTGGGAGTTCTTTGAGAGCAAAACCATCATATGTCCTCAGCACTCGGCACAGTGACATGACATACAGTGGATAGTAAATGCTTACCAAATGATGTAGTTACTGATAGATTTTCAGTTGGTGGATAATTAACTTGGGAAAGATTGCGGATCATCTGACTCCAACTGAAGGTGCCGATGGCTCATTCATTTTCAGTTGGTGGATAATTAACTTGGGAAAGATTGCAGATCATCTGAAGATGCCGATGGCTCATTCACACTGGAGCAGGGGGAGAGGGCCATCCAGAAACGCCCAGTTCAGGAAGTAGAAGACTGATCTGATTTCTGATTCTTCCTAAGCAATGCCCAGGTAGAGCACCACCTGTCCACACCAACTGACTTCTGTCCACAGCGGAGGTAACATTCATTCCACTAATAGCTTCAGTTCACCTGATGGTGCCAAGAAATTTAAAAAAAAAGAAAAAGTGGCCCATTCCCCAGGAGTCCTCCATGTGGAGTTCTCCAGAGGAGCCACAGGTGTCAGGAGCGGAGTCCAGTGTGGTAAGTTCTAGAATGGTGTCTTCTCAGGGGCTGAGGGAGCCCAGAGGTGATGTGTGCGTTGCAGATGTGGGGCCGCTCAGAAAGGCCTCTTGAAGGGATAGTTTGTGCTGCCTTTAGAAGGATGAGTAGACATTAGCTCTGCAAAGCTGTAGGGAA
>NW_006443568.1:13268292-13288243 GCF_000325575.1 Pteropus alecto | reverse complement strand
CTAGACCCTGTGTCTGCACATGGTAGATTCATGCTTGAGCTTATGACAGAGGCCCCGGTGTTCCCCGTAATATTTGTAGACCACCAGGAAGAGGTGGGCCTGCTGCATTGTTGGAGGGTTGATTTATAGATCCAGCTGTCAGAAGCAGGAAGGTAGAAATAGGGACTTAAGGAAACATACGTGGAAAACCCCTTCCATGGCCTGGAAGGCTGCAGGATGGCCGAGGGCCCGTGCAGGACAACAGAAGCAGCTGCTCGCTGGGTTCGACACTGTCATCCTCTTCTCTTAATTCCTTTGTGGGCAAAAGTGGACATCTGAAGGTCAGCTGCTTTCGCGGCGTTAGCTTCAGCCTGCTGACAGGGTGCCGTCACATAGCTGTGAGCACGACGACGTCTGCCACAGAGGCCTGCCGGGACCTCTCGTCTGACGTGGTCTCTACCACTCTCCAGTCTTTTTTCCTGCCTTAGTTTTTTCTTTTATTTTTCCATAGCATTTATCACCATCTGACCATAAATCATAGATGTCTCTATTTTCCACTGTCTCTCCAGCTATACTGTACGCTCTGAGTGCAGGACACACAACCCAAAACGTGGTTCTGTTTACTGCGTTCCCCCACAGCTCAGTGAGTGTCTGCTGAATTAGATGAATGTGGCAGGTCTATTACCTGAAGTATCGGCACTATCTAACACTATTCCCTGAGAGCACTCTGGGTGTATTTCCACTGGCCTTTTGCTCATCTAGAGACCTCAGTCTCAGCCCTCTGTATTTGCTCCTCTCACTTCTCTGATCTCATTTCTCATCTTGTCCCATTTACATGTTATGTTCCACCACAATGAATTCATACTGACCGCCCCCAAGGCACCAGGCTCCTCCGTGCAGTTAGCTATCCTTGGGCTGTCCTCCCCACAGCCTCCTGTCCTGTTCCAGGTCTCAGTTCAAACACACCCACACACACACCTCCCTAGCACAGCCACACTCTTCCTCTGTGCTTCCGTGACCAGTGGGCAGAGCTTTCCCATGTAGCACTGACAGCCTTGAGCTGTGATCCTGATTCTCCCACTAGCCCCAGCGGCCCACGGGAACAATGCTGTAACTCCTTCGATTGGGTAGAACAGGGGCCCACTCAGGTGAAGTAGAAGGCCTCTCGTGGGCTGGATCTACAAAGCTTGGGAACCGAGGCAGCTCTGGGGACAAGGCAGGCAGCATACTCCTTCAGTGTTGTGTTGATGTCTCTAGACTTCTACTCCATCCTCCTCTCTCTTCCACCCAATATCCTTATTTCTTACCCCATCACTCTTCTCTTCGTGCGTACCCTTGGCTCGCACACCTGTTTGGCTTCTCATGGCCCCAAGCAAGTCTCATGGCATCCTTTCACCAGCCCCATTGCGGACTGCCAGGTTACTGCCATGTTTCCTCATTCACTCTGCTCAAAGAGAGAATCTATTTGGCCCCCTCCCCTTCCCTGCCAGCCATTTGGATCTCATATGTGAATGCAGGTTCAGTGGCCCTTGGGTCAGGTCCTACCCACCCTTAGTCCAAGCAGCTTTGGTGGAGGGGCAGGGCTAGTACACAGCAGGCAGTCACGCAGTCCAAAACACAGCCACTGTGCCTCAGCAGGGCTATGGGTGTGGGGCTCCTGGAGGAGGGGTGGGAGGGCAGGCAGGTGACACATCTACAAACAGTGTCTGTCTTCATTCATTCATTCATTCATTCAACAAAGGTTTATTGAGTTCATACTACATACCAAGTATTATAGTAGAACTTGGAATCAGAGATTCCAGATCCTTTACAAGTATTAACAACCTTATGTGGTATATTACTACCTATTCCCCTGCTGCATTTGAGACTGAGCCCAGAGAAGTTAAGTAACCTGGCCAAGGACGTACAGTGGCAGATCTGGAATCCAAACTCAGGCAGTCTGATTCCAGGGGCTCTAAACCACTGTGTCTGCCACATGGGATGGATGGACAGATGGACTAGTGGAGTCATCAAATGTGAGGAGTCATTTTTATGGGTTTTTCTTTTTCTCCAAAACTAGGCTTTCTACCTGGCACATAGCAGATCTACAGTAAATATTTGGCAAATAAATGGGTGAATAAATGTCAATATTTTTTCTAGCTTTAGATTATTATTTTTCCAACTGTTGTATCTGATACTGGCCTCATACATTTGTCCCTTTTGGCTAAACAGAAAATCCAAGGGAGGGCCCAAGCAACTGGCCCCTCACCCCAACATCATCCGGGTCTTCCGCGCCTTCACCTCGTCTGTCCCATTGCTGCCAGGGGCCCTGGTCGACTACCCTGATGTGCTGCCCCCACGTCTTCATCCCGAGGGCCTGGGCCACGGGCGGACACTTTTCCTCGTTATGAAGAAGTAAGTGGCAGGCCTATGGCAGGACCTGGAGTGGGAGCTGGTCCCAGCCTCTGAGCACCCGGAGCCCAGGGGCACAGGGAAGAGATCCTCACCCTTTGGGAGATAAGGCCATGTCCGGGGCAGTGTCCCTTTAGGACTATTTTCCATGAAAACAGAATCTCATCTTTATTTAGAAAAGACTTTTCACCTCGTGCTTTCAGTGCATCTGACTGTTGCCATTCTCTGTGGCTGCGCTCCGTTTTGTGTTTTAACGTAAACAGTTCTTCCTCCCTCTCCACACGCCCTAGTAATGTCGTAATGGATGTTTTAAGGAAATGAGCATCTCTTGTGTCACTTTCAACATGTGAGCCCCCAGCTCTTCCTTCCTAATTTCAGGATAGTGGGTGGGAACAGAAAGGATACTTGGGGAAAAAACTGAAAAGCTCCAGAAGAAGAGGAAAGGCCATCATCCTAATAGTAAATAAGATGCTAGGGATCATCAATGCGCAATAGCCAGAGGCCCTGTCACCCTCTCCATCAGCTACCCCTGCACCCTGCGCCAGTACCTTCGTGAGAACACCCCAAGCCCCCGCCTGGCCTCCGTGATGCTCTTGCAGCTCTTGGAAGGTGTGGATCATCTGGTTCAACAGGGCGTTGCACACAGAGACTTAAAATCTGACAACATCCTCGTGGAGTTGGATGCAGGTACGTGCCCAGCCGTACTGTACCTCGGGGCTTCAGGGGGCACTAGACAAAGTCTGGGAATATCAGGACCCTTCAGGTCCTGTTTGGTTTTTATGCCCTATTATAAGTTGTTGTGTCTAAATTTAGCTCTGTACACAAGACATGAACAATCTCTCCTTCGAAATGGAGGCTTTGTTCTCTCTGTGGGATTTGTGGAGTGATAGTTAATGTGCCCAAGCTCCTTTCTGTTGCCCACTTACAGAAAAATCTCAGTGGTGGAAGTTTTCTTGAATAAAGTTAAAGAGAAGAAGACCTTAGCTCAATGTAAGAAGGAATTTTCAAATCATGAAAGCTGTCCAAATGTAAGTCCAGCTGCTTCTGGAAATAATGAGTTCCCCATCACTGGAAGCATTCAACTAGAAGCTGGATGGCCACTTGCCTGAGAATATTGTAAAGGAGAGTCATCTGATAAATTTTGAACTAGATTTAAAATAATTAAATATGCAATTAAATTATTAGAGGAACTGGCTTTTTAAAGGAAGTCTGTGTGAATACTTTTACAAATAATTCTTAATGCACCTGTTTCTTAGGTTTAGATTTGGGGTTTCAAGTTCAGATCAAAGAATCTTGGGGTATAAGGGCCCTTTGAGGTCATTTGAGCCAAGCACCATCTGTTGAGTAAATCACAAGCAGCAGATTCAGTCGTGGGACAGCTCTGATTACTAGATTTAGATTAAGGCAAACTTTTATCCAGTTCTTTGCTTGGTGCTTCATCCGGGAGCTTTTACCCCTGTCACTCACGTCTTGACGTCTTGATGGCGGCTTTAGTAGGAACATAGGAGGGCCTCTCAGAGGAAAAATTAGAATCAGTGGCTCACCTTGCGTGTCCCTCCCCAGATGGCTGCCCCTGGTTGGTGATCGCGGATTTTGGTTGCTGCCTGGCTGATGAGCAAGTTGGGCTGCAGCTGCCCTTCACCAGCTGGTATGTGGATCGGGGCGGAAACGGCTGCCTGATGGCTCCTGAGGTGAGTCCCGCTGAGCGTGTCATGTGCCATCAGCAGCCTCTTCTGTTTCCACTGATAGGACACAACTGGATACCTCATGATTTTCTCAGCACTTGCATCTTTTATGACCCATAATTTGGCACCAATCCCTTCCTTGCCACTGTGTTTTAATGTGGGTCTCTCTAAAGTTCCTAGGAGATGGAAGCTTTGTCAGCACAGGCAGGCAGCCTAAGCAGATTCTTCTGGATCTGAGCTCAAATTCTTGGGTTCCTTGGGAGAGTTCAGATTAGCCTGTGCCAAGCAAAAACATGAAGTTAAAAATGCCAGCAGAATGACTGACCAGTCACCTTTGCTCTCCGAGCAGGTGTCTTCAGCCTGCCCTGGCCCCAGGGCAGTGATCGACTACAGCAAGGCTGATGCCTGGGCAGTGGGAGCGCTCGCCTACGAAATCTTCGGGTTCTCCAACCCCTTTTATGGCCATGACGGGGCCCATCTTGAAAGCCGCAACTACCGAGAGGCTCAGCTGCCTGCACTGCCCGAGTCAGTGCCTCTAGATGTGAGGCAGCTGGTGAGGTCACTGCTCCAGCGAGAGGCCAGCAAGGTGAGGCTGTCCCCAGGTTTTGTGCAGATGGAACCCTCAGTTTACGTTCCAGAGTAAAGATCAGGTTTGGGCAAGCACTAGGGTGACAGACAGCTCCTGTCTCACAAAAGTAAAGGTCAAGTAGAGAACAAAACAGATTTTAACATAAATAAGAGTTGGGGAGCTAGCCACCAAATTAGTCAGAATTCCAGCAATCCAGTTCTTCTTGGCTTTAGTTGCTTCAGTTACTCAGAGGGAAAAAGGTGCATTTTCAAGAAATGTCAATAATGGAGATGTACTTTATGGAAACAGCTGAGATCTAACAAGACAGACGTGATGACATCTGAGAGCAGACGTGGACATTCTGAAATTAAAGGAATCGAAAGGCTAACACATGGGAAGCCACAGTTGGAGTAGGAGCAGGTCCGGTTCAGGTGGCATGCTTAGTGGAAAGAGCAGAGACAGACCAGGGTTCAAATTCTTGTTCTTCTACTTACCTCTTACTGTGCACAGCATGCTGTCATGGTCACAGTAATTCTTGCCGCTACCAGTGACCGTGAGATACAACACCCCTCACTCCAGACAGTGCTCATACAGAAGGTGGTTCATGGGCCTCCACAATACGGAGGTTATTCCAACTGGGGGGAAACACGTGGAAAAGCCTGGACCCTGGGTCAGAGGCCTGGTCAACAGAAGAGAACAGCCAGTATATGTCAGGAGAGAAGAAGGTAGAGAAGAATTTGGTTGGGATCAGACAAGGGAAGACCCTGAAACGATTCATTAACAAAGAGGGCTGTGGGCCAGATACTTTTCACAGATGTTCTAAACCTCAGCTCCCCTTCCTGTTGCAGAGACCATCTGCCCGAGTAGCGGCCAATGTGCTTCATTTAAGCCTTTGGGGTGAACATACTCTGGCCCTGAAGAATCTGAAACTAGACAAGATGATTGGTTGGCTCCTCCAACAATCGGCAGCCACTCTGTTGGCCGACAGGCTTACAGAGAAGAGCTGTGTGGAAACCAAAATGAAGATGTTATTTTTGGCCAACCTGGAGTACGAGGCACTGTGTCAGGCAGCCCTCCTCCTCTACTCCTGGAGGGCAGCCCCGTGATGGCTCTGATGTAGCTGGTGCATTACTAAAAGAACGTGGCAGCATCTGTGTCGTGATGGTCTGTGAATGCTGAGAGGGGGCTCCCAGGTGTGAGTGAGAGTCAGGAGTAAAGATGGCGCAGAGAGGCCTGGTCAACAGAAGAGAAAGCCTCTGGTTTGGCAAATGAGAGGAACAAGCTGAGTGACGTTTACGGTCTGTAGCTACTAACTCTAGCTGTGTGGTTTTGGATGCATCATATAACCTGTATGGTCTAAAGTTCTCTTACCTATAAAACGAAGAAAGTGGTCTGGACGGGAGTTGGCAGACCTTTCCTGTAGAGGGCCAGCGAGTAAACACCCGGGCTGTCGCAGCCACTCAGCTGCCACTGGAGCACAAAAGCAGTCTTAAGCATGAAAACAAACGTGGCTGTGTGCCAATACAGCTTTATTTAGGGACACTGAATTTTGAATTCCGTGCCATTAAGTATTCTTCTAAAACGTAAAAACCATTTTTTGCTTGCAGGCCATTAAAAAAAAAAAGGCAGCAGGCTGGATTGGCCCACAGGCCAGTTTGTCGACCCCTGGTCTAGATGACATCAAAGGGCCTAACGCTAAAACAGTGCTGACTAATCACCGGGCCCCTCCGAGTATCTCTGTAAAATTAATGCACTATGATCTCTGCCTACAAATCCAAAAGAATGAGTTCTCTGCACTGGGTGAGAAGATCACGCAGGTGTTAACTGCTGACCAAGAAGCCCTACCTTATGCCTATGTCCTGTCTTCACAGACCTCTGAAGAGTTAATGGCCGAGCCAGTCTGTTAGATGAGGCTGGGCTGAGGGGCGGACCTGCGCTCCACTTTAGAGAGAAGACCCAGGCCAAGGTGGTGGCTGTTAGTGGCATGTTACCTGAGCTAAGGCAAACATTTGTACAGGTCGGTATGTTCAGGTTTCAGAATGAAAAACCGAAAAACCATGCAGTCCAGAAGTAGGGAGCCTCTGCACTTCAGCCGTGCATTCTGAACAGCTCTGGGGTGTTTCTAACGGCGCATTCCACAGAGCTCCACCAGCTGCCGCGTGGTCTAGCAGAGCTGAAACGGCTGATGAGACGGAAATGAACGGCAGTGATTTAGATTTAGACTTGCTGATTTCCTACTGACTAGCATTTCTCACAGGAATCGTGAAGAATTAAACGCACGTTTGTAACTGCAGATACGTCTGTGCCTTGAACTGTTTGGCTTTAAGACTGATCCTTACACCATAAAGAAAAGTTTGTGGGCAGAGACCAGCGACAGGGAAGGGCTTAACACAGATTTGCACGTGCTTTTTAGGGACACGGCCATTGCCTGAGGCGCGCGAACATACGTTTAAGGTTCTTTTCAACCAAGCAGCTGTACAGTTCTATCGTAAAGGCAAGCGCCGTCACCCTAGGTTTCTCGTTTCAGTGATTCCCCACCGGCCTCAGTGTAGTATTAACCTTATTTCATCCCTTGAGAAGTTTGGAAATGCTATCATTTCAGAGTTAAAACAGTCCAGTCTTCAGCAAAATTAAGAGGCCACTTACTATCCTGTATGCAGCCCTTACCGAACACCATCCCCACCATCAGCAAAGCGCCGCGGGGCCCGATGAAGTGTGAGGGCAATGTTTCTCTTTATTTTATAAATGACAGTGACTGCATGTATGAAAAACACTGCTTAGCATCAGGTGAAAAAATTTACATAAAAGTCACTCCCTAACCCCCATCCCTTGGTACTCAATGCTGCATCTTCCACTGAGGTAAGGCTGTGCCATTGTCCCACGGCTTAAAAAAACAAAACAGCCACCATAAAGGGAAAAAAAACCCAGTCCTACTGAAACCCTCTGTCGTCTCCATGCTGGGAGGGGTCCCCGGGCTCTGGCCTCAGTCAGACTTCTCCTTTTCCTTCATGTGTAAGAAGACGACGCTGAAGAGGAAGAGCCCCACCATCATGGAGAAGGCACTGGCGTAGTAAGGATAGGCCGAGGGGATGAAGCGCTCATACTGCGTGTGCTGGAGTGGCCTCACTGACACCTGCAATAGGACAGAGGTGACAGGCCCCGGCCACTCTGAAGCCCAAGTGGGGCACATGCTGGCTGAAAACAAACTGCGACCTGTGCTCACCTGAGTGGAGGAGTATAAGTGTGTGTAGCCTAGCCGGTTGTAATCCACTTTAAACTGGAACACACCGTACACATCAGGCAACTTGAACTGGACGCTGTACTTGCCACCTGGGGAAGAGCGACACAGATAAAGCAGGACTTTCCCGCCATGTTTCTGTTGGCCTCCCGAGAGCAAGCTAGAGGCAGGGATTGCCTTCCTGCAGCTTCTCATGCAAGAATTATTTACCTTTCTTCTTCAAGAAGGTCCTAACGAAAGGATCTATGCGGACAAACTCCAGCTGAATATCATCACCGTCAAAGGGGACCCATCGGCCGTTTGAGAGCTGTTCGATCACGATGCTATACTCCTGAGATAAAAAGGCCAGTTAGCCAGCGGGGACAGTGACTAGAGGGTGCCTCTGTCCTCAGAGCTGTGCTGAATCCCCAGGAACTCCCAGGAGTTGTGACAGACTGGGCGAGCCCTACCGCCCACCCCTGGCTAACCCGACTCGCATCTACACCTCTTCACAGGCCCATGGAAGTCTGCACCCCAGCCACGCTGCACCCCTAGCACGTCAGGCACTCCCAGACGTCCCTGCTTCCATGCTTGCTGCTCTCTTGCCTTTCCTCTTACAGACTCGTCCTCGAGATCCAACTCCGATGCCTTTTCTCTTGGGGTCCCCACTCCCAGCAGAGTGACTCTGTGGAGCCCCTCCCACTTCTGCACTCCTGCAGCAAAGCCACACCTCCCCGCAAGGCCCCTGTCAGGATACCAGTTCCTCTGACTTCAGGGTAGAGGTTAACCCAGTCATCCTTACTTAGGCCACTTGGGCCCAACGCAGACGTGCCCATAAATGCTTTCAAGCTGAGTTAGTTTGGCCAAAACTAACGGGCCCTCCCACTCCAAGCTCTTACCACTAGGTCAGTGACGGTGTAGGCATTGGGTGGGGCTGTCTCGCCCACCCGGTGGTGGGACACAGGCCCCACACGGAGGACGCCTTCCTCCTTGAACACCCAGCGGGACAGGGCCACAGCTAGCTCGTAGTTGCCTGTCTGGGAATACCTGCAGGAGGCAAACAAAGGCTATAGCCCCAGAACCAACTCTTTTCCAAGCAGGTCTATTCACTCTCTACCAAGACAACGGCACTAAGCTCATTCCCACCTGTAGGCCATACATATCTAGGTTAAAGGGAACACAGAAAAAAAGTGAAGAGAGATGAAGTGCTGGTGCTTTAGGGGTCACCTACACGATAAACACACAATTTTTGAAACATCTCCACAGAAGCCATTACTAGAAAAGTTTGGGGTGCCAACACCAGCAGCAGAGCAACAAAGTCGTCTTCAAGTAAGTTTAAAGCATCTAAAGACACTTAGCCTTTGACATTTTTAGCTAAAAGGCTCCTTCTTCCCCATCTGCACAGACCCCACCACCCAGACCACATGCCCCTTGGTCCCCTGGCATCCACCTCTGGGAGCTGGGCGTCGCCTTCTGCACTGCTGAGTTGAAGAAGGCGTCGCTGAAGAAGTCGAGGGAGCCACTGAAGATGACCCGGGCATTGTTCCTGGCCTGGAGCCCAGCAATCAGGAGGGTGTTCTTCCCCACTGCGTGTGGATACTGCGAACAACACGGGGCTGTCACCCAGGAGAGCCAGGGCAAAGGACGAGCCGCTGGGCCTCTCAGGCAAGAGGACAGCAGCCTAGACCTGAACAACCTCCTAGGCTCCGCCTGAGGCGCAACCCGAGACCCCACACTTCTCCCCACTTCCCGCTCCCACCGATGCCTCATTTCATCAGCTTCAACAAAGTCTGCTTTCCTGCTTAGTTCTCATCTTCAAATAAAATGCTCTGCTACCAGGCCCAGGAGCCGGAGCCCGAAGGCTACAGTGGCCCCTCACCTGGGTGATAGGTTTATCCGGAAAGAAGGAGTAAGAAGTGGAAGAGCCCGTCAGGATATCTAATACCAAAGGATTGTCAGGATCAGCCACCATCCTGTAGAACGAAAAGAGAACCATTGAACTCTGACCCCAAGAATTGAGCCCAAAGGACCTGAGGTCCCCTAAAGGCCATTTCTTCGCAGGAATGAATTCTACTTCCTTAATAGCAAATCACATAGCTCTCCCTCTTGCTGTAACTATGAAGTTTCACTCTTCGTATCGTAATCTCATCCATTTCTTCTGGAGGAAGGAATACCCCCCAATAATCACAAGTTCAGCTGTTTTCTTGACAAAATAGAGGGACCCCGCTTCCCCCAGGTTTCTGTTGGCTTCACCCCGCTCGCTCACCCAACACCTCGAAAGAGAATGGGGTTTAGAGATGACTTCCCAACGATGGTTGGAGCCTTCAGCAGGTTCTCCGTGTCGGCCACGATGAGCGTATGCTGCAGGAGCACAGGGAAGGGTGGTGGTCAGGAAAAGGTGCCCCCAAGCCAGGGGTCCTTCCCGACACCCTTGTGGTTTCTTAGCTGAGCTTTGCACTAACGGCCTGAAACCTGAAGGTGACAGGCCTGATTACCTGGCCAAGGTCTGAGATGTCATAGTTGTGATGGTCAATGACAGCCGTTTTCTCCTCATCAAACTCGATCCCACATTCACTGCCCAGCTCTCGAAGAGGGTCACCTGTACAGACCCAAGAGATATTTAGCTGAGCCCTTGTGGGTGGGACCTGGGCCAAGCTATGTCACTTGTCCTGGCATCCTGATGACTCTCTCTCCCCGTCACCCCCAAGGGCCCTGTAGCTTTACCGGGCCGGGCTCAGCCACAGCTAGACCACTGAACGACACCATGCTATTTTGCCTGCAAGGGTCTAAATATGAATTATTTTTAAAAAGCCACCTGGCCCTTCCTCTCCCTCCACAAATATGCAGTGACCTTAGTTCAGTGACCTTGTTTTCGGCACAAAAACCTGTGAAGTAAAGTAATACCTCAGGCAAATTTGACCTGGATGAGCCTCAGCTTACAAGGTTTCTCTCTTCCTCCTCATCACCTCACCAAAAACTCTACCCAGTACGGTTTTAAAAATCTCTCAATACTGAAAAAAAAAACAAAACAAGATTGGACAGGTGCTGTTCACGGCAGAAGCTGGGTGATAAGTACATGGGGTTCAGGATATTACTCTCCCCATACTCCTAATTCTAAGGATCTTTGAAATTTTCCAAAATAGGAAACAAAATTAAAAGGTGTCCAATGTTTTGGGCTCCACCCAATTAGGCTACTTGTCTTCTCTTTTTAAGGAAAGAGCTATCAAAATAAAAACAAAAGGAAACAAAGGAAAAAAAAAAAAACAAGGTTCCCAGGCCTTAAAAAGACCCACACCTCATTGGCTCTGGTCACAGGAACGGAGGGACTGAATGGCTCCACAGTTCCCACTCACTTCCTGGCCAGGACCACCCAGTGAATGCCGATTTGGCAGCTTCCATTTGCAAAGCTCTCCAAGTTTCCTGGAGAAATGGTGGAAAGTACAAGAATTCCCACGGTTCGACTTACCAATATCTGAGCTGGCAGCTACCAGGACACTGCCTCCACCATCAATAAAGGTGCTGATGGTCTCTACGTTGATGTTGCCTCCAAAATCTGAAAGAAGCACCAGACTCAGTGTTCCAAAAGGTTCCTCTTCCTGCTCCTCTGACATCTGGGCAGGAGCAGGTGGACTGCAGACTAGCCACAATCACAGAATAGCTCCCTCTGGAGGCCCAAAACGACAGGGACGTTTACCATCTATGCCCTTAGGGCAAGTCTCCCATTTTCCCAGTGGGATGGTCCAAAATTAATGGCTCAAATACCTAAACTTTTAAGAGTATAAATGAAATAGTCAAACACCTACCAGTTATAGCCAAGCTATTTATACACACTTCAAGTCATATGTAAAATATTTATTTAGAAATGCTGCATTTTTCCACTCACATTTCATGAAACAGCTTCAAAGTCATCACCTGCACCTTTCACATCAGTATCTGTCATCACTAGAGCCACTTTTGAAGTCACCTAACACAGTCTTCCAGAGCCCATCGACTTCACTTCCGTCCAAGTTGTCCGAGAAAGAGCACTTTTGAATATGATGCTGTCACCTAAGACTAGTACTTATTTGCACAAAACGAGTAGGGTCTTTTTCCTAGTAATCCTACCGACTTATACCCATGACAGCCATAACAGAACCGTTTTACATACTGCTTTTTTAAAGTGATCAGCAAAAAGACTCATTAATTTCCAACATTTGTAATTGTGAGATCATATCCCTTTTTGGTCAATTGGGTCAGGTGACTGCCCTAAATCATCCAAAACTAGGCTCAAGAAAGAGCCTTCCCCAAAATGTACCCTGATCTTCAACATAAAGGGAGGGAGTGCTCAGTAATTCATTTATTCATTAAATGAAAATTATTTATAGTGTGCTGAGAAGAAAAATAAGGGGACACTGAGGAAGGGGAGCTAGTAAATAAGGTTGGTCGGGGAAGACCCTGGACGGGTGGCATTTGAGAAGGTAGAAGAGTGAGCCAGGCAGCATGGGGGGAAGGGCATTCCAGGCACTGAGAATGGTGAGCATGTCACCAGCAAGGAGCCCACTGTGGCTCAGCTAGAGAGGGAAAGGCGGCGAGCGGCAGCAGAGAGAGGGGTGGCGTGAGGAGGGCGCCTCACACATGGCTTTGTGGGCCCCATGGAGACGCCAGCCATGGGGAGGCGCCGCTGCAGGGTTTTGAGCGGAAGGCCAACATGATCTGATTTGTTTTGAGGGGATGATGCTGGTGGCCAGGTGGAGAACTGGGTACAGTGAGTAAGGGTGGAGGCAGAGGGACGGGTTAGAAGGCTGCTGTGACACTCAGGGCAGTGCAGAGGTGACTGGACCACGGCAGAGGAAGGGAGGGGGGTGTGGAGGGGAGGCGCAGAGGGCAGTGGGGAGGAGGAGTGGGCCTCCGCTCACATTCCCAAGGCGGAGCCGGCCGCAGGGCCTGCTGGCGGATGGGGTACGGGCGGGAGACGCTGGGGACGGCCCCAATGTTTCTGGCCCCAGCTACCGGAAGGATGGAAGTGCCATTTACGAAGACTGGACATAGAAGTCTGTCCATTAAATATCCATTAGGCAGTGGGAAATGAGTCCATAATATGACTTTGTAAAGATCTATATATGAGAATGGCCCTCTTTTCTGAGGTAATTTTCAGGGGGAAAAAAGCACTATACCTTTCCTTCAGGCACAGACAGAACATCTTCTATGTGAGGACACGCCCCTCACACTACATTCAGAAAGCCATCTCTCCACTCTTCCACAGAGGCCAGGCGGTATCTTTGACAATTCAAAACTAGCTTCTTGGTACACTGCAGTGGCTCCCAACCCCTCAGGGCAGTGTCTGGAGACATTCCTGGCTGTCACTGGGGGAGGGGGTAGCTACTACCATCTAGTGAGTAGAGGCCCGGTGCACAGGACGGCCCGCAGATTAGCCAGTCCAAAATGTAAATGTAAGGACTGCAGCTGTTGAAACTTGTATAGTGAAAAAAATATAGGCTTTGAAATGAAGACACATGGGGGTAAATCTAGGCTATCCCTTCACATTTGAGTCCATTTCCCCATCTATAAAAAGGATCCAGATTTTTCTGGGTACAGAGAATGTGTTAAGGATCCTTCTGAAGCCACTATTACAAGTGACTTGGGAGATTCCTGATCCCAGAGAGGGCAAGGATCCCACGGACACCCGGAGAAGAAAGCCAGGCCGGCATCCCCCCACCTGAGAGGGCTACCGGTGGTCCCAGTACCACAGAAGCGCCCTCGGAGCAGGGGTTAAACCCTTACCTTGACACCTCACCCCACCCCAAGACAAAAGTCTTCTCCGCATGAGTGCCCAAGACAGCAGCATGACAACAGTGGCGTGGGGCAGGGCTTTAAATAATGCTGCCTCTCAAAGCCCTAGAGAGTTAGATTCCCATCCCAATTATTTTTCAAGCTTTCTCCATCAAAGAGAATGTCATAGTTTGATACAGGTCTTTAACACTTCCTTCACACTTGCTAATCTCTTTTAAGAGGAAGCCTCTGGCTGTAAGCCTTTGGCAGGCAACAGAATCTGATGAGAATTTAACAACACTGTATTCTATTTAGTCATCTTCTACTGAAAGCAAGAGATGATACCAGATTTCCATTTTCCATGGTGACACTGGGTTCATTACTAGTTTTCTTTTAAAATGTTATTTTAGTTTTTAAAAAGTGAGTCAATTTGAAGAAAAATATTAAGTAATTAGCACAGGTGATATGGAATATGGTAAAAATCATAAAGGAGGTACTGAAGTAGTTGGCTCATGTTTGTGAGATACTCTGAGGCTCTCTGATGTGTCTCCCACCTACCTTTTCAACCTTCTCCCTGTCTTACCCACCGTCTCCTCCTTTCTCAGTGACACTCCCAATCCACCTCCTGTGTGCTCCTCCACTCCCTCCCCACGAAGAGTTTGGCAACTCACTTCAAGTCCTTATTCTTATGTCTTCAAAGACACACTGAAAGAATTGCTCAAAGTCAGGCTCTGTCACTTTCAGAACCTATTTCAGAGTTGCAAACAGCAGAAACTTGGCAAACGCCAATTAACCTGCTAAAGACGCCATTCACCTGCCCAATAACTTGAAGGTTTTAACTTGTACAATCTGGGGTCACTTCCATCCAACTACACTTCATCCATAAAGCCAGTTCCAAAGACACATGTGTCAAGGAAGTTAGGGGTAACGTGATAAGGGGCCGGGAGCCTAAGAAAAAAAACTTCAAGGATTTAATCGTACCCCATTCACACGAACTACAGAGAATAAAGTAGCTTCCAATGAAACAAAAGACTCTAAGCTTCAACAACTGAAGGAAGAAATAGCAGTCTCGTCTTACCCCAGACAGGGACAAGCTGAGTCCTCTGAGGAAAAGGTAAACTGAAGCCACTAAAGAAGAGAATAACTAGAATGTTCACCAAAAAACCAGAGCAAAAGAGAAACGGCCAAAGGAACTGGGGATATTTAGTCTAGAGGAGAAACAGCTGAATAGGCTATGATTGTGTGAAGGCTATGCCTGTAAACAAAATAAGCATTAGACTCACTCTCTAAGGGCCCTAGGGAGTATAAGAAACCCCATCCTCCTCTCTCCCCCACCCCAAATAAACAAAGCAGGAAATAGGAGACAAATTTCAGTTTAAGAACTTTTTAACAGAGTTGTCTAGTAGTGGAGTGGATTGCCTCATAAGATAGTGGTAACCTCCCTATCACTGGAATACTGAAGGATCAGTTCAATAATCTCGTAAAGATAGTCATTCTGGTCAACAACTAGCCAGCCCTCTGGTAGGCCCTGGACATATCCATCCACCCTCAAATAAGGGGCTGGGCTAGATAATCGCCAATGTTCTTTTCAGCCTGAGAACTATGAATCCACCTGAATTCTTAAGGTCAACTACTACAATGCCCCTTTACAGCAAACCACAAACAGCATGCTACTTCCTCTTTCCACACAAGCCAACCCGTCCAGGAGCTCTCCACCTTCCCTACCAGGACTGTTACAGAGAAAACTCACTTTTCAGAGTAGTAGGGCCCCCAGCTCCATAGTTTGTGGCAACACTTAACCCCACAGTTCTCAGCTGTGTCTTTTGGAAAGGAGACGTGCTCTCCTGGGCCCAGGTTAGAAGTTAACATGTTCCTCTTCTCTGGAAGCAGCAGCGCCCAGCGCAGGCGACCCATCCCATGACCCAGAACATGCCCAAGATCCAAAAGAAAGTGATCGATAAGTCCCTGGGCCTCGAATCCTGGTTCTGGGGGCGCCGTGCACTCCTTACCTTCTACCGAGGGGGAGAAGATGATGAGATTGTCATAGAGGAACTCCCCATACTTAATAAGGGAAAGGCTGGGGTCATCTGCGGTCTTGAATGTGAGTTCAAAGCCCCGATCTGGACAAGAAGAAAACAGGGAGCTGAGGCAGACGGGATGCAAAGGGAAACCACCGCTGCAGAGATCACAATCGCCCTCCCCAACCCCCGCCCAAAGCAGCAGGCAGACCTGGGCGGCCCGCTCATGGCAAACGAGTGGGAGGGACGGTGGCCGATGCCCTCGGGCTCGGGGACCTTTCCAACCCCAAACTCTCACCCGCCGCCGCCTCAGACCACGGTCTCACCCTTCAAGCTCCGGAAGAAAAGGGAATGCGTCTCCCGCAGGTTGAGGTTGTCCAGCAGCACTAAGGTGCGGGGACCGCTGGAGCGGACCAGGTCAAGAGAGAGCAACAGCTGCAGCAGCCACAAAAAAGACCAAGCACGGGCCGAGGCGCCGGGCTTCATTTTTCTCCTCCAGCCAAAGAACCCAAGCACCTGGACACCGAAAGTGCCCCGTCTACGGTCGCCCAATCGCGGCTCGTGGTCGTGGAGTTCCACCCGGAAGTGATCTGGGTACGCCAGGGCTCGGCGTCCGGAGGCGCCGCTAGGACGGTGGGAGCCGGGAACGCCACCGGAAGTGCCCGGTTGTGGGCGGATCCCCTGAACCCTATTGGCGGAAGGGGTGTGCGGCTCCGCCTCTCCAGAGGAAAAGGCTCAATCCTAGAGAGACAGCTCTGCAGCCGCAGCCACTCAAGGCGGCCAGGCTCCCGCCCCAAGTCCCGAAGCTGCGCCTTCAGCAGAAGGGTCCTGGTCTCTTCGGTCTTGACCATTGGTGTCCTCAAAGGGATCTGGAGCGGCGGAGGCCAGCCCTGACCACCTCACTGGCCCAGGACAGACTAGGGACCAGGAACCAGACTTTACCTCCACCATCTCCAGAGAGGAAGGAGTTGGAAAAATAAGATCAGGGACAGGGGCACTTCGGTCTCCTGCCGCTGACAGGCCTAGGGGCCTTGGCACGGGCCTGTCCTGCCCAGCTTGGTGGCCCACGCTGGAGGCAGCGCGAGTGGGCGGTGGACTAATCTAGCTATTAAAAGGTTCTAGCTGGGTTCGTTCCCAAGCTCCGTCTCTCACTAGCTCTTTACCCGGGCATTTCTCTTCTCTCCAGGCCACTGACCCAGGCTGAAAATAAAAATAGCCAGCAGCAGCTCTCCTGCTCTCCTGCCACTGGAACAGCCTGGGCTCTTGGGAGGACTAGAGCAGGTTTTAAAGCACTTAGTGCAGGGCAAGGCCGAGCGATCGATCACTCAGTAATGCTGGCTGCCACCCCTTCTAAATTGATACACGGGCCGGGCTCACCTCAGGCCTCAGCCCCACCACAGGTCTATTAGAGCTCCCACAGGCAGCTCAAAGACTTCCATCCGCCTCTAATTCAGACTTGGTGCCAATCTGTTACTTAGGCGTCTGCCACAGCTCAGGTCTCCACCTAAACGTGTCTGGGCAGCCTCAACCTCCTCTTCATCTCTGCTCAGGGCTTATCTGGAACAGGTCTCATCCAACCTTTAACACACTCTCAGTTCCGACCTCCCTCCCCTTTTGCTCATGCAACTCCCTCTACCTGGAGCCCCATCCCCACATTCCGGCCTTAGGCCTCCCTGAATCTTCATCCTTTATGGGAGCCCCACCTGATGCTGCTCCCTTCACAAGAGTACTTTGTTCACCATAAAGACCTGATCTCTCTTCCTCTTACTCAAAGTTCATAGTGCAGCCTGCCTCCAGTGAGACTGATCTCCATAGTTACCTGAGCACCCTCCGCCCACCCTAGCTTCTCCAGAGCATGAGCTCCTTGGCCCAGGCAGGTGGCTTGTGGCACCTACCACAGTAATATAAAATACAGAGGAGGAGGAATGAGGGGGTAACACGGAGCTATGCACCAGATCTTTAGATATTATCTCATTTCACATTCACATTTGCACCATGAGATGGGTGTTACTCCCATTTCACAGATGACACTCAGAATGAAGTGAGGTTTAGGACAGAACCAAAGGCCAGCCCTTTTCCCTCAGATTGCAAGCCCCTCCCACAGAGCAGGCCTGGGCTACAATGGGCAAGGGGAGGGGTGTGTCCTAGGTTGCTGGGGTGGGCTGGATTCATTTCTGGCCCTGTCAGGACAACCAGTACCAGCACAGCCCCTGAGGGCTGACAAAACCTGGGCCTCAACAAGACATGGCCTCTGTTTTCCAAAACAAGGGCTCTGCTCCCCTGGGTCACAGATCCTTTGAGAATCTAATGATAGTTCAGATGTTTGTCCCCTCGTCCCCCCTCCAAAAAAAAAGCACTTGTACTCACAATTGCAGGGAGCTGCAAAAACTTTGGAGCCTGTTTGTTCTAAAAGCCCCAGATAGTTAAGAACCCCTCCTCCAGAAAGAGCTGCCCCATGAAGGCGAGGTAACAGTGGCAGGGAGGGGCCCTAGTGACCCTGACAGAGGATCAGGGAAGGGGAGCTTGTAGGTAAAAGGCAGTTTATTGGGGCAGCTTAATATGGAGTGGTCTCCTCTGGGCCATGGACCAGCAAGGAGTGGGCAGCAGGGTAAGAGTTGCTCTAGGATTCATGTACCCATCCCACAGAGCTTCCCCCAGTAAGTGGGGCCAACTGGACGGAGGCACAATTTTCAGTTGTCAAGATATGTAGCTTGATCCACGTGGGAGCAGCTGCCCACTCTGTCGGGGCTGCTGGTGAAGGCCTTGAGGCAGAGCTGAGGTTCTTGAGCCCACAGAGGCACAGTACAACACTGGGGGGCACAGATGGGGGGGTCTGTGGCAGGTGAGCAGATGGAAACACTGATGTGGCATGGAGAACCAGAGTGGACCTCTCCAAGGATGGTACAGCCTGCAAGGGGCTCCTGCCCAGGGCAGAAGTGGGCTCTCTGGGGAACAGGGAAAGGAATGTGTCTTCCCAGGGCGAGGGCCCCTCAGGCCCTCTGGTCACTATGGGGGTAGATGGGAGGAGGTCTGGCTGCGGCTGCCCTGGGAGGGCCTGGCGGTCTCACAGAAAGCCAAAGGCAGGGCAGCAGGCAGCTGTGTTCACAGGGGCTCACTGACAAAGCTGCTTTTGCTTTTCTTACGCTTGGCCTTGGTGAAGGGGATGTCGAGGGACTCAAGGCGGAAGGGCCGGGGCTGGGGCATTTCAGGGGCCTGGGTGGGTGGGATGGCAGAGTTGTTGCTGAGAGGGCAGCTGAGGCCTGGCGGTGAGTTGTGATGTGCTGTGGAAAAGAGGCACAGAAGGTACTGGTAAGCCAGGCATGCAGGGGATGGAGAGAAACACTGTGTGTGATACAGAGTCTGGCCTACCCCCCGACACCACCAGAGGCCCTGGTCTGACAGCTGGGACCCCAAGCTCTAAGCTGCTGCTCTGGTTGAGGCCTCAGACCCAGCTCTACATCTGCATCCAAAGGATCTGGGCTGGAAGTAGAGTTTTAAAGCCTCAGACTGAGGCAGCCTAGGATGTCAAGCCAGACAAGCTTGGGTTCAAAGCCCAGCTCCACCTCTTCAGGGAACCGCTTCTCTCTGAGCCTCAGTTTCCTCATCTGCAACATGGGCACAATGCCAAGCACTCAGCTGATATTAGTTTCTTTCCTGTCCAACTTTTCCCTTCTTGTTCCTCAACTCCATCCACTCTCTTTTAAATAACCTCAATATAGAACTGAGATGTGTTTTTCATTATTTTATTGGAAGCTCTATGGTCTTCAATTCTTGCTTTGGAAAGGCTTTTGTGTTCGTGGCCCTGTCTGCCCCCTTGGCTCAGTAAGAGAAGAAAGCCACTGTACTGGCATCTGAGGAAGATGGCAAGCGACTTACCCAGAGCCCTGCAACCCCACGCTGGGGCCCTGAGCAGTGTGTGGGGGCGGGGCAGCCTTCTACGTGTCAGGAGAGACAGATGAATCAACACAGCACATCTCTCCCAGGAAATGAAAGGGTCGAGGAAAAGAGAAACTGTATATTGAGCACCTACTGTGTGCCAGGCCTTGGGCTGGGTCACTTCCCTACCTTATCTCACACCTAGTCCTGAGGAGCAGCTGTATCCACTTCCTTTGGTAGCTGAGGACACTGAGGCTCAGAGAGGGAAAGGGGTTTTTAACTCGGGCCTGTCTGACTCCAAATCCACCCAGTCATGCCCCTCCCAGGTGGCAGAGGGCCTGGATGGCTCTCGAGGAGGAGATGGAGGACAAGAGGTGGGCAGGGCACTCACTGAGGCTCTTCATGGGATCCGTGCTGAGGATCTGGCTGGCCCGCTTCGGCCGGAAGTAGTTACTGGCAATATGTTCAC
>NW_006443568.1:13264044-13268262 GCF_000325575.1 Pteropus alecto | reverse complement strand
GATTTCAAATCCTCATGGGACAAGACCCCTTGTTTATGCAATTCTTATCTGGGCCCTTACCTGGGGCTAGGTAGCCTCTGCAAGCCTGGTGGGGTCGGGCTACCCTCAGCCCCAGCATCCACTCTGGTGTACGCTACTACAGACCCAGACTCCTGGGGTGGGATCCGGGCTGCTCAGGGCAGGGGGATCTCAGTCCAGCCAAGTCTACACACCCCCATCCTCCTTCCTTGGGATGGGAAGTGTCCTGTTCCCTCCTGTAAAGCTCAAAACAGGGTATCCTGATAGAAGCAAGAACGATACTACACACCCAAACCCCTTATGACATAGTCATAGACTAGGTAATACATTACTCAGCTCCCGGGCACATTTATGATCATTAGAACTGGAGTCCCGACCTTTCTTCCATCAAGAACTATTATTTTTCAACACTATCATGGACTTTTCTTCACCCTGAATCTCTTCCTTCAGGGAACTACCCTTCTACCACTTGACATCATCCTGGCGAGATGATCATTCATAATGTCCTAAGACCACCACTCTCACCCACCCGCACCCTTGCTACATATGACCCAGACTGGACCAATCAGCACTATGCCCAGACATAGTCATTGGTCCAAGAGGAGGCCCATGACCTAGACAGAGTTGATCAGAACCTTTCCCGCAAGCATTGGTTTAAGGATGCTCTAAGAGACTGGGTCTCTTCCTGTCAGATCACTAATTGCCAGCAGCCCTCTTTCCTGCCACGTGGAGAAAGCCAGCCTGAGTCCGAAGCCAGCACACCAAGGGAAGCAGAACCAAGAGGTGAGAAACACACAGAACTCTGACTCTTTGAGCCCCTAGATCCAGCTATGCCTGAAACAGGTCCACTTAATATGAACCAATAAATTCCCCATTTTGCTTATGATTTGTTTGCTTTGGATAGCTATCACTTGGAACTAAAAGCATTCTAATACAACTCCTTTGTGGTCCTAGGTTAAGAATTTTTTTTCAGGAACAAGTTTCCCTTTTTTACAAAGTTAAGCTATCAGAAGCAGCCAATCAGAACTTTAGACCGGCTTGAGACATTCCTTGCAGCCACCCCGAGTTGCTCAGCCAGAGATGCTTGGCTGGAATTCATTAAGCTATGAGTGGCCTTATCATGACTACAAAGGCATGTTCTGTGCAGGTTTTCTGAAACATCTGTAATGGTTTAAGGCAGAGATGAACAAACAACAGCCTATGGGCCAAATCTGACCCACAGACTACTTTCGTAACCTTTTATTGGAATGTAGCCATACTCATTCATTTACATATTGGACATGGCTGTTTTGTGCTACAATGATAGAGCTGAGTAGTTGTGACAGATGATATAACCCACAAGGCCTAAAATATTTACCATCTGGTCCTTTACAGAAAAGGTTGCTGACCTCTGCTTTAAATGATATATAGTCCTATTATAATTCAAAATATAGCAGATACGAAAATCAAGTGACTTTAGAGTCCCAATTACTATTTATGGATGCTTTGGGGACCCTTTTGGTCCAAGGGCAGCAGCAGAGGCCCAGGGAACCAGAATGTGCTGCCTGGCCTCTGAGACTGAAGCTGAAGCTTGTCTTTCACCGGTAGGATGGGCTGACTTGAACCACTGACTTTCCCTCGGTCTTTATGACAAGTGGCTTTGAATGAGGAGGGCCAGAGAGGTTGAGGGTCTAGGTGCCAAAAGAGTTACACAGAAAGGATCTGGGGTCAGCCCCCTGCTTTAATCCTTAGGGCAGATGAAAGTAGAAGTCCAGTTCCCTATGGTAATGCTGATCCACTGCGCGCAGTGGGCCAAGCCCGGCCACACCCCCTCCTCACACCCTCTCCCGGAAGCCTTACCATGCCTGGTTCGCCATTGTCTGCTGCAGAGGTTTTGCGGACCGATTTGTTCTGTGGCCCTGTTGAAACTGCTATGAGAAAACAAAAGTTGAAGTCATTGCTGCCTGGTAGGAGGGCCAGAGGGACAGGGTGGCCTGCAGCACCCTCCCCAGTGGAGGGGGTAGTGTCAGGCCTGGAGCCAGGGGAGGACACTTCCCAGCACAAGCAGAGGGAGGGCCTTGAGAAACAGACGTCAGGAGGGCACAGATGCCAAAGAAGCCATCCCCCTGCATCCAGGCAAGATAGCAGGTTGGCGGGGGCAGGGAGGAAGGCGGCCGTCGTGTTCGTGGGAAATGGAGCTGGCTGGAGTTTCAGCAGGGATGGTGTCAGTGGCCATCCATAAACATCAGAGACGGAGGACCTGGACAAATACTCTTACCAGAGGGAGAACTGATGGGGGCCTGGTGGGATGTAAGAGTCTGCTGCTCCCCGAATGGGCAGAGACAGCTATAAGAGGCTGCAAAAAGCGCCATTGTAAGTCTGACCTTACTCTAGAATCGATGGAGGTGGAGGAGCCTTCAAGATCATCTTGTCCAACCCCTTCTTTGTGAAGATCAGGAGCCCAAATCCCAGAAAGGGACAGCGACCATCATAAGGTCACACAGGAGGGTCAGTGGCAAAAGCAGAAGTTGAACCAGGCCTGAAACTGGACAGCTTGTTCCTATCTCTGGTCATACACCTCAGTGCTATGATTGTGACTACAGATAAGTCATCTATATGCTCCGAGATTTCATTTCCTCATATATAAAACAGGCATAATGATCCTTGTCCTTCCCAGGGTGGCTGCAGGCTAA
Source organism: Pteropus alecto (assembly GCF_000325575.1). NCBI lineage: Eukaryota > Metazoa > Chordata > Mammalia > Chiroptera > Pteropodidae > Pteropus > Pteropus alecto. Next base: position 13,265,572 of record NW_006443568.1, on the reverse strand, counting down.
AATGATGACAATGATGATTATGACAATGATAAAATATACCAGGCACTTAAGATGTGCCAGCCATGGCTCTAAGGGTGTCACATGTATTAACACACTTTAAGCCAGACAGCAATCTTAAAGGAAGGTGCTGTTATCAATCCCCATTTCACAGATGAGGACACTGAGTCCCAGAGAGGTCACACAGGGAGTGGTGGAGCCAGAAATCCAACCCACATCTGTCTGACTCCAGGACACACCATTGTCTCAGGTCCCTGATGTTTTTGGAATCTGGGGGTCACGCGTCTGCTGTGCCTACGGCCATCGGGGAGAGGCCCAGGGCTCCCCGTCAATCTGCAGGATAGCAAACTGTGGAGGAAGGCAGGGAGGGCCGAGGGGACAGCCAGGCTCCTGACCTACTGGGAGGCTGGTTTTTATGATGATGGGCTCGGGGATCTTCCAGAAGCCATTGTCCTCGTCCCAGCAGGCCTCGCGCCTGATCTTCTCCAGGTTGCTGTAGTTACAGTCGCGGCGAATCAGGGGCTGCACCTGCTCCAGGAGCTGCTGGAAGAGCATAAAGTCACGTTCCTGCCGACGGATGGTGGCCAAGTAATCGATCTTCTCTAGCTCGAACTCCGACTGCAGATCTTTGATCTCCACCTCTGCTGCCCGAAGCTGAAAACAAAGCATGACAGGCAGTGAGCAGGAAAGACACCAAGACATTTCACCATCCATCCGACCACCCCATCCTCTAACTGCCCGTCCAACCAGCCACTCGCCATCTGTTGATCCACTCATATCTTCACCATCCTTCCATCTATTCATTCACCGGCCCTGCCACCACCCATCCTTCCATCCACCCACTCACCCTCCCACCTCACCACCCAGCATATAAATGAGCACCTACTGTGTCCACAGCCCTGCAGAGAGCAGGAAAAGAAGTGCCTCGTCAAGCCCCACTGCCAGCCCTCTGCCACTCACCCACACGCATGCATTTTATTCAGGAGCCTATGAGCAGGCTCCACACACGACACGATAGTCACCACTGTCCTCGAAGACTCATGGTTGCCTCCTTTCTGTTCCCAGAGCCACTGACTTCGTTCCCAGCACTGGCCCCTCTCAGCCCCAAATGCTCTCCCTCAGGTCATCACATGCTCCGCTCTTTCTTATCCTCAAGGTCCCATTTTGAAGTTGCTGCCTCCGTGACAACTTCCCTGTCCCTCACCTAAGGTGTCCCCAGGAACTTCTGGGTTTCTGTTGCTGCTCAGTTCCTCCATCAGGGTGCCAGTTTCATGGTGCACTTACTTTGTGGGAATGAATTAAGCTGTGCACTTGTAATTTGGGCATTTACACTTCAATAAAAGTGAAAAAAATGAAGCCACCTGCCCTCCCCGGTATTGCTTGCCATCACTCCCTGATACTCTCTGGCTTGTTTCTCTGTTGTGTTATTACACACACACACACACACACACACATACTCCCACTAGAAAGCAAGCTCCAAGGCAACAGAGACACATCTGTCACTGTGACTGCTTCCACAACAGCCCACGGC
>NW_006443568.1:13258473-13263991 GCF_000325575.1 Pteropus alecto | reverse complement strand
GGCGATGGGAACCTAAACGGAAGGCCTCACCTTCCTCTGCATCTTCTCCAGCAGCTTGCTCTTGGCCCGTACTTCCTCCTGGATGGAGTCGTAGACGTTAAGCAGCACCCAGTCCCCGCTGTCCTCGTCCGAGTTCTGCAGGGCCGCCACCAGCTGCTTTTTGCGCTCGTCTGCGTAGCGTTTCCGCCGCTTGTGCTTCTCCTTCAGGTCCTTGTTCTTGGCCTGCTCCCCACCAACCACCTGCTGCTCCAGCAGCTGCAAACTGCCAGCGTGGAGGAGAAAGCAAACACGACAACATCTGCCAATCACTGAGCCCGTGCTGTCCAGCATGACCTCGTGGAATGCTTCCAACGACCCCACTTCACGGAGAAGTAGAATGAGGCTCAGGGAGGTGACCCCGCTGGCTAAGGGTCAGATCCAGGGTTCCTGCCAGATCCACGTAACTCCAAGCCTGTGCACCCCACCACGGCAGTGGCTATGCCCAATAGGAAGAGTGACAATCTCCTTGTGCACCCAGAGCTAACCTACCCACCACCTGCCACCCAGTGGTGATGGTCACCAGCAGAGCAGGCTACGGACTGTGCTCCCAGCACATAGTAGTTGCTCAGGTAATGTTTGGACTATGGATGTGGGACTGGGAGGAGGCCGGACCCCTGGCCATGAAGCTGACTTGGTCATGGAGGTGGGCTCGACATCATTCTCATTGACAGACGTGAGATTCAAGTGTCAGAAATGTTAAGTGGTCTGCATAGCCAGGGAGGAAAGCCCAGCTCCCTAGGTGGCCCCAGAGGATGTCTGGGGGTGGCCTGTCCTTAGGAAGAGCAAGTCCTCCATTGGGGTATTGGAGGCTCGGCTGGGACCTGAGGAAAGCCTGGGATCCCTGAAACCCAAAGGCCGGCCAGGCGTCCTTCACTGTGTCCAGGGCAGGCACCCGATGTGACCTGGTGGCACTTGTGCAGCTTGCAGAGCAGAGCCCCGCCCGTCCAGCTGAGCCTACGCCTTCCCTGCCCTGCTGCTCCTGGAGAGAGGATCAGGGCCCCTCAGCTGCATCGGGACGGGGAGCCAGGTGAGGCCTCGGAGGAAGGTCGGAAAGAACCTGTGGGCACCACCATCCCCACATCTGGAGCACAGCACCTTCCCGCCCTGCCAAGGGGTCCTGCCAGCCCCAATCTGTGGCACTTACCGGGCCAGCACCTGCTGCTGGTCTACAATGGGCATCAGGTTATCTGTCAGCACGGCCACCTCCACGCCCACACTGTCCTTTCTTGAATTTGTCATGGCCACCAGGGGCTGAGGCTCAACCTCAGTCTCCACACTAGGCTCTGCCTCCAGTACCACCTCCTTGGTCACTTCTGGGCCCAGATCAACCTCCTGAACACAAAGAGAAACACAGGTTAAGGTGGGAAGGCCAGCCCCTGGACTGAGCTTCCTGTGGCCTCGGTCCCACGAGGGGGCGTCGCAGCCCTCACATCTGGTACACATCACCTCTGGCTCAGAGACAACCAGTTAAAAACACACCCGATCAAGTTCCTACGGCCACCACTTGCCACTGCACTCATGGCAAAATCCCGTTTCTTCCATGGCCTGCTGTGCCCTCCTTGCCTGCTCCCTGTCTCCCCGCCCCTTCCCCGCCACCACCCATTCACCCGGCCACTTCTCTGGCCTCACTGTCTGTTGCTAGGAAAGTCAAGACTTTTCCGGCCACAGGACTTTGGCACTTGCTCGCCCCCTGGCTCCGTCTTCCCCCGTGGTCCCCTCTCAATGTCACCTTCTAGCCTGGGCTCTCCCGGCCACCCCATCTGTCGTCTACTAAGAACCTGCGGTGCCAGCTCCTACCCAGTGCTCGGGCCCAGAGGCTGGCGGACAGCTTTCTCTCTCCAAAAATGCGAGTGGATTTAAAGTCTTCCTCTCATTCCCTGCGGCCTGTTGTGCTTTCTTAAGCAGAAGAGAAAAGGGTGAAGGTCTGAGAGCAGCAGTGTTCAAAATGCGCCCCCTTGCTCTCGGGGGCCCCCAGCCACGGCCCGCAGCCCTCGCCCACTGCATACACTGGGCCTCTATGCTTTAGACAAGGGTTCCGAGTCTGAGGAAAGGGTGAAAATCACTGTGGCCTCTTATTCATTAATGATCAGAGGTGCGACAGCTCCTCCGATTTGTACCCTGCTTTGCAATGGGCCGTCTCTGATCCGCTGGGAGAGGGTCGGGGTTGTTGTTCCTGTTTTATGGATGAGGAAACTGAGGCCCAGAGAGGGAGGAGATAAGCGCAGTGTCACAGGAAGACCCAGGCCCCTGGAAGTCCTCCCACCACACAGAGGGCCAGCCCAGGGGTACTCACGGTCCCAGGCAGGAGGTCGCTGGCTACCTCAGCTTCGGGCCTGAGGTCATTGGGCTCCAGGACATCGGTCATGGAGGGGTGCTTGCAGGAGAATGGGTGGGGGAGGAAGAGGAATGGTTGGGCTAGATTCAGCCTCTGCTCCCCTGCCCCCGACCTCCCCTTCAGCTCCCCAACCCCGCCCCCTCCTGCCTGCCACTGTGGAAAGAAGGGAAGGAGGGGTGAGGAGATGAGGGGAGAGAACAGGGGACAGAGGGGAGGCAGGGCATGTTCTGAGCGCCCGCTGTGTTCTAGAAGCGTTACCCGCATTGCCTCATGCGAAGCGTGCGTCAGCCCCATTATAGACGAGGAAACAGAGGCCCAGAAGGGTGACTGCCCAAGGTCACACAACCAAGTGAGTGACACGGCTGGGATCTGGACCCAGGTTTTTCTGATTCAAAGGCCTGTGTTCTTTACACATACACGCGGGCGAGGCAAGGAAAGGGTTAAAGAGATGAAAGGGGAAAAAATTAAACACAAAAAATGAGAGTTGAAAAGGGAGAAGACGGACAGAGGGGCGGGGTGGAGGGAGAGCAGCGTGGCGGGTCCCGGGTGATGCCTGAGGAACCTGGATTCCCGGAGACCCCAGCCCGGCTCGCTGCTCTGAGCCTGCAAAAGCACGAGGGCTGACCAAGGCCACCTCCAGCTCTCTCTCAGGCCTGGAAGCTCAGTGTAACCATGGCAACACAGCAAACTCCCGTGCAGGTGTCCCTCCATCAGCAGAACAGGTGCCCACCTGGCATAGACTTGGATCTCGATCCCAACTTCCCTACTGATTTACAGAGCATTAGACAGAGCTTCTCTTTCCCAGACCCCTGAACACTAGCACCCTGAGCCAGCCACCAAGTCAGAGCCACCATGGAGGAGGTGGAGGTGGTGCTGGAGCCGCAGAGGTCAGACATCTGTGCACGCCCAATGACCTCCATGTCCCCAGCTGAGCTCTGCCCGCTGAATTTCTGCATGCCATCCTGCATGACATCAGCTACCTGCGTCAGGCCCTTGGGTACGTCCGCCTGGGGCACGTCTGCCCCAGCCATGGTGGAGGAGAGCATAGCCAGCTTTGCTTCTACTTCTGCAAATGGGTCGTGCAGGACTGGTAGCAGCTCCAGGGGCATCACCTGGGGCTCCTCATCCTGGAGGAAGGGCTCCTCCTCCAGCGGGGGGACTTCCTGGCTGAGATTCTCACCCAGGAAGTATTTGCTCTCGGCTTCCACCTCGGGCACAGAGAACTCCAGGTTGGAGGGCTCCGCGGGCCCAGGGAAGGCCTGAGACATGGAGGCTTCTTCGAGTGTGGATGACTCATCAGACCCAAAAGAAATCTCAGACTTGGAGGTCTCCATCTTGGGCAGGTCCTCAGACTGGGAAGGAACCTCAGTCTTGGGGACGTCCTCACTGGGTCGAGTGTCAATCATGGAGTAGATCTCAGGTTTCACGGCTATCTCATACTCGAAAGGAGGTGAGTAATCAGATATGTTGGCAAACTCGACCCTGGACATGACGTCAGCCTTGTAGAGGACTTCTGCCTTCAGGACAGCTTCTGCAAGTGGAGACCTTCTTTTAGTTTTTAAAGGTTAGAATGAGGGGACCCTTCCCTAGAAGCTGGTCCCAAGCCCACTGTCTCCAGGAGACCAGCTGAAGAGTCAGAGCCTCCCAGGATCCCCAGTTACTGGCTTTCTACCTCTGTCCCACTGCCCTCTGCCCATCAGAACTCAAACCCTATCTCCTACCACCTCTTCCAGGAAGCCTACCTTAACCAGTGCCATGATCTCTCCATTCTCTGACCACTCCAGCTGTTAGATGGTGGGCTCTGACCACCCTGCCTTGGGACTGCTCTTAACAAGCAAGCTGACTGCCTGTCGGTCTTACCGCCACCAAGGCTGAGAGCTCCCGATCATTAGCTTTCACCCCTAAGATGCCAAGGGTCCCCCGCTGGAGTGCCCAGCTCAGGACTCGTGTCCAAGGGATATTCTAGACCCATGGGAGTTTAGCAAACTCTGTGGATGAATGTTAGACTCAATAAAATCACTCGGAGACCTGCCCTCTGTCTCTGGGTCTAGACCGAGAGAGGCATCTTCCTGCCAGCCTGCGGGGGGGGCGGGGGGGCGCGGGGCGGGGCGGTGGGCCTACAATCACACAGGCCTCCTTAGTGCTCCCACCTCATGGGTATTAGGCTGACTCCTTTACATCTCATCTGCTGCTTGGTCGCTTGTGTCCTGTCCCCTGAGACAGTTTGGATGTTCCATTTGCTGAGAGAGGACATCCACTCCCTAGCTCAGTGTTCCTGAACCTCTCCAAGCCTTGTCTTGCAACACGAGGATTCGGTGAGTCCTGCCTCCATGAGGGAGTTTGGTGGAAGCACACACCCAGTACCTGGCACACAGCAATGCCCCCAAAATGGTACCAATGACATGACCAACATCGTCATCATTACAGGATGGATTTTGCAGTGTTTGGGTAAGTATTAGAAAATCCGAGCTGCTTGGCAGCATGGGTGTTTGAATGATAGTGACGGGGTGGAACAGTCTGGAATGTCAAAAAAAACTTCCAGGTAGGTTAGAGTTCTTGCTAATGATTGAATGCTTACTATGGGATGTGGTTGCTTTGGTAACAGTTGGGCTCAAAAGTGAGAGGAGACTGTTGAAGATGCAGAAACTTGGGGACGGGACTTACCCATAAAACATGAAAGATATGTCACAACTCCGTAAAGCTGGCCTTGGGCTGGAGCCCAACCGGTGGCCAACACCTCATGACACAGTGCCATGGGTAAAAACACTGGCTCTGGGGGCAGACTGCCTGGGTTCAAATCCTGGCTCCACTTTACCAGTGTGTGACCGAGTTACTTACCCTCTCTGTGCCTCGGTTTCCTCGTTTATGAAATGAGAGTAAGTGTGGTACCTAGCTCACCGGGCTGCTGTGCGGAGGAAATAGAATTGATCCTGGTAGTAGAAAGTGCCCTATAAACGTCAGTTAATATGATGAGGAAGAAAGCGGGCCAGCCGCCCCTCTGGACAGCCCGGGCGGGCGCCCACCTGTCTCCTTGCGCAGGTTCTCCTCCAGCGTGGACAGCTTCACATCGTATGAGCTGCGCATGGCAGTGATGTCCTCCTCCAGCCGGGCCCTGGACTCCTGCTCTGCCTCATAGTCCGCCCT
>NW_006443568.1:13256105-13258380 GCF_000325575.1 Pteropus alecto | reverse complement strand
AAAAACATAAATAAGCCAAAAGAACAGAATTAAAATTACCTACATGACACTGGGATGATTAATGGCTGGTGAAGATCATTCTGAATTTTTCTCTATGAATTTTTAACAGGTTAATGAATTATGTGTTGGTTTGTAGTCTATTTTCTCCACACAGCAATATATCATGAACACCTTTCCGCATCAACAAATAGGTTTTAACCAAATGGTCCTCAATCCAGTCCTTCCAATTTCCTTCTCTCTGGAGCCCTCTGCTCCCCTAATTTCCTGTCTCGTACCACACGGAGAACACTGAAGCCATTGGGTGTGAACTCCCTCACCTTCTCAGCCCCACATCTTCCTGTCCACATGCAAGTCTGCCTGGAAGCTCCATGTCCTCTTGTGACAGTGTACAAAACATCTGAAGCCAAGCCACCCCACTAGAGGACTTTGCTCTTTCAATCCCCAGCTCCCTCCTACCCCACGGATTTCTCCCTCGGTTCTAGACCATTCCTGGCAGTCTACACAACGTGATCGATTACTTCCAATTTTAAAAGCAATAAAAACTCTTCTTTGGCCCCACGAGTGCCTCCAGCTATATTGCCCAGTGCCTAGTAGGTGCTCAGAAAATGCTTGTTGATGCTTGAATGGGGGGCTGAAGTGCAAACCCAGACCCCTGAGTCTTGCTTGGTACTTGCTACACAATCCAATGATGAGACCCCTTTATGCAGAGGAAAGCTGCTAGTTAGTATACTCATTCTAGAGGTGTGAAATAGGCTCAGAGAGCTTAAGCCACCTGATCAAGGTCACAGAGCCTAAGGACAGGACTTGCAGAATATAAAAGCTAGGACCCTAGGAATCTCCTAGCCCCAATCCCACCACATATGGCTGGTGGACTAAAGCTCAGAGTCACATTCACAGTCACACTTCCGGCTGGTGGCTGAGCCGATTCCTAGCCCAGCACCCTCTCCATTACACGTGGGGGCCACCTCCCTTATCCTGAGCATCCTGCCTGGTTCTGGAATGGAAAGGAAAGTACAGTTCCAGGCACGTAGTAGGTGCTCAATAAATGCAAGAATCATACGTGAAAGAAAAAATGGTGGCGGTGGGGGGAGAGAAGACAGACGCCTTCGACTCTTCCTCCAAGTGTGGCTCGCAGACACTCCAGGTGAGAAAACAAACTTGGTGGCGGTGACCTCGGGCAGCAATGCTCAGATGCAGTGCCCACTGAGCTGCCTCACGAGGAGGAGGCAGGTGACACCCCATCTCCAGGGAAGGAGGACCCTCCAGCCCAAACAGCATCTCTTCTCTCTGATGACCACTAGGGGGCGGCAGCACCCTGCCTATCTGACAGCCAAGGTGCCGCACATCCAGTCAGCCTTCCTTGGGGAGGAAGCTTCCAGCCTCTGGCCAACCCTCCCCACTCCTACTGTTTTGTGACTACATCTACCTGTTGCTATGTGATTCCAAAACCTACTCTGAACCCCCAAAGTTTGGCCTCTCATTCTGTGGGCTTGGGCTCAGCTATCACCAAAGGCCCCCTCACCCTAACACTTCCCCAGCAGCCGGGTTCAGGGCTCCAGAGATGGACCTGATACCCTGACCTTGCCTCAGGAGCCCCCAGACCAGCAGGGGGAAAGGCAGAGAGTGAGCAGCTGAGCCCCCAGAATCCTCACAGAGGCCAGGACAGGGTCCATCCGGGGCCCACAATTGAGCCTCTGCCCGAACAGTAACAGCCTCCGCCTGTCATGGGCAGTACTTAGGGAATCTTAGGTCAATTTCCCCCAGCCTTCTAACCCACAAAACTGAGACCCCCCCCAGGCCTTACCCAGTCTCCCCCCTCAGAGGCTGGGCCCCAGGCCCTCACAACCTGGCTGGGACTTCCAGGGGCCTCAGGGCTGACCCCACCTGAGGTCATAGTCAAGTGGCAAAAGTCCAGCAGCAGACACATCCAGCCCCAGTCCCCACAGCACTGTCCCTGCTGGCATTAGGTTCTCCGCCAGGACAAAGCCAGGGCCCTAAAGGGACCTTCGAATGTCAAACCCCACCACGTGCCTGGGTCTCAGAATGTGGCCCTCAAGTGGCAGGAACCTCTGGAAACCAACAGAGCCTAGAGTCAGGGATGGAGCCTAAGCCAGGAGCCCCCAGGTGACAGCTTTTTCTGAGAGGCCAACACCCCAATTGTCCAGTGGTCAGATGAGCGCCTGAAGGCTCCCCATTGCCCGCCTTGGCTGCCCTGCCTTCGGCCCAGGCTTGCTGGCACCTGCTAAGGGGACCGACTCTTTCCGCTCTGACTCCC
>NW_006443568.1:13236885-13256078 GCF_000325575.1 Pteropus alecto | reverse complement strand
CCGCTTCCATCAGCCCACAGCCACCCCTTCCTGCTGTGCTGAAGACAGGCCGCGCTCCTGGAGATGCCCCCAATCCCCCTTCTGTTCTCTCACTGATGTGAGATAGACTGGACTCTAGAGTCGGGGACCCAAGTTCAAATCCCAGCTCTGACTCTCCCCCTAGCCTTGTGACTTTGGGCAAGTCATGGCTCCTCTCTGAGCCTCAGCTTTCTGAGTTCCAAAAGGGAGATTATATCACCTCCGAGGTGATGCTGAGGTGGACACAACACCCTTCTCGAGATGGTCAGACAAGCCCCACCTGCCTACCCTTCTCCATCTGCCCTGGGTCTCACCTCCCGGATCAGCTGCTTCTCGGCCTCCGTGTCATGCTGGATCACAGGTGGGGGCAACGGCTTCTCCTCAGTTTGGACAGGGTTGAGGGGCACCTGATTGGACAGCAGGGCTGGGAGAAAAGCAGAAAGGAGAGGGCTGTGACCAAAGTACACGTGGTTTGCAGGAGCTCAGCAGAAATCCATAAAGACAACCACAGGCTCATTCAAAAAGTCTTCAAAGTATTGAACTTCTTTGAAGCATGTCTCTATGTAAAATGCTAATTTATTCGTTCATTCAAGAAATATTTCTTGAGCACTACATGTTCTAGGCACTGGAGATGAGCTATTGAACAAAACAGACAAAACTCCACCCCCACAAGTTGAGTTTTCAATTGGGAGAGAAAGGCGAACAAAATAAATAAGGCAAACTGATGACGTCACAAAGCGATGCATTCTGAGGAGAGGAAGAAAGCGGGAGGGTTTTCAGGAGTAGGAACCAAGAGGGAGCCGCGTGCTTTAAACAGAGAGGTCAGGGAAGGGCTCTTAGACACGGGAAGAGGAGAACAGCGATCTGAAGGAAGTGAGGGGCAGAGCAAAGCGGGCAGAGGTCCTGGGGACGGACAGAGGGAGCAGTGAGTGCAGAGGTCCTGCAGTGGACAGGGGCCTGGACTGTCAGGAGGCCAACGTGGCTGGAGTGGAGTGAGAGAGGGAGAGTATGGGCGAAAAGGAAGAGGGAGAGGGCACGGGGCCAGGTCAGGGGGACCTCGCAGGCCGTGGTGAGCACCTCGGCTTTGACTCTGGGATAAACTAGCCATTGGGAGAGTTTGCGCCGGGCGGTGAAAAGATCTGCATTTGGGCAGGATCTCGCTGGCTGCTGTGTGGAGAATGTACTGAGCGGGGTGTCAAGGGCAGACACCGGGAGACCTACTGGGGGCTTCCGCAGTAATTCAGGTGAGAGATAATAGTGGCTCAGGGCAGGGGGACAGCAGGGGACAGATCCTGGATATGTTTTGAAGGTAAAGAGAACAGGATCTACTGCTAGATTAGATACGGGTTGGAGCTCTCTAGAAGCCAAGGATAACCGCAGGGCTTCTGGCTTGAACACCTGCAAGGAGAGAGTTGCCATCAGCTGGGCGGGGACAGCTGCAAGACAAGCAGCTCTGGGGAAGATCAAGAGCTCGACGTTGGATGTGTTAAGTTAATAGACAGCTGGATATTCAAGTCTGGAATTCAGAGGACACATGTTATCAATCATTTTTATAAATTTTCTACATTTTATGATGCTTTGACATGTTGGGGACTTGCTGGACGGGGGGAGACCACCCCTCCCAGGGCCAGCTAATCCCCAGAGAGAGTAAACAACTTGTCGGTGAGCCTGTCTCTCATACACAAACCATCCGAGCTCCAGTCCATGCCCCTAACCACCTTCTCTATCTAACTCATGCCAAGCCAGCATTTCCCCGGCCTTCGGTCACCACAGGGCCTGGGTCCAGGGACAGCCCCTGTGCCCCGAACATATCGGCATTATTCAAACGAGCCAGTCCCACACTGTTTCCGCTGCCCTGCCTTGTCTTTCCCACGGAAACCCCAGTGAAGGCTCTGGCTCAGGCTGGCCCCGTGCTCCTCTCCGTCTCCAGACTGACCCTGGTGCTTCCCCCTGTGGCCCTGCACGGTGTGCCTGCCTCTCGTTTCTAGGGTAACTGTGAATAACATAAAACCTTTCTTTCAATGGTATTGACCTCTCTGTGTCACCATTCAGTCACCCGTATGAATTAAGACCTGGACGCAAATCACATGGCCAGGCCAGAGGTCTACAAGTGAGAGCCTTGAGCTTAGACATGGCATTTAAAGCCATGAGACCAGATGAATCCACCTTCGGGGTGCGTGGAGAGAGAGGGGAGAGGGCCGCCCCTGCGATAGGCCAGCGTCAGGAGGTTAGGGAAGGGGTGGGCTTGTGTGAGGGGCCGGACAGGTGGGAGGAGAACCAGGACAGAGCATGTCCAGGAAGCAAGGAGAAGGCAGGGGCTTGAAGGGGATCCGCTGAGTGAGTGACCCAATGCCGATGCCGATGCCGAGGACAGCTGAGGCCTGCGTGAGCACCGATGGCTGTGCTGAATCACAGGAGGTCATCCGCGACAAGGGCAGCCTCAGGGGGATGGGGCCCAGGGCGTGCCCGGACGGGGCGTGAGATTGTGGAAGGAGGAAAACTGTGGTCAGTGAAACAGACCAGTGTTTCAAGTCGTACCATCAGGGGAAGAGAGAAATGTGACAGTCCCCGGAGGGCAGAACCGGGCTGAGAGGGCGATGGCTAAGGGCCAGTCCCGCGTGGTGGAAGCACACAGAGCTTTGCGTCGGAAACACCTGGATTAAGGCCCCACTATAGAGTGAAAGCGTCACGCATTGTCTAATGAGCTTTATGTGCTCAGGCCACACGTTCGTTACTTCATGCAATCCTCCCAAACTGCCTCAAACCATAACAAAGCAGGTGTTGTTGTTACCCCCATTTTACAGATGAGAAAACTGAGGCTCAGAGAAGCCAAACTGCTTGGCCAGGGAGCCAGGGTGTATAAGGCCCCACTATAGAGTGAAAGCGTCACGCATTGTCTAATGAGCTTTATGTGCTCAGGCCACACGTTCGTTACTTCATGCAATCCTCCCAAACTGCCTCAAACCATAACAAAGCAGGTGTTGTTGTTACCCCCATTTTACAGATGAGGAAACTGAGGCTCAGAGAAGCCAAGCTGCTGGGCCAGGGAGCCAGCGTGTGAACTGGCTGTTACTGCTCAGCTCTCTGCCCTGCCCCGCACTAGTCATCTCCGCTTGCTGAGCTGCATGTTCCCAATCCAGGAGGAGGGGACCCTAACAGCCCCGATCCCACAAGGCTGCCATGATCACCCCCGAAAGGCTGCATAAATGCTAGCTGCCAGGTCTGGGGAGCCACTGGCCGATCCTCTCTGACTCCCTCCTGGTGCCTCTCGCCATTCCTCCACCCAGCTTCCCCTTACCAACCTCGGGGGTGAGTACGACCAGAGGCGGGGAGGTAGGGAGAGAGGAGCAAGGCAGACTGCCAAAGTGGACTCCCCATCATGGTGTTCAAGGTCGCCGCCACTCCGGCCCCTGCCACCCTCTACCTGGCCATCTCCCCCACCCTACTCAGCGTGCAGCCAGCAGAAGTACTTCTGGTTCCCCAAACACACTTTATAGTTTTGTGCATCTTTGCCCTCAATGGCCTCTCTCAGCCTAACAGGGAGACTTCTCGCCCCATCCCAAGACACTGCTTGGTTACCCCTCCCCTGTAAAGCCTCCCTCCCTGACCATACTCCGCCCCTGGTTGAACTTGGACACTCCTTTCTGCCCTGCGGTGCCTGTACAGCCCTCTACCCTAGACACACATGATGGTGTGCTGGGTAGAGAGCTGTACATGATCAGCCCCAGGAGACAAGGTGCCCATGAGGCAGAGCCTAGATCTGGTTCATCTCTGGTTCATCCCTAGTGCCCAGCACAGGTCCATACACACAGGGGCTGCTTAGTGAACTCTGGATGGACAGTGGGTGGGTGAGTGGAAAGATGGATAAAAGGCTGGATAACAGGATGAAGCAAATGAATAGGTAGATGTGTGGATGGTAGGATAGATAGGGTGGGTAGAGAGAATGGGCGAATAGATGGGTAGATTAAGTGGATGGATGACTGAATGGATGGGTGGGTGGATGGGTATGTGCATAGAATGAATAGATAGAGGGAAATGTGGGTGGGGAGGTGGACTTAGGCTCTTTTGTGCTCCCTTCCCCAAGGGTTTCTCAGACAAAGAAAACCTTGGAGTCCCTCAGTTGCAAGGACCTTGCAGGCCTGTGTTCCAGGTATGGACTTCTACCTGCCAAACGCCTGGGCGTGGGAGCTGCCATCACGAGGTGCCTAACTGCGACCATGGATGGGATGTGGGGGAGTGAGTCATTCAGCTACTGAGCAGCACAGCATCACGATGCTGCCACAAGGACGGTAGGCAGACGAGGGGATGACGAATGTGCAGCCCAGAAGCGGGGAGTAGGTAAGAGAGCCCAGGGCTGATGGGACAGGCCAGACGGACCCGCCTCTTCCTGGGGCATCGGCAAGCAGACGCCATCGGAGCTGTCACCAACCAGGGCTCTCCCTGCCTTTTCTAAAGCTATGCTCCCAGGAAGTTGAAAGGACACAGCGCGCTGCCTCCACATCTCTCAGATGGGAGACTAGCAGCAGGGAGACCGAGGGAGAGAGCCTTTCCCTCTGACCCTTGACCCTTCTGCCACTTCCTCCCCGAGCTGCCCCACCTGATAGGTTATTGGGGTTCATCTGCTGGGCCAGAATCGCCTTGAGCTTCTTGATCTCCTCTTGGTACTCGCGCAGGAGGGCGTCCTTGGGGTCCTCATTTATGTGTGGCTTGTTCTTGATGTTCTTGGCCCGGTTGGCGTAGCGCAGCGTGCTGAGCGTCTCGTCGTAGTTGTTGTCCGCGGGAGACAGGCAGGCCACCATCAGCGTCTTGGTGTTGCCTCCCAGCGAGTCTTGCAGCAGCCGCGTCAGCTTCGAGTCCCGGTAGGGGATGTGTTTGCAGCGCCCATCCACCAGGGCCGAGATGACATTGCCCAGCGCCGACAGCGACAGGTTGATCTTGGTGGCCTCCTTGAGCCGCTCCCCCGTGGCTCCCGTCTTGGACTGCCGCTCGCTGCCCGCCAGGTCCACCAGGTTCAGCTTGCCCGCCCGGAGGTGGTCCTTGCCCCGCTCGTCTGCAGACCAACCAGGCAGAAGGGTGAGGGCCTTCGGGTGACCCCCACCCCCACAGTAACGAGGGCAGTTAGCTATCAGGAATCAAGCTCACCACCCACGGAGGGTCTCATTTCAGCCGCCCAGGACCTCCATGAAGGAGGCGCTATCACTGTTCCCATCTTACAGATGAGGATACTGAGGTTCAGAAAGGGCATTTAATCGCCCAAAGTCCAAGTGGTGGAGCCAGGATCAGGCCCCGGGGCTGTCTCACTCCAGGGAGCAGGGCCTGGGAGACACAGACTATTCTCCGAGTGCAGCAGAATTTCTTACAGCTATCATGACAGCTCCTACAGACTTCCTGTGAGGCCAGAAGTGGGGAGTTGGGGGAATGTGACTGGGTCACCAGGGATTTGTATCCTTTAATGCAAAAAAACGTCAGGTTTGGAGACTCTTGGGCCTGGTTCCTATCTCAGTCCTGCCCTTTACTTGCTGTGTGACCTTGGCAGGGCATGCACCTCTCTGATCCTCAATTGTCATATCAACAAAATGAGACTAACAAAAGGGTTAGGGTTAGCTGTTGGGAGGAAGAAACCGACAGCATGTTTTTGCAGGGTCTGCACAGGGCCTGGCCCAGAGCAGGCGTTTGTTTCCTCTGAGAACAAGCCTGGTTCTGCAGTGACTGAGCTGTGCTAGCAGGGCAGACCCCGAGTGCTGAGGGCGACAGGAGGCCGGACACCCCCCGGTTGGGAGCAGGGGCTCAGAGCACAGGTTTTGGAGACACAGACCTGGGAGGTTCAGTCTTGGGAGATCCATCCCTTAGTTGCTAGGAAACTTGGGGAAATAGCTTCGCTTGACTCTGAGCCTCAGCTCAGAATCAAAGACCCGCCCCGAGGCGGTGTTGTAAGGATTACACTGATAGCACACATGGGAAGAGCTCAGGGTTGTGCCTGCCTCGTAGCAAGTGCTCACTGAATGACTTAATTCTATTAATAATTTTCCTCATCTCTAGAAGATACCATAAACGGTCCCAAGTGAGACGAGGCAGAGGGGCAGGGGCTTCTTTCTTAGTTTCCTGCTGGTCAAAACCAGAATTGACCTAGTTTTGCCCATGGGCACAGGAACCTGAAGTAAAGAAATTTGGCTGGTCCCCAGTAGAGCAGGGGAATGGACCAGTACTGGCCAGTGACCTGTTAGGAACCAGGCCGCACAACAGGAGGTGAGTGGCGGGCAAGTGAAGGAAGCTTCATCTGGATTTGCAGCCGCTCCCCAGCGCCAGCATCACCGCCTCAGCTCCGCCTCAGATCATCAGGCATTAGATTCTCATAGGAGCCTAGTGCCCAAAAGGCTGGGGACTGCTGCAGTACAGACTTGAACATGAAAGGGGCTTAATTTTTTCAGCTATTACAAAAAAAAAAAAAAGCAGGAAGGCGGGACATGGAATCGCCGTTCTGGAAAGCACTTTGCAGAATGTACTGGGAGCTTTAGACAGGTCTGTGCCCTCTGCTTCAGATGGACTCCAGGGAACCTGATCTGAGGAAATGACTCTAAAAGCAGAAAGGTTTTTGTCTGCGGCCAGGCCACCCTGAACAAGCCCGATCCCATCTGATCTCGGAAGCTAAGCAGGGTCGGGCCTGGTTAGTACTTGGATGGGAGACCACCTAGGAAGATCAGGTGCTGTAGGCGTAAAAAATAAAAAAATTAAAAAAATAAATAAGGGGTTGTAAGCTGACGAGGTCCTTGTAATCTGTGAGGTCAACCAAGGGTTGCCTCATCTAAAATAAAAAATAAAAAAATAAAGTAAATAAAAGCAGAAAGGTTTTGTGCACAAAGATGTTCATGATGCCATTATTTACAAGGAAAAATGGGAAACTACTGTAACATCTTGTAGGGGACAGGTTAGAAAAGGCTGTGAGTGATGCATTTTTCTGCAGCCACCACCCATGGTCATATGCACTAATGCATATAAACTGCACAGCACACAGTAAGTGCTCAGTGGTAGCTACCAGTATTATTATTGTTGTTGTTGTTGATGCTGTTTGTCCTGGCAACATGGGTCCTAGCACAGGGAGGGTCCTCTCATGTTTCCTGTTCGAGCCCCTTCCCAGTTTCAGATGGGGCCTTGAGGCTCTGAGAGGTGAGGTGTCTTGGCCTTACTGAGTATCAGTGGAGGTGGAAGAGCCTTCAAGATCATCTTATCCAACCCCTTCTTTGTGAAGATCAGAAGACCGAAGCCCAGAAAGGGGCAGTGACCATCAT
This sequence comes from Pteropus alecto, assembly GCF_000325575.1. NCBI lineage: Eukaryota > Metazoa > Chordata > Mammalia > Chiroptera > Pteropodidae > Pteropus > Pteropus alecto. Next base: position 13,248,774 of record NW_006443568.1, on the reverse strand, counting down.
AAGGTCACACGGGAGGTCTGTGACAAAAGCAGAAGCTGAACCCAGCTCAGGTCGCCTGGCCCCTCCACCCCGCCAGGCTCCACATACCCACGGCGTAGATCTCGATGCTGATGGTGAAGATGGAGTGGGAGCGTGAGGAGTCCTTGTTCATCAGGGTGTAGCCGACCGAGCGGTTCTTCCAGCCCGTCTCCATGATGCGCTCGCACTGGGCCACGTCGTGCACCGTGTGCATGGAGAGCCCCTTCACGTACACGCCCTTCTCCGGGTGCTCCTTCAGCTGTGGGCCGGAGGCACGGGCCAGGGGCAGGTGGGGCAGGCATCCCCGAGGAAAGGGCCTCGTTCAGACCACCTTCGCCCTCCCGCACAGCAGTCGGCACCCCAAATACCCTATTAGCCAGAGGGTTTGCTCCAGGTGGAGACAGCCTCACCCACCACCACCTCTTACTTGTGGGACCTTGGGCCAGTGACTGAACCTCTCTGAGCCTCAATTTCCACGTCTGTAAACTGGGTATGAGATACCTATCTCCTAGGGAGGTGGTGAGGATTTAGCAAACTAAGGCCCATACAATGCTTGGCACGTTGCCTGGCACATGGCAAGTGCCCCACAAATGCAAGCCGCTGTCCTCACTGTTGTTAGTGCTGTTATTATGCCGCTGGCTTTCAGTCTGGGCACTTTAGCTCCCTGGGGCTGACTCTGTCACCCAAGGGCTCTGAGTGTTCCCCTGTGCCCTGTCGACATGGCTCTTTGCCTCTCTGCCACAGCTCCGGGGAAACACGCCCGTTCCCAGATCCTTGGATCATGGCCGGTGAAGTGTCATTTGCCGCCCAGACCTCCCATCGGCCCACGGCTCAAGCAGGCCCTCAGCGCGATGGCAGTGAGTAAATTAATTTATCTGATTACTCCCTGCTCGCTCTCCAGGCAGCCAAGTTGTTTTGTTGCTGACACAGAGCTGTGAAACGCAATATTTTTCAAGTGTGAGAAGAAATAAAACTACTCTGGCAAGAGCAGAGTGAATTAGGACAATAGTCATCTGTCTGCTGGTCTGAGCCACAGAAGGCTCAGAGGCTTTGCTCCGGACAGCTTCGGGGTCCGAGGTGGGGTTGCGTCCATATCGCACAGTGGGCAGGGGGAGGGGTGGCAAGCACAGGCTTGCCCATCTACCAAAATTTGGAGAACCAGCCAGAGCCGGCCTGCAGGACTAGGCTTTATGGCATAAACAACTGAGGCACAGAAGGGTTAAGTGACTTGCCGAAGGTCACACAGTTATTAGTGGCAGGGCAGCAACTGGGGGCACAGACAGTGGAAGGGTCCAGAGGCAGGGCTAGGAGAGAGCCTGGAGCATTCTGAAGCAACTGGAGCTTGACATGACAAAGGGTTGATCTTGACCTAGAGGCCACTGTGAGGACAGAGCAAAAAAAACAGAAGCAGGAGACCCTGTGAACAGAGCATGGCATGAAGGCAGCCGACCTGTGTGCCCGAGAGCCGCCTGTTTCGATCGCTGCCATGTTCCCAAGAAGAACCTAGAAGCCTGCCTGGCACTGAGCAGGCCCAGGTGAGGGAGCGGTTGCTCCTGGCTTCGGGAAGAATGCAGCTCCTATTAATCGTACAGGCCTGGAGTAGAAATCTGCTTCTGTCATTTGCTAGTTACAGAAGTCAATTTGCCCCTCTCAGCTTCGGTTTCCTCATCTGTAGAATGAGGATGATAAGTCCTACTTCTGCATGACTATTATGAAGATTAAGAAGAGAACGGAACTAATAAAAAGTTCTGCAGGTACTTGGATGGGGCTCAGGAACACAGGTCATGAAGAGGGTGAGGATGGTCCGTCTGTCACGAGCAGAAAAGGGGGCAGGGAGGCAACTCCTCACTTAGGGGTACCCCCCCAACCTCACGTTTAGACCTAGGAAGGCCTGCTTTCACCTTGTGATCCCTGCTCCCTCCATCCCTCCCCCACTATTCCTGCCCCCACCTACCACTGAGCTAGGGAGACACTGAGTGACAGCCACCAGCTGCGCCCTGTTCCTTGGTAACTGCTCCTTCAAGCTACAAGGCCGCCTGGTCACCATGGCAACCAGCTGGGATGTTCAGGCAGGAGAGTCTGCCACTGGTCCGGAGCCAAGAAATGCACCCATGGAGGAGGGAGTCCCGACACTCTGCCGGGATGCGGGGTGCTGGTGGATACGAGTGGAGGAACCGCCTCCAGCAGTACTGGGCTGTGTTCCACGATGGTTCATGGTGGTTGCAGAGAGGAAGTGTAACTCTGCTTCCTCAAATCTCTTGCTGGCCCTTACCGATCTAATAACTCCTTATTACCAACACGATCAGGCCCCGCATTATGCTGTGGAGCCTGCCCACCTGGGTTCATATCTGGTCTTCCCCTGGCACACCGAGCCTCAGTTTCCCCACCTATAATAAAGGATAAGAACAGCACCTCCTCCTAAGGCTGTTGTGAGGTTCATGTGAAAACCCACCTGTACCTCCTCCGGGAGGAACAAGGGCAAAAGCTCGGTGCACCCATGGGGAGTGTCACGGAGCCCATCTGTCTCTGGCAGCTCTCGGCAAGCAGCCTGAGGCCCGTGGCCCAGCTAGGGCGAATGCATGTAGCTGCCCGCACTTGGGCCCTTAGGGCCTCGGTACTGAGGCCACTGTAGGGTCCAGGTTAATGAGGAGGGGAGGAGGGCCCCCTGCTGCCCCAGTGTGGGTTGGCAGGGGGCCCTGATCGTGCAGGCTGGCCTTTCAGGGCTGACACGTGTGTGCTGCAACTTTCTGTGCCTTTCTCCTCTCCCCATTCCCCAGCCCCGGGGGGCTGAGCTATGACTCAGCTGCTCTAGCTCCAGGATAAAGAAGACAGTGGAAAGACTTCAGGTGAGAGGCTGGAGGAGGTTCCTGCACAGAAAGGGCCCGGCATTGCTGTGTTTGGGAGAAGCAGAGAAGCAGGGGGTTGAGGGGTGGGGTGGTCCTGAGAGGGATGGAGGGAGCTCACACTCATGTGGCCTGTACCCTCGGTCTCTTCCCAGTATATCTTTGTTGAATGAACGAATCAACTAATGGACGTCCCTCTCTTGACTGGAATCTCACTTCTGGCTTCTTATTGCCCCAGGAGTTTCCTATATTGCTGACCCTCAAAAATACCGGGAGGAAAGCACCTGACCACTCAGATTCCGCAAGTTCTGGTGCAACAACTACTAATTTGCTCTGCGACCTTGGCCAAGTCCCTTCCTCTCCTTGGCTCTCAATTTCCTCGTCTGTACCAGGAAAGGGTTGGACCACCTCTCCAAGGGTCTTCCTGGCTCAAAATCTTAAGGATTTTTTTTACACACAAGTTTTTCAAGACATCTGCTTTCTGAGGTCCAATCTGTTCCATTGGGCCATGGAGAGGTTGCCAGTGAGAGAGGAACTCACAATGCCCTCAAATGAAGCCAGAGCAACTGGGGGTTGCTCTGGAGCTGAGCAGAGAAACATCCCTGCCTCCACGTGGGTGGGGATGGTGTGGGAACCGGTCCAGCATCCTGTCTAATCTGGAAGACAGGGAGGGTCTAGAGGACTGGGAGGCATCGGTGGCAGCCCCTTTGCCCGGTTCCGCCCCCTCCCCACGGCTGGCAAGGCATGTGGCCTGGGGAGATGTAAGCAGTTCGGGTGAGGGAAGATGTCCAGCCCTGACTCTGTGACTTCCTAGCTCAGTGACCTCAAGTCACTTCTGCTTTCCCAGCCTAGTTTCCTCACCTATAAAAGGGGCATCTCCATAGCAACCTCCCAGGGCTGATGCTCGCTAATGACTGACACTCTCCCACCTGGGGCTTTCTGACTGTGAAGGAGGTGGGCCAACCCCCAATACTGTTTGTGGGCCTCTCGGGGGGTCCACTGGTTGCTTGGTCAGATAAGAAGCACCAGAGTTGGGGGACCACCACCAGCACTTCCCCCCACTGGCCTCTGCTCCTTGGACCTGACCAGGCCCACCCAGCATTGAAAGAGTCCCAGAGAGGACACATAACCAAGGCCTCACACTACGGTGAAGACCCAAGTGTCCCAGACCTGGGTCAAGCCTTGCCACTGTTATCCATTCCTGGCAGGTCACTTGACTTCATTCAGCTCCCCAAAGGGTTAGCCAGGTTCTCCCTACCTTGATTGAACCCTCAGAGGGTCTAATTCTACTTCACGCTGTTGGGAAATGATGTTCTTTCATTCTGATTCTAGCCTTTTACAAAACATGTCTCGACTCCTTCTCCCTAGGGTCCCACCGTGCAGCCCCCAGTCACATCTGCTGTCCTTTCTTGGAATCTCAGTGGCATAAAATGGTTCACACACTGAACACTTGCTATACAGCAGCACTGTGCTAAGCAGCTCTCCTTCATTACCTTTTTCGATCCTCATAACAACCTTATGAGGTCATATCGTCAGTCCTGAGGCCTGCCTACACCAAATCCCTTTTGAAGGGAATAAGGTCCCAGAATCTGGGCCCAGCAGCAGCAGTGAAAGGGGATGTTTGAGATTCAGGACCTTGAAGTCAGACAGACCTGAGTTCAAATCCAGGTTTGGCCACTTACTGCTGGGTGAATCTTCGGCAAGTTAATTAACCTCTCTAAACCTCCCTTCCCGCATCGGTAAATCGGGGATAATAATATCTACCTAACAAGGGTACTGTGAGTACTAAATGGGTAATGTGCCTAAAGCAGTCAGTAAGTAGTAAGTGCTCAATAAATGATGATCATTAGTACCTTATTTTTAGCTTGAAGGGCCCTTAGAGATTTTCAAAATAATTTTTTAGAAGTGAAACCCTCTTTTCAAATGTTATCTATTACAAAACTCCATCTATTTCAACAGATACAGGTGGCATTACCCCAGGCAAGGTCCAGCCCTGCCGCGTGTGGTGGAGGTAGGCCCATTAACCCCTCCCCTGCATCATGGACTCGGAATACTCCAAAATTCAAGTTCAGAAGTCCCCACTCTAGTCCACACAGCCACTGTGCTCTCAGGATACCTTCCCTGTACTTCTGAGGGAGCACCACCTGATGCTGACCTCTCTCCTCCCCCAGGCCCCATCTGCCTGTGCCAGGTGTGCACCTACCTCCAGCTTCTGCTTGGTGTCAGGCCCCAGCAGGTCACGGACATCTTCATTGTAGATCTCCAGGTAGGAGGCCCGGACCAGAAACTTGGTATTCTCTGCACACTGCAGGGAGTGGGTGGAGAGAACAAAGACACCTGAGCACCCACTGCCAGACCTGACCGTGCAACCTGAGCCCCTCTGCAGCCAGGGCATCATGGCAGGAGGGGCGATGTCCAGGGAAGAGGAGTCCCCCACCCCACCCAGCCTCGCCTGCCCGCCTGGCACAGTCTCCCTTCCTCTCCGGCTTCACAGAGTTGCTTTACTCTCCTACTGCTATTGTCTCAGGCTCTCTCTCCAGGTTTCAAGGGACAGGAAATGGGAGACACCTCCCCATGACTGGGGAGAGAAACCAAGGCCACAGGTAAGGCCTAGACCAAGCTCTGGCTCTGGGCTGATCCCTGGCAGCTCTCTCGCCTGTGGGTCACCAGATGGGTCCCGGGGACAGGAACAGTGAGCTCTGCAGCTGACCAGGGTCCCAGTCCCCACTCTGCCACTTCTCAGATGCGGGGATCTCTGTGCATTGCCACGAATGGTCACCAGGGCACTTCTCAGCTGCAGCCTAGACACTGGGATAACCCACCTTGACCTGGCCTATAGGCACTTCAAATCTCAGCTTCCCCACCTCAAAAATGGGGTGACAGTTACCTCCTGGGCCAGCATAGGGGTTCAGTGGGATAAAACAGGGCTTTGCACAAGGTTTGGTATGTAGCAACTGCTCAATAGAAAGGAGAGCTATGATTGTGACAACGACGTCTCAGGACAGTGCTCAGGGCATCGCATCCATGCGAAGTACTAAACGAAATGTTAAAATCCAAAAATGGCAGGAGAAAAACGTGGAACTGTTCGGTGTCATCTTCTCAAGTTTAAGTTCTCCCATCGCCATTTCAGAAACCAGAGCAGCTCATCTGTGCCGAGTCGAGGCAGGCTCTGATTGCATCCCACGGTCAGAAGTGCCCTGTGACCATTTGTGGTCACTGTCTGGGGAGCCCGCAGGCCCCAAGCACCAGCCCTGCCCTTCCCTCCACGAGGCCCATACCTGAACGCTCTCAAACACGTGCTCGAAGGCCCTGGGGATGATGCCTCTCTGGGAGGGCGGGTCCAGCAGGCCCTGCATGGTGAAGGACTTCCCGCTGCCTGTCTGGCCGTAGGCAAAGATGGTGCCGTTGTAGCCCTCAGTGACACCCTGCATGGGAGGACCAAAACCCAAGCGCTCAGCTGGCCCAGCACAGCCAGGCTTGGAGCCAGGCCCAGGTCTGCGGGGCTGCCTCCTAACTCACACACTCAGGCTCCCTCTGGGTCTCCCACCAGGTGTCCCTAGGCTGGGGGTGGGCAAGCAGAGACGAATAAGGCACAGCTGTGTCCTCAAGGAGTGCACTGCCTGGTTGGGTAGGAGACGGTCCCGGTGTGTGGTTAAGAGCTTATGCCACGGAGCCTAGTCACCTGGGTTCAAATCCAGTCTCTACCTTTTACTGACTGTGTGCCCTTGGACTGTTCTTACCCAGGCACACTGAGCCTCCGTTTCCTCCTCTGAAATAAAGAGTCAGAAATAACACCTCCTCCAAGACTGTTGTGAGGTTTCCAGGAGAATTAGTGCATGCATCGGCACGGGAAGTGCTGGCATACGCAGGTGCTTGCTGCATGTCTGCCTGGAGCGTGGGGGACTGATTCCCATACAAGGCAAGTGGAGGCGTTTGTAATGTCAGAAGTTGCACCAGTGGCATGTAGAGGGAGCACAGAGAGGGGAAGACAGGACAGTGTGGGAAGAATCAGGCAGAGCCTCCTGGGTAGGTAGAACTGCGGGGACCGAAAAGGGTGGCTTAGGTTTTGACAGGTGAGAGAAAGGAAGGCATTCCAGGCTAGGCGACAGCTTAAGCAAAGATGCAGAGAGGTGAGAGGCTGAGAGCAGGTGGAACTGGGGCAAGAGGGGTGGAAGATGAAGGAAGTAGGAACGAAGGTAGGAGGCCAACTGGGCGGCACCCCACAGTCACTCCTCATCACTGATGCATTTATTCGTTCCGTAGGTACTGACTCTCTTCCCTGTGCTGGGCCATGTGCTCTGGCTGGGGACAGAGCGATGAACAAGGCGGACACCCCAGTCCCTGCTCTCACACATGAGGTCACAAATTTTAGAACTCAGCATGGGGCGGGGGATCCAATGTCAGAACATGAGCCCAGAGAGCTGCTCCCAGGCCCCGAGGGTCCATCTGGCAACTACATCTCATTCCGCTGCAAAGACCCTGCCTGTAGAACTACATGGGGCTCCAGATCCCTAGGGACTGCCGCTGGTGAAGGAAGACTGAAGTCAGCTTTCACAGCTCCTCTGAGGGACAGGCTTCATTTTTATGGGCAGGACTGGACGATCACTGCTCTCTTGTCCAAGGCAAGCCTGACCACCGTGTGGGTTCCTGCAGCTCATCAGAGGGCCATGCGCCACACACAGGGACAGGCCCCCTGCAGTGGGGGAGCGGCAGGAGCAGACCCATCACCCAACCAGGAGCCACAGCTGGGCTCCTCAGAATCGGGGGCACACGAAGTCCTAGGAACAAAAACATGGTGTGGCGCTCAAGTATCAATGCCACCCAGACCCAGAGAAGGGATTCATACTATATAAAAATAACTATTGCCACACCATCCAGTAGGGTCTACCCACTAGCCACACTAGAAATGTGCCTGGTGCAGCTGAGAAACTGGATTTATTTTTATTTTCTTTTAATTTACATTTAAAACCTGAAACGGCGTAAAATATTTTTCCACTAAACACAACTTTATTTTTTGTGCTTCATTTCATTTTAACTGTTGACACTTCAGCATCTAAATTGTGTGCTACAAGTGTAAAACACAGGCCACATTTTGAAGACTTCATATGAAGAGTGTAAAATATCTCGCTAATGGTTATTATACAATGATAATATCTATTATGTTTTATCGAAATGATAATATTTTGGATACAATGAGTTAAGTAATGTGTTATTAAAATTAATTTTGCATGTCTCCTTTTACTTTTTAAAATGTGGCTACTAAAAAAGTTTTAATTAACACACGTGGCTCACATTACGTTTGTATTAAAAAGCACTGCTGTACAGCCACTGGTCACTTGCAGTTATTTAAATGCAATTTATCTAAAATTAAATAAAATTAAAATTCACTTCCTCAGTAGCATTGGCCTCATTTCAAGTGCTCATTTGCCACATGTGACTAGTGGGTATTTACTTGGACAGCCCAAACACACAACATGTTCACCATCGCAGAAAGTTCTACAGATCAGTGCTGCTCTGGAGTGAATTAGAAAACAATCTCACATGCATCTTTAAGGAAAAACATAAAATTTCAAAAAAGAAGTTTCACCCATCAACTGATACTTCCAGACCTGCCAGAAACAAGCTCACACACAGAGCAGGTCCTCGATGTTGGCCACTCTGTACTTCCGCCTGGGTCCAGCCACGGCCCCCATCCCAAAAATGATTGGGATTAAGTGATTTTCATGAAATCAACTGTTATTTGACTCTCTTTTTAACCTGGTGTCATCCTTGGCAATAATTCCCATGAAATTGCATTACAGGTTGGATGTGCTGAATATTTTTTCTACCCCACATTAAACACTTTACTATCGAAACTGAAATAAAAAGCATCTATCCTGAATTACCTCACATCCCCTTTCTGCCCCTTTCAAAATGAACAGCTCCATGTCCCATCCCGGGGCCAAACTCTAAGGCTTCTACCACGTCACTGTCTCTGTCCTCAGTCTGGACGTGACAGAAGCCATGGTACCTGGCCCCTGGGTGAGTCACCAGAGGTGACTCTAAGGCCATAGGAGTAGGGAGAGATGGCAAAGCCACCGGTTGGGAAAGAGCCCACAGACCAGGCAGCCGGCCAGGCAGAGTGGCGAGCAGCTCAGGTTAGGGCATAATGAGTCGGCTGAAGAGGGTGGATCTGGGGTGGAGAGTAGAAGAGGTCACCTAGCGACAGAGAAGTTCAAGTACAGAGTCTAAATTTAAGGGGTGGAAAATAAAAAGAAAAGGCAGAAAAGGGCAATGGGACTTGAAAGGAAGGTCCCTGGACAGGAGGCCCCCGAACGAGGTCAGAGCCCTGAGAGAGCCATGGGAGCGGGGTCAGAGCCTAGCAGGGCACACACACAGCCACTGGACCCTGATGGTGCAGCCACTTCTGGCTCAGAGCCACCTAGCTATGCTTTGCGTATGATTTGCGTGGTGCTCACTTAATGGCAGGCAGCAGGATGCAGCACAGACCTGGGCACTGTGCTAGGAATTGGAACCACACCTAACTTGTTCAGTAACGCTCCAGGCCTAAGTTTTCCCATCGGGAATGATGACTCCAGTTCTATACATCCACAGGGTTTTGTGAAAATCAAATGCTGGTCTCCACCTGGAAGCCCCCTGCCTCCACCTTCATGCCTGGCCAACTCCTCTCATCCTCATGTCTCAGCTCAGACTTCACCACTTCCGGAAAGCCCTCCCGCCTTCCCCTCACTTCTCATCCCCTTTGAGCTCAAGTTTGCGAGCCTTCTCTGTGCTGCCACATCTCCTGGGCTTCTCCTCCCACTCATCACCCTGGATCGTAGCTATTAGCTTAGCTGCTCCTCCACTTGACCATGAGCTCGCTGAGGGCAGTCTCTGCCTCCTTTAGGGCAGCACTCCCCATGCCCAGAATGGGACCTGGCGTGGAGATGCTATGTTAGATGGATGAATGAATGAATTCATGAATTCTTGGGAAAGAACATTTGTGGTGCTGACGTTCAGGCTCTGTGGGTGGTCCAGAGGCAGGTGTCTGGCAGAAAATCACAAGTGGAGGAAACTGGGACAAAAGCGGGAGCTGGAGGAGAGATCTGATGTAGCTCCTGGGTCCTTAGTGTCTCCACCTCTGGGATGGGGCTTCTTGGGGACCCCGACAAGGAAGGCTTGCTCAAGGGATTACTCCCAGGATAAGGAGGGGACCCATGAGCAAGGCTGAGGCCTTAGAGGAGTCAAGGCCAAGGAGGAACACGATCTTGGAACCTTCAAATCTTAGAGGGGCCAACCCTGGATGAGGGAGCAGAGACGTGCTGTGGAGCCCAGGACAGACCCAGGGCAGGCGGCTGAAAGCTTCAGGGAGGCTGATTGACTCATCAGGCAGAACGGTCTTCTAAGAGCCAAGCAGCAAAGGTAGAACAGGCTGCTTTGGGAAGAGTGAGCCCCTGCCACTGGGTGAACCCAAGGGAGGGGGACACCCCTCAGGTTACTTCCAGCCTCGGAGTCCAGGACTGAGAAGAGCCTGGCCATTTCCAGAGCGTGGCACCACCCCCTGGAGGAGAGCTGCCCTCACGCCCTGGGCATCATCTCGGGTCAGGTCCCGGGGAACTCTGGGTTTCGGAACTCTTCCGTCCTCTCCAGGGTTTTGAGCCTTGGAGGAAGAGATAGGACAGCCAAAGCTGGGGTTCTGAGGGTGTTAAATGGCCTGCCAGCCAAAACAAAAACATTCCGTGGTCAGATCTACTTTGGAAATGCTGGGTTAAGTTACATCGATTTCTTTGCTGGAAGAACTCCCAGAGCCTCATATCCTAATGTGCCATGCGCAGCTTCAAGCAAGGGAAGGTGTATGCAGCATTTACCACCCTTTTCCTTTTTTCCTGGAACTTGTGACATCTCACTTAAGGAGCGACTCGCTGGACACTGGGGAGATGTTGGTAAGAAAGGAAAGGAGACAGCAGGCGTAGCTCTAGCCTCGTCTCTACCAGAGACTCATCGGAAGCTTGGCCAGTCTCTGGCCCCAGTGCCTCAGTCTCCCCATCTGTGAAATGTGAGTGCTGTCCAGTTATGAAGCTCACACGAGCTCCCTGGTGCGAGAGTGCTCTGGGAAGCAAAAGCCCAGTAAAAGGCGAGAAGCTGTTGCTGCCTCCCTGTTCCCCAGCTGCTGAGGAGAAGAGTTAGACCAAAGATCAAGGGTTTCCATTGCTCCAAGACAGGGCCAGGCCAGTGGCCTTCCCTCTGTGGAAGCAGGGACCTGGTGAGATCTTCCCCCCAGCATAGGCTTGGAGCTGCCAGAGCCTCTCAGGAAGCCGGAGGAGGGTGAGGGAGAGGGTTCTGGATGCTGAGGGGGAGAAAGCAGAGGCCAGGCCTGGGAGGAGGAAGAGGAGGAGACCCCCTGCTCTTGGGCGAGGAGGAGGCGGCTGGGGGAGGGGAGTGACTGGACCGTTCAGAGAAGTCCTGGGCTCTTGCATGAGGATGGAGGGCAGTGGTCTTGAGGACTGGAGTTCTCGTGAGAGAAGGCCTGGAATGGGTGGGATGAGGACAGCCCTGGCACTGGGGATGGTGGGGACCTGGACACAGATGTAGCAGGTGGGTTCCTGCTGTCTCCTGCCTGGAAAAAAGTCTTCAGACCAACCTGCTGGCGTCCACCTGCGACCCTCTGAAAGGGCTTTACCCGCACGGTTTGGGGCCAGTGCCGTCCCTCAGAGTGGCCCCAAGTCCTGCCCAGCTGGTGCTCAGAGGCGGCCTATCAGGCGGCCCCTCGGGTGCCCTCACCTCCACCAGCGGGTAGGCGATCTCGTTGTAGATCTGCTCGGTGTAGTGGTCCATGTAGTAGGCGCCATCGAAGGTGAACTGTTTGGGGGGCTCGTCGGAGGCGCCGGGGTTCTGGATGAAGCACTGGCCACGTGCGGAGTCCACCGTCACCACGGCCTGACAGTTCAGCTCCAGCTCCCGCTGGTTCATGGGGCGGCAGCGCACCACCACCTTCACCGACTCCGAGGCCATGGCGCCACGGCAGGGGTCCCCGGGGCGCCGACGTGGA
>NW_006443568.1:13223615-13236549 GCF_000325575.1 Pteropus alecto | reverse complement strand
CGCTCGCACGCACGCCGCCAGGGCGTTCGCGGTTGCTGGGCAACGCCCGCGGCGTCACAGGCGGCGGCTCCCGCGAACGTCAGCTCGTTCTCCGTGCAGGGCCGCAGGGAGTGTGGTGCGGGAGATCCCCTGGCTGGAGGCCCGCACGCCTGGGCCGCCTCCCTGAGGACCTGGCTTTGCTGGAGCGTCTGCCTGTTCCGTGCCAGGCGCTTCAGGCCCGTTCGCTTCTTTAATGCTCACAGCCCCAGTTCAGAGCGGTTAAGCAACTTGTCCAAGGTTGCCCAGCTATGACCGGGAGGCTAGGCTTGACTCCATCTCAGAGAGAGAAGATGAGGGGTCTCACGTGGGGGTTGGAGACCTGCTGAGAAGGGCAAGGAGTACCTAGCTAGCCTTTCTTCACATCCCCGTATTGACTCACAAGGCAGCCCCAGAACATGCCCCCGGGACAGAGCAAAACTTGTTTCTAAGGCCGTGCCTCATTTTTTCTAAGATTCAAGATTAAGAAACAAAACAAAAACCTTTGAGAGCCAAAGTCTTTCTGACTGTAGAGGCTGCCGGGCCCATCTCTCCTGGCCCAGCACAAGTCCCCCCAACCAGAACATGCGAGCTCTGGGCTCCACTCTGCACGGAGGCACAGTCAGCGAGCTGCCTGCCAGGCATCATGATAGGCCCTGGGAGACAGCCAACCCCTGCCCTCCTGGAGCTCATAGTCTAGTCTAGCAGGAGAGACTGCCATAGGAAACAGATCTCCTACATACAGAAATCCCATAAATGAATGAGAAATCACACACTAAAGGACCAGTTCCATAGAATATCCAACAAGGGAGCCTTACCCAGCACGCGCCCCCCCCACCCCCGCCCCGGGCGGGGGCAGGCTTCTTGAAGTGACAGGAACTGAGGAATCAACCAGGCAAAGGGCAGGGGGAAGGACAAGATCTGTCCAGGCTGTGCAAAGGTCCTGTAGCATGTTCCAGGAACAGAAGGAAAACCGAAGTTGCCAGAGCATTGGACTTGAGTCTTTATCTTATAGGAAATAATCTGAAGATTTTTTAGGAGAGATAAGATTTGAATAAATACCTGGATCTGATTCCTTCAGGACATCCTGGGCCTCTGAGGAAAGGACCTGTCTAGTTTACCATCCAGCACCAGCTGAAGGTGTGTTTGGCAAACAAAAACCACACGGCAACGTGAACAAAGACTTCAATTTCAAAGGAAAAGTCTGCACTAGACAAATGGAAAAATGCATTTTATTTCAAGTACACACAGTAAGGAGAGCTGGGCTACCCAAGTAGTACTGGTTGGGACAGAGAAAACTAATCTATCATTAAGATGTTGAAGCATCTGCACACATGGAACAAAAACCTTGCCATGGTTGTACCACGTGAGCAATAAATGTGTGAAGAAATGTTAAGGTGCTTTGGGAACATTCCTGACGCCTTGTCCACACAGATAATTTACACAACAAAACACATCCAAAACAGAGATATCACAGAGGTAATAAGCTTTGGTTGAAGCCTGGATCAGTTACCAGGTCTTCTTAAAAGTGTGACTCCAGTGCTGTAATCGTGGGCACCGTATTACCAAACCTTGCCAGGGCAATACAGGGCTGAGGCCTCCCACTAGGGAGCAGGGTTTTGCCCAGGGGATAGAGGAGTTCCAGTAGAAATGGCCGTAAAGCGAGTCCCAGGTTCCCAACCACATTCAGTACAAAATCAGTGTTGTAGTTCTAGTAAAAAGAGCCCCAAAAGATGGCTTCCTCCTAACCCTTACAAGAATGACAAAGTCCCTAGCCAAGACCACTTCCTGGGTAGGAAATTGTAAGCTGGAACACCAGCTTCTGAGGGTTCTCCCTTATTTCTTGTCACTTGAGGCTGCCATCTTCATTCCAGGAGTCAGAAACCTGTTACTTTTGAGGCACTGAACAGTCACAGCCCACTCCCGGGGTGGGGGAAAGGGCAGCCTCCAGACTCATGACTAGGTCTCTGCCTCAGAAATAGAAGTTCATCCAAAGTGACCTTGCTCCCTAACTTGTTAGACTTAAGCCTGTCATGTTTATTTATAAAGGGTGATACCTGGATCAGTCAGTCAGTGCAGGGCCAGTGCCTTAGACTGGAGACATTTTTGTGGATCCCCTCTGCCCACTGAGGCCAAGCCCCCTCTGACACGGCCCACGTCAGTTCTAACTGGATGGTTCTGCTCTGACTCAATCCCTGATGGAGCTGGCTGAGTGAGGTGAGGTGGCCCCTGACAGCCCTGGTCAGCATCTGATGGTTTCTCTGTCTCTCATGGAGAGGAGGGTGGCTCACCCTCAGGCCTTTGCTCAAAGCGAGAACTCACTCCTCCTGCCTTCCTGAACACTTCTCCCTCGCCTGTCAAAGTGAAGCCCAGAGAGGACAAGCATCCAAGTCCCCCAGCAAGTTCCCAGAAGCCTGGAGCTCTGTCTGCCCTTCCTGCAATCTCAAGGGGCCACATGTCGTATGAGAAGCCACTGGCAATCCCAAATCTCAGGACTCTCCCATACGGTCAGTGAAGTGATGGAGGACTGGTCCAAGGGGCAGAGCGACTGGATGAAACTGGTGACCAACGGGATGGAAGACGGGCAGAGTAGCCTGCTGAGGCCCACGAGCCAGGATGAGGCAGGGCCTGCTGGTATGGGGGCTGGCCTCCTAGCCCAGACCGAGCAGTTCTGCCTCTGACTTGGCATGGCTAAGGGGCCGGAGTGTCCGAGGTGGCCTCCCCTCGGGCCCACAGTCCTGCTCCTCATAGCTGGGGTTCAGGCGGCCCATGTCAAGGGAACAGAAGAGGCTGCGCTCGGTCCCGGCATGGTGCTCCACCAGGGCGTCCAGGCTGGGGAACTCAGCTGGCAGGTGCTAGGGGAGGAAGGGGCTTCAGATCCAGCTTTCCCTTCACCATGGCTGGTGCTGGGCACCAACCACCCCCGCACTGGGGATCCTGCCCCATTTCAGAGAGGAGGAAATTCGAGTTCAGAGTGGTCACTGTGATGCTAACAGCAGATCCAGACACCATTTCCTCTCTTTCTCCCCTCCCAGCCTGGACAGGACTGAGGCACTTAGCATGAGGTAAGGGCACACATTTAAAAAGCTCCACGCACCCATCCCAGTCCCTGGACACCTGTGATCAGCCAAGACGCCAGACCCGGAGACTCACAGGCTATATGAGCTTAGGCAAGCCCCTACTCTTTCTGAGTCAGCTTCCTCCTCTTCTAATTGATGGGTTAGGTGTGGGAAAGCAAAAGCTGGGATTCCAGTAGGAATTAAGGTATGACGCTAGCCCCAGACTCGACTAGAGAGAACTCTGAACGCCTCTGGCGAGAGGGCCCTAGGGAGGAGCCCATAGGTAGAGTTGGGGTCAAGTGAGCCCGTGGGGGCGGGGCCAGCTCGGCCAATGATGGAGCCGGTTGATGTTCAATGAGGGGCCAGAGAGCCAATGGGGGACTGGGATGAGGACGAGGCGGGCTTAGTGGTTAGAAAGGGGCGGGGCCTGACCGGGAGGGGCCTGAGGGCGAGTGGTGGCGGCAGCGGCCCGCACTCTTACCTCCACGCTGTAGCGGCCCAAGTGGTTTCGGAACACTTGATGGGGCACCACACCGCACTGCGTCCGCACCGACAGGCACCACTGGCCACTGGTGCCCGGCTCAGGCCACAGGAGGAAGGCCCCAAGCACGTCTCTCCGCAGCAGCGCGAGGGCACTGGGCCTGGGAGGGCAGATGGAGAGGCTGAAGGTAGGACCCCAGTCTGGACCCAGCTTCCGGTCGCTCCCCTTGGCAATGGCATAACAGCCCACGGCATCAGAAACACAGTGCCTGTCCCGGAGAAGGCCCTCAACGACAGGAAGCTTTCAGACTTCCTTAACTGACAACTTTAAGATTCAGTCGGGAGAGTTTTAAAGAGCTGACACTTAGGGAGCTGTCACTGGGTGCTGAGATCTTTACTCATTTGAATTACCTCACTCGATCGTCTCCACAGCCCTGCAATGAAAGCCCTTTTATTATCCCCATTTTACATGTGAGAAAACAGGCCCAGGGTGCAGAGGTCAGAAGCACTCTGCCCTTGTACAGGATTGCACCGGGGTGGGGGTGGGGGGGTGTCGAGGTCACACAACCTATTTTTCTGCCCATCCCAAAGAGCTGGGCATGCTGCCAAGCCCTTCCTACCTGGAGATGCCAGCAAAGGCCCAGATGTTCTCCGTCAGGCTGCCCTCACTGTCCACCAGGCATGAGGGGCCGCCAGGACCCCCAGGCCACGCCTCCCACGCAGCAGGAACTATGAAGACCACCCGGGGGTCAGAGGGAGAGAGAGAGGTGTTCTTGCCCCTCCTGTACCCAGCCCACCCCACCCCACCCCCACAGGTCCATGAACTTATGCTTGCCTCCTGGCTCAACAGGCACACATCCAGCCCCCCAAAAGACACATTCACACACAGGTGCACACACACACACTCACATCCACTCACCAGTTAAAGCGCATCCACAGCTATGCAAGCCCCCAGCATGTAGATCTGAATACACACTCACACACGTGACTACAATGTATATCCGCTCACAGTACAGGCATCCGCTCGGAGGCACAGTCACAGCCTAGCAGAAACGGACACTCAGGCCCACCCTCTCTGACTCACATAGGGGTACACAAGCCTGTGCCCCAGGTGCATGGGGCAGGCATGCTCCGGCTACTCACAGGCCTCCCGGGCTGACAGCTGCAGCTGGGTCTCGTAGGTGCAGCCGCGGTAGGCCCCCGAGCGGATCACCTTGCTCCGAATGGCCTTCTTGCGCACCAGCGTGGGCGAGCAGTAGGGATTCCCCAGGCGGGCATGGCGAGGCCCCCCACGGCCTTCCAGTTCTGGCAGCTCCTTCTAATGCACCAAGAGGGGCCCAGAGGGGCGGGCGGATCAGGCCCGGCCATGTCAGGCGAAGCCCCCTCCCTCTGAAGTCTAGCACTCCCTCACATGACCCCTAAACCCTCACCCAGTTCCCTGCCCACCGCCCACTCCCTGGCCCCAGCGCTGCATACCATACTGCCCATGGGCCCCTCTGCTGGCAGCCGCCGGAAGGAGACTAGTGCATGAACGTTCTGCGAGAGCTGATCTCGGCCAAAGGGCTCCCGTACTAAGCCAGGGGGGACCCCAGGACTGGACAGTGGCTTCAGGGGCACATCCCCCGCAGGCCTCCCGCAGGGCTCAGGCTGTGCCCGCTCCTCAGGGTGCTGCAAGAGGTAAGTGAGCTGGAAGGAGCGGCAGAGCAGCAGGTGCAGGATCTGGACCTGGAGAGGGGAGGGGGGCGCTCAGCTGTGGGAGGTCTCCTGGGGAACTCCTCAGGCATCAACCCACTCACCATGGGGGCAGGCAGCTCCTTGGTTTGGAATGTTCTTCCCTGTTGTTCCTGGGAAAACTTCTACTTATACCTCAAAACCTCACCACCACCATGTAGCCTCCCCTACCAGCTTCCTTTATCCATTTAACAAACACCAAGCATCTACTTTGCTCACACATCATGCTTGGAGCTGGGAGTATCTGGGCTAAATGCACTCCTCCCCCTGGGTTTACCATCCCTACCCTGGGCCTTGGGTCAGTACCAGGCCCTGGAGTTGCAGAACCTGGGATCCAATCCTGGCTCTGTCACTTAGGAGCTGCTGTGTGACCCTGGGCAGAAAGTGTCACCTGTGTCCTCAGATTCTTCATCCCCACCCCCCTGTGCTTCTTTAATGAAACAGAGCCCAGACTCCCCAGCATAGGCCCAGCACTCTGGAGCCAGAACATTCTACCTACCACATCCATCATTCAGCCCCAACACATTGGAACCATGAGCCCCAGAAGATCAAGGGCCATGTCTCTGCCACCTGTCACTCCAGTAGCCAGCACAGGGCTTGACATACAGTGAGAATGGCAAATGCTTGCTGGATGGAACCAAATCCAGCCTCTGTTTGCTGAACGACTGGCTGCCAAGGCTCTGTTGTTCATGGCGGTCACACTGGCTTTGACTGCTGGGATCTACCAGCCCACCCACTTGCGCCATGGGGCCAAGCACTGGAGCCTGGACCCGGTCTCTGCTCTCAAAGTCCTCCAGTGTCCGTAATTAGGGACAGCCAGATGATAGAGCATGGTTCAGGTCACAGGACCCCGGAAGGGAGGGGCAGTCTAGAAGAGTAGGTGGGCTTCCCAGACATAGGGGCTGAGCCTTGAAGGGCAAATTAGAATTTGCCAGGATGAGAAAGGGAAGGGCATTCCAGGCAGAGAGAGCAGCAGGAGCAGAGGCCTGGCAGGGTGACCCTCCAATCTCCAAGCACATGGCCTGGTCCCTGTGGCATGCTGAGGCCCCTGACTTACTTTTGTGGGATTCTCAGTGGGCGGAGCCACAGAAGGAGCCAGAGTGGCGATGGGTGCACATCTGGAGCAGGCCCAAGCCAGCATAGCTAAGCCCTCCAAGGCCTCGGTCCCTGATGCACAGCACACCCCCAACCCCAGCCTCCGTGGCACCCCCCTTGCCAGATACCTCTCCAGGCTGGCTGCCCACAAAGAGGTGACAGAAGAGCTTGCTGGCCGGGCTCCGTGGGTTTCGGGCCACAAAGGCAAACTGGCAGTCGGCTGGGCACCAGGTGGAGTAGAGTATTCGCTTCAGGGCATGTGCCATCAGGAGCACCTGAGGAGGCAGCAGGTGTGACGGCCTCCATCAGACCCACAACCGGGCCCGCAGCAGCCAGCCCAGTGTATGCCAGCCCCGCGGGCCCCACACACCTGCCGGCAGGACTCCCAGGCCTGCTGTGCCCAGTTTAGGGTCCACCCAGCTACTGGGGTGAAGAAGTCTCCCCTCCTTCCAGACCTGCCCTAACTCTACTACAAACCACAACCCTTATCCTTCCACAGCCACTGGGCTTGGATCTCCTGCTCCCTCTGCCAACCTGCTGGTTGGAATCACCACGCCCAAGCTCTGGAACTGAGGGGCAGAGCATTCATGGCCTGCAGGCTCACAGAGAGGCCATGGCACAGGCCCTGGGGTTGCACGCCTGGTCCCTGGAGACAGATGACCAGGGTTTGAATCCTGGCCCTCCCACCCACCCTCCATGTGTCTTACGCAGGTGAGTCCAGCTCTCTGAGCCCTTGTGACAAGGTAAGTTGTGATAATACCCCTGCGATGGGGTTGTTGGTGGGGTCAGTGAGACCTTATGCAAGTGGAATAGGACCTGACCCCAAGGCCCCCACTGGGTCACCATTTGCACCAGTCTTGCGAGAGTGGCATTGTACAGTCTGGAATGCAGTTAGTGTTCATCAAACGTTGGCTTGCAGCAGGACGAGGATGGCTGACTAAGCAGGGGCTCTCAGCTGGCCTGCAGCCCGAGTCTGCCCCGCCTTCCACCGCCATGAGAACTGGCCACAGCCCGCTGGCCAACGCCAGGCAGCCGACATAGAGGACGGGGGACTCACAAAACCTCACGATGCAGGCCCGGAGGGGCAGGGGGTGAGATGGAGGAGAGGCTCTTGCCCACTGAGCTTGCCCGGGGGAGGCCGCTCAGGGAGAGGACTCCAAAGGCCCTGGACAGGCTGGGAAGCTGGGAGGCTCAAGGGGCAGCGTAGGGTCTGGGCGGAGGTGAGTACGTCCTGAGGGAGTAGGACACCCTCTCTGTCCAGTCCTCACCTGTACCCACATGGGCTCCTACCTCACCCTCCCCGCTGTAGATCTTGAGGCCCTGAAGGCTGAATTTCAGGATGACGGCCCGGCGTCGGGGACAGTCCTGGGTGGGAGAGAGTGGGTGAGGGGCAAGAATTATCTCCCAGGCCCTGCCCAGCCCAGCCTCCGTACCAGTCACCACAGGCTGGTCAGCCAACTCCACCCCGCCTGACGGAGGACTGAGCCCTGGACAGTGGACGCCCCCCAGGAGCTGGGGAAATATGAATGGCTCCTGGCAGGCCACCCCCGAGGCAGGACCATAGCTGGTCCAGTTCTGACCATCTCCCACGTCTCTCACCCGTGGTTCTCACCTGCAGCTCCCACCCATGGGGCACAGATCACAACCGCCCAAGGGAAGAGTGTCCCAGGGCACACGGGATGTGGCCCCAGGAGGCTGGGTGGGGCCCACCTTTCAGAATGGCTTTGGTCCTGTCCCTCCCTGGGCCTCACTTGCTCCATCTCTATAATTGGGGGGTGAGGTGGATCAGATGGTCTCAGGGGCCTTTCGTTCCCAGCCTGCCATCCCAAGGCTATGATCCCACCAGGAAAGGGCGCCCCCCGCCAGCTCCCTACCTTCAGCGCCCACAGCTGCTGTTGCACCAGCCACACGCTCTCCTGGGTGTCCAGATCGTCCACGGAGAAGGAGCCCACATACTGCTTGGGGGGGTGGGGGCGGGGGGATGGGAGAGAGGCAGGAGAGTCAGGCCTATGGGCTTTTGATCCCTATCCTCCAAATGCCACCCCTCCCCCGCCTCCGCCTGACATATGCTCTGCTGCGTCGGGTAAGCTGTGGCCAGTGACAGGACTGTACTCGGAGCCCAGGCCCTGCTACTTTCCCAGGACGTGGCCTTAGTCAAGCCACTCAGCCCCTGAGGCCCCACTGCCTCATCTGTGCCCATGCACACATTCCGGGGCCTGGGTTAAGGAGGGAAGACACAGAAATAGGTCTGCCCCACAGCTCCTGCCCTCCCCCAGGACCTGCCACCCACTCACCACTCACCACCCACCAAAGCACACGCCACAGGGGGCAGCCCCACCCACCTGGGCAAACTTGGTGATGCACCTGGGCCGGTAAGGGGCAGGGCCGCAGTCAGAGGCCCTCCGGCCCCTTGCCCCAGCCTTCTGCATGGCCCCCAGGGTGCCCAGCTTCAAGCCCCACGGGAGAGAAGGCTGCACAGGGCAGGGGAGAAGGGTCGGTTCCCAAGCTGTTGAGACATAATGCTCCCCATCAGAGGCCAAGAAGCTTCTTCCAACAAATCCTTACTGAGCACTTGCAGTGTCCTAGGCACTGGGGACACGGGACACAGACCCCTGAGCAAAATGATGAACTCCTTTCTGCCCTCATGGAGCTAACATTCTCATGGGAGAGAAAGACATTAAACTAAATAAATGAGACATGAAATATACCAGATGTGGATAAAGCAGAGAGGAGGACATGACATGCAGGTGGCTGCAGCTCCCAAGGCCTGGGTGAGGAGTGAGGTTTGGGGAAACAGCTAAAGGCAGGGATGTAGCAGGCAGTCCATGTCCCTGGTCAAACACTGACACCTCCGAGCTCTGGACTGGGCTGCTCTGGGGTGGAAGGAGGGGGTACAGCATGTAACCAGCTTCTACAAAGAGCCAGGGGAGGGGGAGGGGCGGCATCACCTGAGAGGGGTGGTGTGACAGCAGCGAGGCCAGTCTGCAAAGGCACAGAGGGGCGAAAGCAGCTGGAGCCCTTAGGTAGACCTTTCCAGAGCAGCAGACTGGAACCAGGTTGGGATCAGCCTTAAATGTCAGACTAGGGACTTGAGGCTCTGCCCTGTGGGCAGTGGGGAGCCATAGCATTTTCCAGCTCTGTAGACTGTGGGGCTGGCCCATGAGCTGGATGGCCAGAGCTGCTTCACAGGCCCCTGGCTTATTCAGCTCGGCCTGACTCCAGCCCCAGCCAGACAGTGCACCAATGCTGCTGAGTCAGCAGGTAAGGAAGGTGGACAATGGCCCCAGGGGGGCTGAAGAGCCCCATCCCCAACCCCAGCCCAGGGTCTGGTCTTTCCTGGGGTCTCTGTCCCAGATCTACTAATGGAGGAGAGAAGGAACCCCTCTACCCCTTACTAGACTGTCCTCAATGGCAGGGAGAAGGTTTACTCCCCATTAGAGCTCAGGACCGCAGCTGGTCCTCAATGAATATGGAATAAAGGCATCATGAGAAACAATGGCTGACTGCCTCTGCTCGGGGGCCCGAGGACTCGGCCCCCTCAGTCTTTCCTGGGGTCCACTTAGACCCCCACCGCCATCCCCCAACCTAGCTAGCTCTGTCTCACCAACCTAGTTATAATCACTGCACTTGGGATCAGAGAGACCTGGGTCCAAATCCTATGTGACTTTGGGTAAGCCATCTCACCTCTCTGAGCCTTCATTTCCTCATCCCCAAACCTGGAATAACGCGAGGAGTCAATGAGAATTGAAGGGAGTAGCAGGCACCTAGCATGATGCTGGGGATGGGCTCAGAACTGATGCTCGACAAGGTCTCAGGGGATGCGGGACTGCAAAGCCTGCTGTTCAGGAGGGAGCATGGAAGACAGCGAGGTCTGACCTTGGTCAGTGCCCTCCTTGCACTGAGCCACACCTGACAGGGGACCATCCAGTCTGGGAGGGTGCGGCAGGAGGGGAGCCCTGCTTAAGGGCCACGATTCCTGCCAGGAGAAAGCAAGGATCAGAAAGGGCTCTGGGCAGGAAATGGGTGCATCCTGGGTGTGCTCTCCCCACCTGCAGGAGTCCTTGGAGAAGGGGGCTTTGAGTGCTTTGGGAATGATATGCACTCAGGACCGGGAGCCGTAGAGTGGCCCCTACCTCCACCTACTCTGGACCTTCAGCCCCAGGCTCAGGCCAGGAGGAGGCACCAGCAGCAATCTACTATTTTTAGTGAGTGGCCAGCAAAGGAAAAGCCAGAAAATAAAGGCTGCACCATCTCTTTGAAGCCTTCCCAGGCCTTCTTTCTATCTTCTCTCCTGTCCTGTTGTTCTGGGCTCTCACAGCCTCACACTTTTTGATCCTGATCATTTTTGTCATCATGTGCATTTTATGTTTAAATAAAGCAAAGTTAGACGTGTAACCAGCACAAAAGCTATGTGGCCCCCATTCCAGGTGTGGAGATGGTTTCCAGTGAACTCGGCTTTCTGCTTTACAATCACATCATGGGCTGGGATGCCCTGGACCCACAGCTGGTGGCGAACGGAGGAAGCAAAGACCAAAAACCAAATGGAGCAGAAGGGAGACCGGGAAAGAACAGAGGATTTAAAAAAAGGCAGCCACAGAAGTGGAAACAGTGAGGACGAAAAAGACAAAAGGAGAGGAGAGGAGAGGTGGGAGGAGGGAGAGAGAAGGAACACATTTCTCATCCTGCCTGTGCTGACACAGCCCCCCAGACATAAGAGGGTAAGTGCGGAATCACATGGATTATGACACGAGCTCACATTCTGCCTCGCACGTGCTGAGACAGCTGTGCCTGAGGCTGAAAACAGCCTTTGCCCTCCAGCTCCAGAGCCGTAGCTTCCTCAGGGACACCCCATATCCAGGTGGCGGGAGTGGAGAGCCCCCTGGCTCTCTTATGAGCCCCACCTTACCCACTATCACCTGATCCTTCCCCCAGTCCCAGGACCCTGGAAGTTTCTCTCTTCCTCTCCGTCCTTCCCAAGCCGAGGGGCACAGCACATTTCGGCCCCAGGCCTGGAGTTGGGGGCTACCCATGGGACCAAGGAGGGTACCAGACTCACCCTGAGCCTGGAAAGACCTGTGTGCCGGTTCAGGCACAAACATCCACTTATCTCTTGGGACCAGGCCTCTTTTTCCAAGAGTTTCCACAGGAGCCGGGCTGAGCCTGGCTGAGGCTCTTCTCCTGCTCTTCTGAGGCTTTCCGGGTGGCCCTAATTAGAGACAGGGGATTAGATGGGTTGATGGTGTCTGGAGAGTTCAAGGACGGAGTCCCTCCGCTGCACCACACCATAGCTGAGTGGAGTCATGGGGAGGACCCAACTCCTGGGAGACCGCTCAGCTTGCAGACTCCGGGCTTAACTAAGGGTTGTTCAGGAGAGTAAAGTCACTTGCCGGGGTCACACAGCATTGGGAGGAAGCAAGCTGAGAAGCAGACCCAGGTCTCTGGGGCCCTTCTGCTCAGACTCCCCTCACCCAAGTAAACACGGTGTCCACCTCTAGAGTTTGGTGAGTCCCAGCCTGTCCAGCCTCCTGGAACATCTCAGGTGCTGCAGGACAGATCTGATCAGCAAAACAGTAGCTTTCTCTCTCTGCCTTCCAGGCCAGATGGTCTGGGGCTGCTAGAGCCACCTCATCAGTGGCTTCGCCCCCACCACCTTTGGTTCAGCTGCACAGAGGAGCATCCCACTGCCACATCACAGCTTCTGGTACCACCCCTACCTTCCCTAGGCAACAGGGTGGGAGGAGACTGAACCACCAGCCAAGGGCCAGGGGTCAAGATCATGGATTATGGGTCCCAGCAAAGCTGGCTGATGTGACCTTGGGCAAGTCACTTAACCTCTCAATCTCCATTTCCTCAACTGTAAATTAGGGATAATAACAGCAGCTGCCTCCTCGAGTGCATCTGTTTGTTTATTCTGAGAATATTTCCGAGTGGAACTATGGGCCAGGTGAACAAAACAGTCCCAGCACTCGCTGAGCACCCAAACCGGACTGGGGTTCGGGTGCCGGAAACAAACAACGCTTGGCGCGGGCGGTTGGGGGGGCGGTGGGGAAGGGTGGGTTAAATAATTTAGAGAGAAATACAGTTGGGGGAGGAGGATGTGCGTGTGTTGCGGGGCGGGGGCTGCTGCCCAATACAGGGTAGTGAGGACGGCCTCTCCAAACAGACGACGCTGAGAGGAACGTGGGGTTTTCAGGAATAAGGGGGGCCCCCGAAACCACGTACGCGGCCAGCGGCACGCGAGGCGCAGAGCGCTCTACGGCGTGCGTTATTATTCCTGCGATTCCTGTGATTCTTGGGGAGCGCTGCTAGGGCTTTCAGCTGACAGCCCCCCGGCCTGGGGCAGAGAAACTCCCGCGACCTACCTGGGGCAGGGCGGAGGTGACAGTGGAGGTGATGGGTGGTGCTGGTGATGGAGGAATGGGGCAGAGGTGTTCCTCGCCATTAGAAGCCCTCTCCCCATCTCTGCGCCGGGGGACCGAGGTCCGCTCCCCCGGAACCCCCGACCCCAGCCCCAGCCGGGCTCCCAGGCTCCCCGGAGCTCGCTACCGCCGCCG
>NW_006443568.1:13212562-13223500 GCF_000325575.1 Pteropus alecto | reverse complement strand
CCTTCACCCACCCGCCGGCGCCCGCGGAGCAGCGCCTCTCGGCCGCGCTGCCCAATCAGCGGCCGCGAGGGGCCCTGGCACCGCCCCCGCCTGCTCGCTCCGCGGCGCCCCGCCTTAAAGGATCCAGGCCGGGGGCGGTGGGGAGGGGACGTCCCCGCCCACTGACGGCGCCTTTCCCCGGGCTGGGGTTCTGAGTGCCCCGCGTCTCGCTGAAGATTCCCTCCTCCGGGAGAGCCCTTCTCCTCCTGCCCCTTCGCTAGCGCCTCCTCGTCTTCCAAGCAGCCCCAGCTGTCCTCCAAAAAGCCTTCCCTGACCACCAGTGCCTCCTCCGACCCCTGCAGAGCCCTGGAGACTTGGCTGGTCTCCTCTTACTCGAGAGCAAGCGGCACTGGTCAGGAGGGGCCTCCATTCACGGTGCACAGGACAGAGCCTGGCTCGTAGTAGGCATTCAGAGACTGTTGTCTTGACGACTGAATAAATGTGCTCAGGACCTGGTCTCTGGGAGAACTGGGCCGGTCTCACCCTTCCTTCCCTCACCTCGGATGGGAATGGGGGGTCACGCATCCTCTTCCTCACCATCCTCCTCCGGGACCTTCTCGGAGGAGGGTTAACCAAGCCTGCCCAGTTCAGAGCCCCGCCCTAAGAAGTCTCGTGAACATTGACCATTGCACACCAGCTGTGATCCTGTCCTTCGGGTTACCGGGAAATCCACTTAGATGGAGGGAAACTGATTCAGCCGTAAGTGTCAGTCACAGCTTTGAGCTGGAGAGCACTTCTGTTCCCATCAGGCCAGGCACTCCCTAGGTGTCAAAAAGCAAATAGCAAACCAATTCAGGCCAGTGCGTATCTAATCTGAAGTCAGAAGAGGAAACATCAGCAACTGTCCAAGCACCACACCTCAGAAAAGCAGAACACGGGGGCTCAGGTTCAGTTGGGGTGCACCCCAGGAAGTGAGCACCCTGACAGCGGGGGCACAGCAGAGAGAAACTTGGTCTGGGTCTGGGGACCTCAGGGGAGTTCAGGGAGGAGGCAAGTTTGAGCCATGCCTTCGGGCCAGAGATTCCCTTTGTCAGCCCAGAGCATCTGGATGCCTTCTTCAGGCAGCGGTGAGGTGTTTAAAGGCTTGGTCTCAATCTGGGCACTTCGCCTCACTAAGTGTGGGACCTTAGTCACTTTAATCCGTGCCTCATCTGTAAGTGTTACTAACACCTGACACACAGGGACATAAGCATTCCAATGAGTTAATCTGGACAAAGGGCTTGGCACAGTACCTGACCCATAGCAAGTTGAAGCACTCAATAAATATTAGACTTTGGTATTAGACTTTATGTTTATTCTTGAGTTTCTTTTGTATGTGGTTGAATGGCAAGTGATTATTGAGTTTCGCATGCCAGGTGCTCTATAAAACCCTTTATACCGAGGAGGCCATTTGACAGCCTTGAGACCAGTGATGAGAAAGATCGAGATGGTTTACAAGTTAGTTCTGCTTTCCAAAAAATCCCAATTTATGAAACTCAGGGTACACAAAGGATAAAGGGTTAACTTTTACTAGCTTTCTAAAAGAGTATGTAAATTTTAAATAGAGAACTTGCCATTTACTCAGTCCACAATCTCATTTTGAGACTATTCAGAGAAAACGCAGACTACAAATCTCTTAACTCTTGGTGTCACAAGTTGCTGATACATACAATTTTAAAAATAGTGACAGGAATTTGTTTTAGGTCGAAAATGAAAAAAGACCAAAGAATTAAATTCAGTTAGTGAAATAGTTAAAACCAGAGGGATAATTCTGTCTTCTAAATCGTTTTCAGGAAAAATAGACAGAGGCTCAAGATCTGAGTGGTAGGTACTGTGCTAGGTCCTGGGGATACAAAGATTTGCAACAAAACACAAAAGCCAGATCTGGAAAGATAAATGTGTGAAAGAGGTGCCCGAGCAACACTGACTGCCGACTGTATGACCCCCAACTGTATGACCCCCGAAGAACACTTTTGATTGGTCTTCTCCTCCACTCAAGAATACAATGCTTAAAAACCAAATGCATTTACACATTTGAAGTTCATTCCTTCATTTTTATTTCTGTATCAAAATAATAGAACTGCGCACATGGGCTATTCCCGCAGGTTACCAAATTCAGTTGATCTAATTCCACTAAAAGCACAGAAACTCCAAGCTTCTTCTGTCCATGTAGCCTTACTAACGGTACATTAGGTGTACAAGCTCAGAAGTTTACATCAAAAGGAACAAACTTCTGTGGGTGTCAGCCATCTCCTGGGGAAGCCAACCTCGTTCCGCTCAGGACCACAGCCTAAAACAGCCATCGCCGCATCATTATATGCCCCATTTATCTAATGCTACATTTATGACAACACAGCTCTCGGGAGCCACTGGGTAGAGAACTTCAACCATCAATGATTCACTTTTGCAGGAAGACCAAAGAAGTCATCTATATTAAGCAGGGGAAGGAATGACACAAAAGGCAGTCTAGGGTTGTGGGGTGATGATCTGTGAACATGTTAGGGCACAGTGCCATGCTATGGTATTTCCGGATGAGTCAATGACAATTACTAAATCATACAGGTGAGAGCTTGCTATCACCATCTTCCCTTTTCTCTAAAATCCCAGAATCTGGTACTGGAGTTGCCAGCTGACGAATGTGAGTGGGATGTAACATCACATCATTTTGAAGCCACTCTCCAACTACAGGACTGAAAACCGGAGCCAAGATAGAGAGCTTGGAACAGGCCTCAGCACAGCATCTCATCCACACCTGGTTTTTACAGCACACGTTTCCATCTGTTTCCTCAGTAATGCCTTCCCATGTTGGTAGTTACTTTCAATCTTGAGCACCATTGTTCTGTTCTCTCGGGTTTGTCCTAATGGTTGTCCCTGCGACTTAACCCCTAGATAGTCCCCCCAAAATGTGACCTAGAATGGAAATTTAAAAAAAATTCTTAGATGTGTTATGGGTTGAATTGTGTCCCTACCTCCCATAATTAGTATGCAATAGTCCTGGCAAATGTGACTGTATTTGGAGATGAATCAATAAAGAGGTAATTAAATAAAAATGAGGTCATTAGAGTGGACCTTACTCCACTATGACCAGTGTCCCTGTAAGAGGAGGAAATTTGGACACAGATGCATACAGGGGGAAGACGATATGAAGACACAGGGAGAAGATGGCCACCCACGAGCCAAGGAGAAACGAATTAACCCTGCTGACACCTTGATCTTGGACTTTTAGAATCCAGAACTGTGAGAAAATAAATCGCTGTTGTTTAAGCCCGGTCTGTTGTACTTTGCTATGGCAGGCTGAGTAGCCTGATACAGTGATTACATTCTTTTTTATCCATTCAAAAAGCAGACGGCAGCACTGTAGGCCAGGTTCCGCTTCCCGGTGCATTCTAGTTGGCAGAAAGTGGGGAGGGTACAGGATCCGAGAAATGTTATCTAGTTCAAGTCTCTCACCTTTCCAGTTGAGAAGCAGAAGGTTAAGTGACTTGCCTGGGGTTGTACTGTTCATTCGAAAGGGGACACAGACGGCAGGCGACTCGGCGCTGAGGGTCACGGGTAGGGCAGTGCTTCTCATTTTCCGAGAATGATTGTGCACTCCCTGGGGATCACCTGGCAGTGCCCAAAGTTCTGCTGCTGCTGCTTTAGTTCTAGGAAATCTCGTTTTATCTTATTAACTCCTGTGGACTTAGCACTCCCTTCCATTTGTTTCAATATTGCCATGAACATAATGGCATTCCCTCTCTTAAATACTTTTTGGAATAGAATATGTGCCCCAGAAATATGCACTATGATTATCTTGTTGCTATCTGTACCCCATTCCAGAAGCAGAACAGGGAATCGTTCCTAGTACTTCTCCAACTGAAAAGTACAGGTCTCAAGAGGACCCATCCTCAGAAACACTTGTTAGAGACTTTGTTGCCAGAGGCAAATAAAACAGGAGTCTTGGGATACGTTTCAGAAAGTAAAGGAAGGCAGAGAGTATCGAATACTAAAATAACGTCCATGTTGAAAACCAGAAACTGGTAATAGCATTTAGTAAAGAAAAAGATTGCACATTGAGTAGAAGTTTCGCCTGTAGTCCCTCACTTCATCCACAGCCAGCTGAGGGCCCAGGTCGGGCCCAGCTGCCTCGGCGCCTGGTAGCTCCAGCTTCGAAGGCATTCACGTCTCTTGCCCATCTGGTTTCTCTTCTCTCTCGCTCCCTGGCATTTGAAACTCCAAGCTGTATACATTTTTTTTCTTGTTCATCTTTTAACAAATGATGGGTTCTTAGCAGTTTAGAAACCTGACTTTCAAATTTGCTTTAACAACCTGCTAACCATGGCCCCTTAACCTTATGGCAGGATCTCTCCTAACTTGTTGCTGGACATTTTGCTGCCTGAGCTGTCAGTGCACGAAACCGCCAAGGAAGGTGTGGAGGGAAGGCGATTGCAGGGTGGGTGCACATCTGACTCCATCGCTTGTTACATGTTTAATTTGGGGAAATCAGCTACATTTATTTGCTTCTGAAAGTTGAAGATGTCACATATCGAGTATAATTGTGTGGATTCAAGATAGTATGATTAAAGAGTATAGCAATAAGAAACTGTAATGAATGGTAGTTTAAACAGCAAAACTGAATTCTTATTAAATCGGATGTTCTGGCTCATTTATTTAAAAAAAACCAAAATTTCCTAAAATTCTAAACTACTTCAGTAAGCTGAGTGTGGACATGGTTCCATCCTTCTTTGATATTTGATAATCTCACATTGCCTCTGGGTGGTTATTCTAAAATAAAAAAGATTGTGGATTTGAACCCATTTATTTTACAGATGAAGAATTCAAGGCTCAGGGAGATTAAATGGCTTGGCCAAGGTAACAGTGACACAGCCTCCAGGGACCACTGTGCAGGACCTTAGCTACAGATGTTAGGATACTGGGTTGAGTTATGTATGTATTTGAACCATGATTCAATTTCAATTTGGAATTGATAAAGATTTCTTAATTCTATATACTGTACCACAACAAATTTAAGTCACACAAAGTAACATAAGGGATTTAGGTTTGACATAGGAAGAATTTCATCAGAGTAAAAGTTCTCAAACTGTAAAATGGATGAGTAAGAATGTTGTGTAACTTTCTCTCTGGCTTTTAGGAGAGTATCCTTTGGTATTGGGCAAACGAAGCAGACAGAATGAGTGTTAAGAGCAAGGATTTCTAATATTCCATCTCATGATTACTAAGCAGGTATCATGTCCAAAAAATTCAGTTGTCAAGACAACCCCCATTCTGGAATTTCTTAGTGGGCCTCATGGACAAGTTCACAGTTTATTATGGGGGTTAAGAAAGCGGCTCGCTTAACAACATACAAGTTCTAACACAAGCTGTGGCTCTTCGAGGAAAAACTCTCACATTAGCATCCTATAAACTAAGAGAATTTGCCTACAATAGTGAGGAAACCAGAAAGTGTCCCATGGCTAGGATTTGAGAATGACCAAGTACCTGTGCAGTGAATCCTCCCACCCCCCACCCTCCAAAAAACCCCCCAAATTTTAGGGCAGCCTAGCTAACATTTTCCAGTAATCCACAATCTAATTTTAATAGTTCTTACTGAAGCTTAAAAAAGCCATACTGACTCCTATTAGCAAACTTTTTACCCATTCCAAAATCCTCTGCAATCTTAAGGAATTCCTTTCTTTTCTATGAATAATACATTGAGTCATCATTAGGCTGTAGGATAAGGCAAGAATTCAGAAGCTTGAAAAACTGTGAAGGGAAGATGACTGAACAGGGCACCTTAAGATGGCTCTGCCTTCAGAGTGCCTGGGTTTAACTCTGGCTTTGCCATTTACTATGACCTGGAGAAAGTTTCTGAAGCTCATTCTGTGCCTGTTCTCCCTTCTGCAAAATGGGAATAAACAAGGACCATCTTATACAGTTGCTAGGATTAAATGAGAGAATCTATGTACAAAGCCTGATATGTATGAGAAAATCAGTGTTAGCTATTATCATGTTATTGTTTAAGTAATAAAACAAACTTTTAACTGTACTTTATCAAACATATTCAAGGCACCATAAAGGTCTCTCTTTGCTAAACCAAGATTTAATAGCAAATAATGTTTACACATTTATATGCAATATCAAGACAGTTGCAATTTTTAAAAATGGTTGGGAGAGTACCTTTTGAAGTCTTTGATATATCAGCTATTGACAAAACAAATTAGGAAGTTAAAGCTAAGCTAATGAATGTAAAAACAATCCAAGGTAGAAAATTTCTCCAACAGAAAAGGCCATTGAAGAATCTTGTGGAAAATGATAGAAGGAAAGAATATAGTAATAAAGATGGTAGATTATTTTCTTAGAAAGGGAAAACTCAGTGCCATGAGGGATGCTGTTTAGCGACCTCTAGTGGTTTCCAAGGAAATTTCTGTCGAGTAGTTCCTCAGCCAAGAGCTTCACAGTTCCGGCTCTTTAGCCTCAACTCTGCAGAATTGAGTGACCGTCTCTTCTATCTCGAAAATGCAAAAGTGACTCTACAAAATGTCGGTCAGAACCTCTGGGAGCTTAGTTTAATAATGTTCTTTTCCTAATTTAGAATTTCTCTTTTCTCATGGGTAAAATTAGAATTTTTGCTTAAACCTAAGAGAAATTATATGATTTTTTAGTTTTCAAAGGTGGAAACCTTAACTATAATCCTACATTTAAAAAATTTCTGGGGGAGGAGGGACGTAGAAGGGGTAAAAGGGGTCAAATATGGGGTGACAGAAAGAAATCTAACTATGGGCAGTGAACACACAATGCAATAAATATGCCTTACTGCTAAATTGTGCATCTAAAACTTACTGGATTTCATTAACCAATGTCACCATAAAAAAGAAAAAATTCTTAGTTATCTAAATACAGCAGTTTGTGAACATGGCTGGCTTAACTTCTTTCTTCTGACATGAGAAAGGATGGGAAAAATGTCAAAGGTGCTCACGTATTACCTAGCTCGTTTTCATGAACTCTTCCAAGACATAGCTGAAACATACATGTTTTCTAAGTTTTACCTGGACCAGGTTTCCTTTAATTCTGTCTCGATGGTTAGAATCCGAGTCTGTGTGGAACGCTTTTGTCACATTACTAAACAACAGTCTCCACCTTTTCCTGCAATGGTATCCCTTCTCATTTTGCAGGTTGAGAAGCTGACAATCTCTGCCCCAGCACTTTGAGATTCCTTTATCAGTTTGTAGGTGGTTTCAGAGTTTATGAAACACTGTAATGGAGCTCACTAAGCCGCTAACAGAGTACTGAAGCAACTGATCCCTGCTAGAAATTGCTGGGGTAGCTCCTGCTTTTGCTATCTTCCCTTCTGTAACATTAAAGTAAAAATTGTGTGTTCTGCTCCTTTAGAATGCTTGAAAGGGGAAAAAACAAACCTTCATCTCAGTGTAAGTAAGTTATGCATACATCTTTGGCAACTGGGTATTTTCACTGTAGGAATGCCAGCGTCTCTTCCCTTTAAACGATGCTGAAGCCAGGACAGTTGTGTCCTTATCTGAACTTTACCAAGTTAGTAAAATGTCAGCGAGTTGGAAGGGACCTTAAATGATCTAGTCTAAACTCCTCACCCTACGCAGGAGTACCCGATGTACAATAAATATAGTCACAAGGTGACTGCCTAGGACATCTTTTTAAAAGCAGTATCATAAAACAGAGAAACCAACCAAAATCCTCCAAATTTTGATTCCACAAGAGTGGAGAATTCTTAGCACAGGTAACTAACACCCATACTACTAAGAATTATTACCTGTCAAGTAGCATAACAGAAATTAGAATTACTTTCTAGAATTAGGTCTCTACGGTTTATCAATCTTTTTGCTGTGCTATGTTTTTCTTTTTCCAGTCCAAGGATATATCTGAACATTAAACATGAAAAACTGGAATCGATGATCTTGAAAAGGACCTTAAAATGTAAAATGATGTTTAAACCTTATTCATTAAATAATCAGGTTCAATATGTCTAGAAACATCATTTACCATCCATTTAAGAATTAAAAAGCAAATGAACTGGAGCTTGTATTTAAAAAGGAAACAGATGGCTGCCATTACAGGGAGTAGAAAAGATTCCATAAGGGTGACAGCTACTTCTACTTCTGAGGATATACTAGAAACTTTTAAATGTAAGCTACAGTTCAGCAGCTTTAAAATTTCATGTTTATTCATATTTTTCAAAATATATGTACATAAAAAAAGGAAGATTTACAACAGGAAAGATTGCCTTCCATGCAACACAAATTCCAATGAACTCATGATGGGATCACACATAATTATGAATCTTATTCAAGCCAATCTTCTCAAGTCCATTTCCCAGCCACACTTTAGGCTGCAGACGGGATCCCAGGAGACAATGCAAGTGGAATGAATGAAACAAACATCTTTTGCTTCTGGCAGCACTCAGAGAGCCAGAAAATGTACACCAGAAAGTTTAAGACAATTAAAATGTCAAGTGCCACAGGGAGGATAATTGATAACCAGAAATCAGTATTTCTCAAGTAGAAAGCCAGTACTATTTAACACAACTTCACAATACTAAAACAAATACAAATTAGAGGTTAGGTAGTCGGGCTTACTTTCCTTTTTTCCTTTTCGCTTTTTTTAAATATCTCAAAAAGGAAGCCACTTGTTTGATCGCAAAAGTGCTGTGGAAAGAGAGGGGAGAAGAACCCACAGATGATCTGGAATCTAGTTTATTTTCGCAAATTTTATGTTTTTCCATTTAACATTCCTACATTAGCAATGATGTAACTCTCCAACATTTCCTCATAAAAAAAGGCAAACGAGAAGTGATAACTCATGCTCCAAATATTAAAAAATATATTTAAACATTTGGTCAAGATTTTATGTTTTGATTTTTGCTAACACAGGTGACACCAGAAATCACAAATTCAATATATTCTTATATTTCCCCTTCAGTCAAAAACGAAGCTGTGGAGAGAACTTGTGCTTGCTGTTAAGGGAATGCAATGCCCTGGGCCAGTGAACAATACTGGAAGTGATCAATGTGAAAAGTGGCCCAAAGAAGTTGTTCATCTTCGGAATCTAACGAGATCATGTTTTTGGCTTGCTCCCAAAGCTACGACATCTCTGCATTTATAGTTAGAGAGAAAGGGTTAGTGGAGTGGTTTTATAAATAAGATTAATTATGATAGCTATAACTGAAGTCTCCAGGCAGAAGGCTTTACAATTCAGTCAGTGCCTCCTTTTTACTTCCAGCATCTGACCAACATCCTGTTCTTGATGCTTTCTACAAATATAAAAACCTTTGCAACTGTTTAGATAAAACCGGAAGGGGAAAAAAAAGCCAAGGCTGACCATAAAC
Source organism: Pteropus alecto (assembly GCF_000325575.1). Classification (NCBI taxonomy): domain Eukaryota; kingdom Metazoa; phylum Chordata; class Mammalia; order Chiroptera; family Pteropodidae; genus Pteropus; species Pteropus alecto. The sequence goes on along the minus strand of NW_006443568.1, from coordinate 13,214,145 downwards.
AAACAAACAAACAAACAAACAAACAAACAAACAAAAAGAGGGTTGGGGTGGAGGGAGAAAAATAGACATGTATAGATTATACAGTTCAGGCAAGTCCAGAATTATCGCAGAAAATGAAATGACCGAGGGAAGGGGCAGACACCAAGAATAGTGCCAAAAGCTAACGAATGCCTAAACTGGTTTATTTATATTCCCTCCTCACAATGTTCTGAGGGGAAGGAAAAAATATAATTTTAAAAGCATCAAAACTAAAACAAATGCACACTGACCTTATAAAATAAGATTTTAAATTTCATCATGATACCCTTTTTTCCCTATAAAATTTACTTTTTTGCTTTGAAAGATTTCTTCATGGTAGATTTGCCCTTGCCAGGCAATTTCACTTCCTTTCTCACACTGGCCGCAGGCTTCTTTGAAGAGCCACCACTAGGTTTCTTGATGACTGAGGGTGAGGGTCTAGCTTTCTTGGCAGGAGTTTTGGCCTTAGGAGAGGCTTTCTTGGGCAGGGGCCTAGCTTTCCCCCGCTGGGCAGCTGGGACTTTCGGTAGAGGCTTGGACCCTCTCTGCTTCATGGATGCAGCCTTCCCTGATGACTTGGCTGGGGTTTTCTTTTGTAACCTGTGAGAACCAAAGAGCAAAGGTGGTCACTTAGCAACTGAGGCTTTACTAAAATTGTATAAAATTCAACCAATTCATAGACGTCTATACATAATTTCACGTTTTTCCTAATTTTCCTTCTTGGAAATTCAGGAGACAAGTTCAAATGTTACACAAAGAACTTGAGAAGGATCTTGAGTTAAAACTTTTCACAGCCTCTCCCATTATTGCTGTTTTCAGCTCTTAGTTTTTTTCACACAACCACACCTCTTAGGTGGAGGCTCTTCATCCTCAGAGTCTTCTTCTGATGAGTCATCTTCATCTTCATCCTCATCTTTAGAATCATCTGGCTCTTTCTTTGGAAATAGAACTCCTGGGCTATAAAAAGAAGAAAAAAAAGATTAGGTAAAAGGGAAGTGCTATACAGAAGGAAACTAATGGGAATGTAACACTCTTCCCTGAACATTCCCACTTCCCTCAGCTTCCCCCAAAAAATGTCAAGCGGGGTTACAAATATCAAGTTATAATTTAACCTATGTTGAACACACATCCAAAGTATAACAAATCTATGAAAGTTCTAGCCCATTCCTCATTCCTTTTCTCTTTCCATTTAATAAAAATGATTCTTAATCATTTAACATTTTATGTGTATGACTTTAACAATTAAAGTTTAATGTCTGAAAAATGCAAATGTGCATTCAACCAAGTAACACTTATGCTTGTATACAAAGAACAAGAATAAGAAAGCTACACTATATTCCTGCTAAAACAGGGTTTTAGTGGTACATGTCATGACACCTTACTAGAAATGAAAGTATAAAAAGGCTATAGTATGGGTGCACAGAATCATGCTTGGCCCATAGGAGCCGCTCAATCATTTTTTTTGATTCAACGAACAGGGCATGTATAAGACAGGTTTTCAAGTAAATGTCTCTGACTCTACAGTATGAAGAAGGCAGTTTAGGATTCCTAGAAGCAGCCAATGC
>NW_006443568.1:13201973-13212536 GCF_000325575.1 Pteropus alecto | reverse complement strand
AAAACATATATATGCCTCTAATTATCTTCCTGTCATTATCAATTATTTAATAAAAAAGGAATGAATGTCAAAACGACTGGCCAAGGAATTTAACACTTGATTTCAGGAACACATAGCTAACAATAAGCTCCAGCAGGATAGCCAAAATTACTCTGCTCTTACATGAAAACCTTTTGCTTGAAAACAATACTGCCTTATGTAGTCTTTATTTTCATGTACATCAAGTTATGTGTAACAGTAATAACGGTAAAATAAGTTAAGCCAAGCCTGTAACTTAGAATCAGATTTTAAATTTATAAAGGCCAATATGTTATATTATGGGCTAGGTGTTTACCTGGGGTAATAGGGAAAACAGAGCTGGAAGGTGCCACTGAATCCTTTACCAGAGATCTGTTCCATCCACCCATTCTTTTCGCATTTCTGCAAGGTTTTTTTTAGCAGATGCACTAAACAAAAATTCAAAAATGAAGAAAGTTATTTAATATTCAAATTTGGTAATTCAACTACAGTCAGTTACACATCAATCAAATGTCTTATCACATACAGTAACTAACATGTTCTAAGTGAATCCTTTGTGGTATCCTTTGTGGTAAGAGGGATTAACTAATTCACTAAACAGTTATTAAGTGCCCATAAATTTGGCAGGAGTAAAATTATAATGGTGAAAGTCTTGAGACCATTGAGTTAAATACCTCGGTTCATGGAAAAGGAAACTGGAGCCCAGACTGGTTAGAGACTTGCCCCAGAGTTGCACATAAATGCTTAATAGCTGACCTAAGACTAAATCTGTATTTCCATTCACTCAAACATCTCGAGTACCTATAAGAATAGATAATCATATAGGAGAGTATCTATAAGCAGAACTAATTTCTCATGAATCAACACAGAGTACCAGAATATCATGGCTCCTAAAAGCCTCACTAATTCTCATCTTTCAAACAAAGACACATCAAAAACATATTTTATGATTCAGTATCTAAAAAATAGCTGTAAAATCAGAGAAACTGAAAAGGTTAATAACTAAATTCATCTTCTCTCACGTTTGACCAAAAGAAAAAATCAGGAAATAGTCTAGAAGGGTCAATTTGCAAAATTAAACGCAGTACATGTACCTTAAGAAAGGAAGGAAAGACAAAAAACACCAGTTTTCGAAGTAGAGAAGAAAACAATCAGAAAGCATTCTTTCATAACGTTAAAACATACATATTGCAATTATGTTAAAAGTTAATACTCCAAAATTACCTTTTTATTTAAAACAATATATTCTAGTTTGCATTTCGTTACTTAACTTCCATATTTTCCACTCCATGACAGTGTGCCTATTCTAGCAGTTCGCCGAGAAAACACACGCTCTCACTACTCTGTATGTGATAATGCTGGTAAGGCAAGATTCTTGGTCTCAAAATCATCACCAGACAGGGTAGATACACTTTACTAAAAAAAGTATTTTCTGTTACAGAGCTTAAGTAAGAAATAACCTAAGTAGTTAAGTATTTTAAAATACTGGCTTGGTTTCAAGGTGAAATTAGATATTTTGGAGAACATTCAGAAGTAGGCAAGAAGATATACACGAGAGGTGTTCTGAACCTAGAGATGTATTTAAATTACAATAAAAACATCAGAAATATCTTTACAGCAGAGTAAAATTACATTCTGATCTTTAGCACATTGTAAATTAAGGATAAGCCTTGATTGTGGTTTTCTTTTTGTAAATAAGAAACAAAATTTGTAAAATTGTTGTCCCACCGCACCCTCAAAATTGTTCCCTCTTGGTTTTCATAGCCAACGGTTCATGCTTTGACACTAGCAGCAAGAACTCTAGGGATTTTTCATAAAATAACTGCCCTAATCCCAGTACGATGCACACAACTCCGAATCTTACTTTGATAGTTAGAATTGGTCCCTGGGTGGTTCTCCAGGACATACTTCTTCAGAGCAGTGGTGGAGCAGGTCTTCGGCTCATTCATGGCAGCAATGGCAGACAAGATTGCATATTCCATCAGGCTTCCACCAAGCAGGGGTTTCTCCCCTGATTTCTTCAGCTGTTTTCCAAGGAGGAAGAGAAAAGCATCAAGACAACACTCTCCCAAAGCAGGTCAAGACAAGACTCCTCTGCACCAGGTGGGTCGGAGTTCCTGCATTAGCACAGATACGTTTTACAATAAATTGTCAGGTTAGGGACTTTCTCTTTCTGCTTATCAGGTATTCAATCTAACTGAGGAGTCTCAACCCTCCTGTGCATATTTTCTCCTTCCATCTACCCCTCCATCCAATCTAAAATAGCAATAGCCAACCTAACGCAAAGAGAGTGACAACTCTACCCCAATAAACAGGTTAACCTAGCAGGCCCTCAACAAATTAAGATGCTTTGAGAATACTTTTTTTCTGAATCTGAAAAATGTAGTTATAAAAATAATAAATGGCTCTTTTAATCCTGTAAGGAAAACAGCAAAGGAAAATTTTGATAAATATTTAGAGTATCATACTGCAGAAAATTAAACAGGTAATTCAAGGACAAAAGGATGGAGAACAAAGGTGAGCACCAATAAACAAAAATTGGGGGATAAAAGGACAAACTCATACATAGTCCACAACAGTGATTCTCAAAAATTGGTCCATAAACCCCTTGGGGTTCCTGAGACCCTTTCAGAAGATATGTGACGTCAAAACTATTTTCATAATAATACTATGATGTGATTTGCCCTTTTCACTGTGGTGACACTTGCACTGATGGTGGAAAAGCACTGAAGCATAAAACTGCTACCTTATCACAAAGGAAGGAAGGGGCACGAAAACTACATAGTGGTTACTATATTCTTTACTGCTCTGCCCTTGTGGTTTAAAAAGAAAAAGATGGTTTCACTTAGGAATGTCCTTGATGAAGAAGTACAAATTATGTTATTAAATCTCAACCCCAGTGCGTGCCTTTTTGGTATTTTATGGGATGAGATAAGGAAGAATGCATCAAGCATTTTGGCTATATATGGTGCTATGATAGCGGTCTCGAGGAAAAGCACCTGTGATTATTTGCATCGTGAGCTGAACTAGCTGCATTTTTCATTGAATACCCTTTTTACCTGAAGGAATAACAGATAAACTAAAGTTATTCAGACTTATTTATCTATCTGGTAGACATTTTCTTGAAAATGAATTAAGTGAGCCTGTCACTTCAAGGAAAACAGCTAACAGTATTTGTTGTGAATGATAAAATTCAAGTTTTCGAAAGAAAATTTAAATTGGGAAAACTTGTATCTACCACCGTGAAATTCCTCGTACCTTTCTGATGAGATCAGTCGGTGATATTAATGTGATTTTTGTTGTTTGATAAAATGTATCGACATTCAAAAATCTGCATAATTCAGTGAACCACTATTTTCCAAATGATTGTTACAAAATTATGCATGGTTAAAAGACTGACTCAAAGTTCAAGACAGACAAAAGGATTTTAAGGTGCAGAGTACAAGAAGTTCACTGATACAGTTTCAGGTTCCACATGCCAATTAATCTTTCAGAATTACTGCAAAATCAATTAATGTAATACATTATATTAACAGAATCAGAAACAAAACCCACAATATCATCTCAAGAAACAAAGAAAAAGCATTTGATAAATCCAACAGCTATTCATAATAAAAATGACAACTAGTAACAGAAGGAGCTTTCTCAGCCTGATGATAGGCATCTATGAAAAATCCAAAAAGAAAAATCCACAGCTAACTCAATGGTGAAAGACTAACAGACGAGAAAGTCTTCTGCTCTTATTACCGTACTGAAGTTTCTATCCAGTGCAATCAGGAAAGAAAAAAAATATGAAAGAAATCCAGATTGGAAAGGAAAAAGTAAAATTGTCTTTATCTGCAGATGACATAATACTGTATGTAGAAAAATCCTAAGGAATCCACAAAAAATTCTAAGGAACCCACAAAAAACCATTAGAACTAATAAATGAGTTCTACAAGATTGCAAGATATACGAACAATAGATAAATCAATTGTATTTCTATAGGCAACTAATGAACAATATGAAAATGAAAATAAGAAAATGCCATTCACAATATCATGGAAAAACTTAGGAAAAAAAAATTAATAATAGAAATATAAGACCCGTACACTGAAAACTACCAAAACTTGCTGGGAGAAGTTAAAGATATAAATAAATGGAGAGACAGTCAGTGTTTGTAGACTGAGAACTCAATGTGGTAAAGATAGTGATTCTCCTCAAACTGATCTATAGGTTCACTCCGATCTCTACCAAAATCCCAATTGGCTACAGTCTCCAAGACCCTGGCATAAGAACTCACATACAGCTCAACGGAACAGGAATGAGAGTCCAGAAATAAACCCTGACATTTATGGTCAACGGATTTTTGATAAAGGTGCCAAGGAAATCCAATAAGGATAATCTTTTCCATAAATGGTATTGGGACAATTATATATCCACGTGCAATAACATGAATTTATACCCTATCTCACACCATAATAAACAAAACTTAATTCAAAACTTAAAACAAAACTTAATTCAAAACTTAATTCACAGACGTAAATGTAAGTGCGAAAACTATAAAACTCTTAATAGAAAACAAGGGAGTAAATCTTTGTGACCTCAAGTTAGGCAATAATTTATTAGATAGGACACCAAGAGCATAAGCAACTTCATCAAAAACAAACACTTTGTATTTCAAAAGCTATTATTAAGGAAGTGAAAGTAAAGCTACAGAATAGGAGAAAATATTTACAAATCATGTATCTGATAAGGAACTTGGATCTAGTTATATAACTCTTCTAACTCAATAAAAAGAGAAATAACCCAACTTAAAAAAGAGGCCAAGGGAACTTTTAAATAATAAAAAAATAAAATGAAGCACTCACAAATAAAATTAGGCAAAGGATTTCAACAGACATTTTACCAAAGATAAAACAAATCTCCATTAAGCACATGAAAAGATAATCGATGTCGGTAGTCATTAGGGAAATGCTAATCAAAACCACCATCAGATGCCACGTTATAACCACTAGTATGGCTGTAATAAAGATAATAACTAGTGTTGGCAAAGATATGGAGAAACTGGAGCCCTAATACATTGCTGGTGGGAATGTAAAATGATACAGCCACTTTAGCAGTTTCTTAAAACAAATACACTATATAGTCCAGCAAGTCTACATTCCTAGTTATATACCTAAGTGAAATAAAAACAAAGATCAACAAAGATTTGGATGTAATGTTCAAACACAACATTAATCATAACAGCTAAAAAGGAGAAGTAACCCAAGCGTTCATCAACTTATGAATGGATAAACAAAATGTGTTAGATCCATACAATGAGATACTGTTTGGCAATAAAAAAGAATAAAAGTGCTGATTCACACTGCAACATGGATTCAACTCAGAAACTGTCTGCTAAGTGAAAGAAGCCAGGCACAAAAGACCACCTACTGTATAATTCTATTCACATGCAATGTGTAGTAAAGGCAAATATATACTGAAAGAAAGCAGATTAGTAGCTTGGCTGGGGATGGGAACAGGGAGGACTGCAAATGGGCACAAGGGATCTTTTTTGGGTAATGGAAATGTTCTAAAAAATTGGATTGTGGTGATGGTTATATAACTCTAAATTTACTAAAAATCAATGACTTACAAATTCTAACTTAAAGTGAGTATATTTTATGGTACATAAATCATACCTCAATAAAGCTATTTAAAAAACTACCATTTGTTGAGTTTGGGTATAGGATCAAAGAATAATATCCACAACTATTTGAAGATTATCTTAAAATATCCCCTTTTCTAACTGTGTTTCTGTTGTGAGTTGGATGAATTTTTTTCATAGACCTAACCCAAAATATACTGAAACAAATACCAGCTAAAGAATGAAGCTATGAAGCTAAAGAATTTGCAAAAATGTTAATACAAAGTGCCCCTTTTCTCAAGATTTTTTTTGAGAAAAATATAGTTCTTTTTCAAATGAATGTTGTTTATGTTAATGTAATGAATGTTTAAGAAATGAATATTTATCTTTTTCAGTTTAAATTTCTAATATGGGTAAATACTGATAGGTATAACCCACATAAATAAAACTTCTTAGAGTCATCAATAACTTTTTAGAGTATAAACTACTTCTCTACAAACAAGCCTTATTAGCCTCTAACCTGGAATGTTCCAGAAGCTCCTTTGCCAGTTATTTGTTCTAACTGGCCTCTCTCTACTGCTCTTTGCAGAGCATTCTTCAACAGCTGAGGCCTGCAGAGAAAACAAACAGTGATAAATATATCAATGAAGGAAAGACTTGAATAGTTACAGGGTTATTCCCTTAACTAAAATTCTGATTCCTATTACATGTAATACTTTGTTAAAATAGACAATAAAGTAATAAATTACAGGCACCCTTAACAAGTTACATTCTTTTTTTCTTCAAGTAAAGAAGCTAAGTCATGACCTGTACACAAAGAACCAGTTTCCAAATTGCCAGGGCGCTCCAAAAACCTATCATTTATTATCATCAGACCCCAACAGCAACCAAACTGTGTAATCAAGCAACAAAAGGGCATCTTTAAAGTCCCATCCAAGTCTGGAATTCTGAGCAAAATTCCTAGATTTTTAAAAATAATATATACACATTACCAAAAAACAGCATATACACATTACCAAAAAACAGCTGAGTCACTTTTTACAAACCAGTATCTAAAAGTCAGCCTAATAAAATACAATTCCTTGAGAAAGAAAATAGGTTGTTTTTAACGGTATCTCTGTCTTAATAGGTTTGTAGTTTTTTTTTAAAAAACTAGGTTATCGAAACCAAATGGCAGGCAAGAAGTGAATACCATTTAAAAAATATAAGAACACTGTTGAAGCAAAGAGCTGTTCTGTAAGGGGCAGGGGTCTGAATGGTGGCTGGAGAACCTCAAGTGCAAGGAAGAAACAAGATGATTTAGGGCTTAAAGGGGACTGTGGAACAAGACAGAGTCAAATGGAAAGTTACACATGCAGGCCCGCAACAGGACACCTGAAGAAAGGGTTAATCAGAATCCAAAAGTTTGGTGGTGTGTTTTGCCACACCTTTCGAGAATTACTATAATAGCACCCAAAGAGCAGAATATCATACGACTCATTTCAAACTGATTAGCTGCTAAGTAGACAGAAAAGATCAGTGGGGCAGCCCACTGAAGGGCAGAATGATGAAGGCCAAACTATTATAATTAGAGGTGCTTTATTGAGCTTTGATTTTTTTTTTTTTTGAGAAAAAATTTTGAATCTTTTATCTAACCACCAAGCATTACAAGCTGGGTTGACACTAGACTTTTATTAATTAGATCATCCATATGCTTGAGGGAGAAGAACTGAGGGATCCCACATGTTCTAACATAGGACTTATACCATTATATCTTGTACATCCTTGATGCTCCAAATGAAGAAACTCCCAATAAAAAACTCCTAATGAAAATATTTCTAAGCCAGTGCTGTTCCATTCAGGGTATGACTTATGCCGTGACACAAAACACACACACACACACACACACACTCTCTCTCTCTCTCTCTCTCTCTGTCATTTATCCCACAGACATTTATTATTTATTATGGTTATGCAGGAACACAGACATAGATCTGATCACTAAACTCAAGGACTTTAAGAGATAATGAATACATAATAATTACGGTAGAGAACGACAAGGGCCACGGTTGAGGTTTGTGCATAGAGCTTTGAGAACATAATTAAGAGAGTAATTTAACTGTCAAACAATTTTTCTATTAGTTGCTCTATTAAGTTAGATTGTTTAAAGGCTGATTTCCAAAGGGGGAATCACGAAGCTTAAATAAAATACTGAAACCCTCTTTTATCAAATTAAATAACTGGTCTGAAAATAATCATCCTAGCCAAGGTTCAAATGCTTCAGGAATGAGTATAAGTTAAATAAGTTCTCTTAACATTTTTGTTTCCTCAGCAACACCAATTATTACATTAGCATATACCTTGTCCCAGGCAAGAGTTCTATCACTCAGAGTTCTATCATTCAATCTTGCCTTCAGGTAAAACCATACTTACCAACGGCTTCAAAGCGTCTCAGATTGGCCCTCTCTAATTGCTGTCATAACCTTAGTATAAGCTATCATGCACTTCTTCCTGGTTGCTGAGCTGCTGTTGTCACAGTGCACTGCACTATGAGGTCAATATGCCTACAAAGGCCCCCTTTGGATTACGTTACTCAACTGAACAGGTGTCAGGTCTAAATGCCTCTATCTAGCTTCAAAGCCTTCCAGGACATGGTCCTATCCCTTGTTAGTCTAGATCCAGTCAGATCCAGGCTGCTTTCAATTCCCAAAAAAGAATGCCAACTCTTGCCTCTGAAATTTTTTCATGAAGCTCCTTTCCCATACTGTTCTCGCAAAGCTACCTTTTCCCTCCTATGAGGAAAGAATGCTTTCCCCGCTCTATCATCACATTCAAATCCTATACATTCTTCTAATAAATCCCCATCTCTTTAACTTATTGTAACTCCCATGCACAGCTCCCTTTTCTGAAAAATTCTATAGTCTATATCACACAATTTTACACTTACTATGGTGCCAAGTACTGTTCTAAAAGATTTACATGTGTGGAATAAACAAGATAATACAGCAATGCCAAGAAATAGGTACTATTACTGCCTATACTTTACTGAAGAAGAAAAGTTAAGTGACACAAAGTCATTTTTCCAAGGTCACACAACATGGCAGTAGAAGAATCAGGTTACAAACTTGGGCAGTCTGACTTCAGATTCTGCATTCTTATCATGCAATGCCTGCCCTTTCCAATACACGACAACCCTAAATAGTAGAAAAAGCAAGAGGTGTGTAATTTAAAGATGAAATAAAGTTCTGGCCTCACCAGTGAACAGCCTAACCTTGGGTAAGATTTTTATCAGCAAAATTAAAGTAGGAATATATTTTTAAGTATTTTGACATGGCAAATAATGTAAACAATAGTGTTTTATAAAGGCTGATACAAATTCAAGACTATTTATTATTAAGCTTTTCAAAAAAGTAGACCAGTTTAATCAGAAAGCAGAGTATAGTAGGCAATTGTTGGTTACTATGTTTTTCAACTGTGGATAAAGTCCATACTGAGAGATAAGAATGAAAGCCATGTACAGAGAATCAAAGGTCATGGATGGAGAGCAAATTGCAACTGACAGCAGCAAGGGTTCTGAGTGTCAGGAATCGAAGAAAGTGAGTTACATCAGTTTCACAGAAATGCATACATAGAATTAAGAAGATCAAGAAATTCTTGAAATTACTCAGATGTGAAGCTCTTAAGAATCTAAGAGGTCTCCAACGATATCGCTATGTTTAGAGCAAAGTATGAGGCATAAAATGAAATCTTGGACAATGTTTACGTTTGGTGGGGGTAGAAAGAAAAAAAAAGAGAATATAAAGTTACACCCTACACAAGAATTAGATTTTAAAATTTGATTTATAATGCCATATGGCAAAATTACCCTGGAAGATTTCTAAAGAAACTTCCTAGAGGCCAATGCAAAGTCTCCATGTGAACCCCAAATGTCCAATTTTTCTCTAGGTTGCAAAGTCACTGTTATTAAATTGAGGTGACTTGCTTATTACATAAAAACTGTCTTTAAACATTAGAATCATATTTAGCATGGTCTGATGCTCACAGCAAGAGAATGACATTGGAACTGAGACTAACTAATAATACTAACACTAGCTGAGCACTTATTACATGCCAGGCACTACTCTAAATGCTTAATGTGTACTAGGAAATTTAAGCCTCCTGATAACCCTATGAGTTATAATCTGTTTATCAATGAGGAAACAGAAACCCAGAGATAACTTATACAGGGATACAAAGATAAAAATGACAGAAATTTAAACCTAAGGGGACTGATTCTAGTCTCCGCTTAGCCACATGCTCTACGGTCTCCAATATATGGAATGAGAAATTCATGTTTACTCTCAGATGCTCCAGGTTTTATGTTCTTTGGAACTGGAATGGCCAAAGTGACCACATTCATTCGCTCATTCATTCAACTAGTATTTTTTAAGCATCTACTGCGCGCTAGGTTCGGGGAAACAGAAGCAAAAAATATAAAATCTTGGCCTTCAGGAATCTGACGTGTTAATAGGGACAGACGGATTACTTTCTTAAAAAAAAAAAAACAAAGAAAATACTTAGTATGCTAGAATGTGATGAGTGTTATGGAGAAAATCAAGGCAGAGAAGTAGAATTCTGAATGCTGGGAAAGGAGACAAAGGTCGCAAATGTAATTTAGGTGGTCCTATCAACCAAATGCAATATGTGGGCCATGTCTGGATATTGATTCGAAAAAACCAACTGTAAAATGTCATTCTGGAGACAAGCCATATGAACGTGGCTTGGGTACTGAATATTAAGAAATGATTTTGTTAGAAATAATGTTAGTATGATGGTTATGTTCCCTCTACAATTATGTGTATCTTTAAAATTTTCCAAAATAGACATTTAAAAAAACAGTAAGGCAGTCAAGGCAGGCATATGGTGATAACAGAGTAAAACCTTGAGGAAATGAAGGAGTGAGCAAAGCGGATTATGGG
>NW_006443568.1:13183775-13201916 GCF_000325575.1 Pteropus alecto | reverse complement strand
GGAGATTCAGTCAGAGATGCAATAAAAGTGTAGTGCCTTGTAGGTTATTTTAAAGACTCTGGCTTTAACTGAGAGGGGGCTGGGAAGCCAGTGGAAGTTATGAAGAGCAAGGTGGTATGATCTAACTAACGTTTTTAAAATGTCTCATTCTCACTGCTATCTTAACGGACTGAAGGTGAGGGAGAGTGAGAGAAACAGGTTACTGCTCTAATACAGGTGAGAGATAATGGTGGCTCAGAAGACAGTGGTATTAGTGGAGGTAATAAGAGGTCTATTTACGGAAATATTTTAAAGACAGAGCCAAAGTAATTGCTTACAGATTAGATATAGGTGTGGAATAAAGAGAAGAGACCAGCACAAACCCAAGGTTTTTGGCTTCAGCAACTAGAAAAATGATGTTTCCATTAACTAAGACGGAGAAGATACGGAAGGTACAGTTTTGTTTTGCTTTTTTTGGAGAGGACGAGTAGGAAATGAAAAGCTCAGTTTGAACATGTTAAGTTAGACATACAAGTGGTGATGTTAAATGAGCATCTCTTTATGTGAGTGTTGAGTTACAAGAGAGGTATAAGCTAGATTTACATCATCTGTAAATCAGTTGTATATAGGTGCTATTTAAAGCTTTGGGGGTGGAAAGAACTACCAAGTGAATGTGGATAGAAAAACAAGAGGCCTAAGGTCTAACCCTGGGGCACTTTTGTATTAAGGAGTCAAGAGACGGGAAATTAGCAACCCTCAGGAGAACAAGAAAGAATGGGAAGTGAAGTTGGAGAAAAATCAGAAAGATGTAGTGTCTTGAAAGGCAAGTGAAGGAAGTATGTTAAGCAGGTGGGAGTTATCAACTGTCAAATGCCAGTGAGAGACCACAGGTAAATAAGTTAAGGACTATGAACTGACCACTGAAATTTGCAACATGGAGGTCATTTCTGACACTGAAAGAAGAGTACTTCAGGAAAAATGGCAAAGGTAATGTGTGACAAAAGTGGGCTTAAGGGAAAGTAGGAGAAAAACAGTAGCCAGCAAGAATAGACAACTCACATTTAAAACTGTAGTTTTCTTGCTCTTCTGTTTAATTAAGTTTAAGTAAGGCTAAATTTCATGTTAAATTTATATACGTATGACAGGACTCCACTACAGTATGAGGTAGAGAAAAATCCATATGGTTTCACAGAAGTAAAGGCAGAAAAGTGTTTCCTATAATAAGATCACAGGAAGAGGTCTTTAAGTTCATTAGCAAATATGGGTTGACAACCCACCATAACCAGGCAAATTTTGTTTCAGCACAAGATGTCGACAGGAAATGTTCCCAAAGACCAGACATGGAGTCAAGTTACACGGCTACCAGCAACCTATTTTGTCTTACCGGAGGTAGAACAGAACCTTAAGGAAAGAAAAAAGTTAGGGAACGGATCTGGTCTCCAGTCCCCAAAAAAGAGTAAGGAGAGATAAAGTGAAATGTGTTGCCACTTTTAAATGCATCAATTCATTAATGACCTACAGTTTTATCTATGGATCATACTCAGGACATAAGAAACATAAAAATATCACAGTATTAATTTCAAATTTTATGCTTCTATGATTCCCTTTTCTTTTGTACTATTTCATTAACTCTTCAATCGGGCACTCTGAAGACCACTAAGTGCTCTTCTGAATATGTGGCTTCTGGGCTGAAACCTCAGCAATTCTAACTGTATGCCTCAATAATGCAAGTAAATACTGTTACTAAACTATACCAGAGCAATGTGCATTCAATATAGATTTCTTCTGTAGAAAGGACTCTGGATTAAATACAAACTTCCAAAAGCCATCACGACAAAGACCTCACACAAACATACTCAAAACACAAACTGAATTAGAAATTTAAACAAATTAGTATATCTGCATGAAATAAGCACATGTGATAATCTAAATGATCAGTCTAGACATTTTTAAGTGGTATTTTTTTACAAATAAATTACTATAAAAATTTTCTCAAAATTTTAAATGTTTAGATGATGAAGCTATTATGCTATTTCTAGTAGAGTATTACATTAGACTTAATTCTCTGGTTCTGAGTTATAACTCTAAATACAAAATGAGTACCAACTACCTCAATCCATTAGGATGGCAACTATCAAAAAAACAGAAAGTAGCAAGTGTTGTTGAGGTTACAGCAAAGTCAGAACCTTTGTGCACTGTTGGTGGGAATATAAAATGGTGCAGCCACTGTGAAAAAGTTTGGTGGTTCCTCAAAAAATTAAAAATAGAATTATATCTGGCAATTCTTCTAGGTATATACCCAAATGCATTGACAGCAGGGTCTCAAAAAGATGTATTAGTACACCAATGTTCACAGCAGCATTATTCACAATAGTTAAAAGGAAAGCAACTCAAATGTTCATTGACAGATAAATGAATAATCAAATGCAGTACACACACACACCCCCACAATGGAATACTAGTCAGCCTTAAAAAGGAAATTCTGACACAATTGATAACATGAATGAACCTTGAGGATATTATGCTAAGTGTAATAAGCCAGTCACAAAAAGACAAATACTGTATGATTTTACTTATAAATCAAAAGCATAGAGAAAGTAGAATGGTGGTTGCCAGGGACAAGAAGAAAAGAGCAAACGGGGAGTTCTTGTTTAATGGGTACGCAGCTGCAGCTTTGCAAGATGAAGAGTTCTGGAGATGGACGAGGGTGATGGTAACACATTATGAATATATTTAATACTACTGAACACTGTACACTTAAAAATAGTAAGATGTTAAATTTTATGTTTATGTGTATTTTACCACAATAAAAAAAAATTAGAAAAAAATGAGCTCAGAGGACATAGAGTTTAACGCTAAATATTCTAGCAGCTGACATCATGAAAAATTACTCTATCAGGGTCTCATAAAAGTTAACACGTAGTTTGGGTTTCAAAAAGAAAATACATATAGAGATAGAAAAAAGAAAACATAATGAGACAAAAAATAAAACCCACGAAAAAGGTTTTTTTATTCCTAGCTCAGCTAAAAGTAATCTTTGTTGAATATTTAATCTTTCTCCTTTCTCACAAGAAAGGAGCTAAGGCAATAACAGACATCTATGCTTTAAAATCCAGCCCAACAGCTCATACCTGATGTCCACTCTAAGTTTAGGGTAATACTGAGACACGTATTTTCTGATGAGACTGTAGGAAGCTTCTTTAGGTTCACAAAGGCGAGTAAAGGCCAATGGGAGGATATCTTCCAATTTTACTTGTGGTTCTGGATCCACTGCAGAGCTCCTGTCCTGAAATGTAATATCGAAAATTATCATCATTAGAGAATATAGATTTCTGTTCAAATGCTTCTATATTCAACTCCAGGGCTTTTCTAAGTTGACTGCCAAATCGACTGACAATAGAAAATTATCACTTCTTTTCAAATTCAAACAAATCATAACACAGTTGTATAATGTTACTTGCATGGCAATTTAAGAGAAAAATTTCAGATTGAGTTAAAAATACATATAAAAATAAAAAAGAATGGGGTGGCTCCATAGTGTAGTGGTTAGCACGTCTGCTTTACACGCAGAAGGTCCTGGGTTTGCGCCCCAGGTGGAGCCACGGACCATATCCCGAGTGCCCCAGGCCTCGGGTGCACGCCACGAGCGTGTGGGAGGAGACACCCCGCCTTCAGAGATCCAGTTCTTAAGGGAAATGACAACATCCACAGGTCAGGGGTGGAAGGAATTAAAAGAGGGGAAAAAAAATAAAAAGGAATGGTAGACTTTACTTAAAGGTCTTAATTCAGTCTTAGCCTTTAATAACAAATGAAAAGGATCATGCAGCACCAAAAAGCACTATACAGAAGTTCATTTTGAAAGCATTTGCTAGTTTTATGAAAAAAGCATAAAAATTTTCAGTTGTAAAAACAAAGATGTAGAGAATATTCATTTCAATTACTGACACAGAGAATATACTATTTACTTCACTTTATTATTGTACAAATACTTTCCATAAATGAAATTATGTACCTTGGGGAGGAGTGTTAGTATTTACAAAAAAAGAGAAGAAAAACTGGCTCTGGGTAGTTGTGGAATCTAATATTTAAGTGAAAATGTACTTGTATGATTATTCTTGTTTAAAATATATTTCACAAAAAGCAGAATAATTCATACAGCTGGCCATAATTTAACATAGAGCAGTGAGGTCCACAGACTCGGGGGCTGGAGTGCTTAGATATGCACACTGTCTATCCTACTCACTAGCTGGCAATAATGGGCAAATTACTTGTAACCTCTCTAGGCCTTAGTAGAAAGGATAACTTGGCACAGTGCCTGGCACAAAGATGCTATTTTGAGTAGTGGTAATAATATTACAGTGCACGAACTATGGTACAGACTTCTTACCTTTCTGTTTCTAGATTTCTGTGGGGTTTTTCTTGATTTCTGGACCACCACAAAACTCCCAGAAGCACCTTTTCCTTTTACCTAGAGTAAATGAGTTTTAGTTGCAATAACCAATATTTTTGTTTTAAATTATTCTGGTATTCATATCTAAAACTTTATACCAAACTAAGCAAATTAAAGGGCATAATGATACAAGAACTAATATAAAATGCTATTAAACTCTTAAGAGGAAAAAAAATGGATTAGTCAAAAGACTTGGGATTGAGTCCTACTTACGTACCATCTATTCAATATTGGACAACCCTGTAAACACTCTGAACTTTTGCTTCCTCATCTACAAAACTGGGAGAGATGCTCCTGTGATACCAGATTAAACAATCTACTATAAAATTAAAAAGAAAAAAAAGTTCCATGGAAAGAAGGGGAAAATGAGATAACCTCTATCTTGAAGGAAGATAGCTCCTTGGCAAAAGTTCACAGCCTACTTGATTCTCAGGCCATAAGCTTCCCCCAATTTGCCTGTTAGATTCCTGCATATGGGAAAGGTTATCTAATTATTTTTAGACATTGCATGTGATGGTATGTAAGTCTTACCACATATTGCCATAGTTTACAAAGCGCTTTCATAGGGCTTTAAAGTTGATTTACATTAATTAGAGTCCTATACTTCAGCTTTACCTACACCACTATGAATATAACAATACAGCTGATATGTTTTCAGCTTATAAATTGTTGTGTAAGCATCAAACTGAGGGTTAGTCTATAAAGCAAGAATAAGTCACAAACACTATTTTCATAGAGAAAAACACAAAGCCAGCTCATAAACTGTGCTGACACGTACTATAAATCTTTGTTTCTAATTATATTGGTTAGATAATATCTTCTAATCAATAATTATTTTAAAGGCCATTTAAATATCAGTTTAACAACATTTTGAGAAAGCTAGAACATAAACGCCACACAGCAGGAGTCTGTTTTATTCAATGATGGACCTCCAAGCACCTGGCACACAGGAGATACTCTATATACTTATGGAATTAGGTACCTGCTGAAGGTTCCTAAACAGAGTTTAAATGCCTGAATGGTACAAAATTTTATATAAATCATACAATGTAGAAAGGTATAGAAGAAAGGCAAGAAGACTCTGGGAATGCATGAACTAGGTTCTTAGAACTATCTTTTCCCACTCTGTGGGACCCTGGTAGTTATTTCATCCCTCTGGACCTATGAAGGTTTAGGAAAGATAAAGTTTATTCTAGCTTTAGATTTTCATGATTATAAGTAATGTTTTGCTGTACTATGCAAAGTAACAGATATATCTTTGAAATCGATATTGGCTTAATACTAGTCACAATTTATTCAGGCTTCTCCGATGCTCCTAACAAACTTTAATAGTTTTACATACTATAGATAAGGTGAATCTATCTACAAAGCTAACATAATGGTAACAAGTCTAATCACATAAATCAGCCTTTAAAACTAACAAACCTAAGACAAGAGCAATTACCTTTTTTGCTGCTACAGTGGTAGAATTCCTTAACCTTGCTTTTCATCTTCACTACTACATGATCTGAAGCACAAGCAGCCCCCAAAGAAAATCCAATTAAAAATACAAGCATCTAGAAAATAAGTACACTATCCTATTGCTTCTGCTCTCTAGAACAGTTATTAAAGGTAACTGGCACCAGTGATTTTGAAACCTAGTCTCAAATAATAAAACTAGGTCAAGCTTAAGTATTTCATCATATGTTTAGCTTATTTTTAACAAAAGAGATACCAAAAGCCTAAATGTTACTAAATATAAAATTATGTATCTTGGAATTATGAAGCTAATACATGTTGGAATGATCTTATTACCAACAACTATTTAATACCTGTTTGATGACACCTCTATTTAATTCTCTTTTCAGTGCTTGTTTAAGGAGGTAGCCTCTTCTCTCCAGCTCCAGAGAAGGGTACTTATGGATGATGTATTTTCGAATAGCAACAACTGATGCACCACTCTTCTGGAAGCACGCCTAGAAAACAGATTTATTTATCAAACCATACATGTTAAACTAGCAGTTTTTCATTAGACAGAGAAAACATTTTCAAAATAAATTACTTTGGAAGTAAACGTGATAATGGATGATAAAAATGGCAGAAAAGAATAAACAGTATTTCAGGTAACCAGTTCATGGCTGTGAGGAAATGAAGAATTAGAACACTTCTGCAACAATAACTTAAAATTGTTCAAAACGTCAAAGAGAAGAGAACATGTGAACATTCTGTGTGTTAATGAAGAAGCTCCTTCCATTTAAATTCTATTCTATATTTAGAAAAAAGATTGTTAGCATTAAAATGAGGAAAGCAGAATGTAGGATCACAAATCTGGCCCATTTATGGAATGAGTTTTGGCACACCAGGACCGATATTTCTCTGAAGGTTTCGTATGTCAGTAGAGGACATAAGCAAAGATAATCTGAATAGATGGCATAAAACTAGGTTTTATGGCAAAGTCTTTACAGGGAGTTTTAGGTAACAATGAGGACATTTAAAGTGCCCTCTTCTATTTTATTTCTCTATATTCCATTTGACTAATGCCCATGGGAGATTTAAACAGGTCAGTATGTAACAAAGGCAACAAAAATTTGTCAAACACTTTACGTTTTGAAGCACATTTAAATAGCATCTGCTATTTTTACCTCATGGGCTAGTCCACTAATTTTGTGTTGCCATCGTCCATAAACTGAATGCAGCATTTACACATTCTCAATGGATAAAGGCTTCGTTAAATGTTATTTTATACACTTTGACAATAAAGAAAAATAACTCACAGACAGACGGACCAGAAAAGATTGTACAACGCAAAACAAGTTGTGTTAATATGGTTCACCTACTTGAAGTAAATGTCTCTGACCTATTACAACCTATTGTTTACTCCTGATCTTTTAAGAAAAACACAAAGGAAAGAAAATCAGGAAAAAAAAAAAGACTATTGCTAAAACAATCCCTTGCTCTACCAAACTGATGAGATTGAAGTAGACATCAGGACTTTTATTTGATTCAGAAAATGATATCGGTGGTCTGAAGTCACGACTTGTTACAACACTACATGGAATACAAGTTATATACATATGCACAATCATTACTCTTTAGGCCTAATTATACTGTTTTAATTTTTCATTTTACTATTTTAAAATTTTAGTCCCTTCTCCAGCCCCACTGTAGCCCTGCTCCCCCAAACCTAGGCTGACGTGGTCATGAAGTGAAACCCTTGAAGAAAGACTACACGAAGAAAAGAGATCTCACTGTAGTCACGCTATCTACACCAGGGACGTTTTCTTAACGCGTTGAGAGCACCCCTGGAAGCGTGCAGGGAGAGTTCCGAAGGCAAACCTTTTCTACTTTATGTGTCGGTGCTGTCTTCTCACAGTCTGAGCATGACCACCAGGCTGCTCCTATCTATGCACACCACCCTTGGTAAAACTGATCGGTACCTTTCTTTCCAATTCTGACTCAGGTCCTAGCCAGAGGACTCCTGAAATGAGGAAGTCTATGGCTTCTATGTTAGCTCCCTTTATCATCTGACCATGTGAAATAAACGAGGCAAAATTAACCAGAAAGCTTTACACAAAAAAGGCAACGTTAGATTAGAAAGATAACCTTAAAAGTTAAAATAATACAACTATACCTGATGATCACATAAGCTAATGAAAGTCAATGGATTAGAGCAAAGTCATGAAGCTATGCAAGGAGAAGAATTTTTTCCAAGTACTTTGGAATAGCTGAGTGATTAAGCAAAGTAGTAATGTTTCTAAGGGTTTCTTACAGTTCAGGTGTGAAAGATAACCACTACCAATATCAGACACTCAGCTTTGAAAATGGATCTAAAAACAGTATATTTTTTAAAATAAAAATTCTCAATGCTATTCAGTTACCCTGAATCACAATGAGATTGCATAAGGACAAAGAACCTGTTTGCCTCATTCTACGCTATGTCACTAGTAGAGCTGCCTGACACTGAGAAGTTAGCCCTTAAATATTTGTTGAATGAATTAACATGTTAAACCTTCAAATAAAAACTATATACTCGACCAATAAACTGTAAAAAATAAAAAAACTCTAAAGTTAAAAATACTTGTTATAGTAAATTTGAATTTAAAAAAATTAACAGTGCTCACCAAAAGTGATTATATTATAAAAAACATGAACTTCATAATGGTTTTCTTCTATTTAAATCTCTTTTAGGAAGCAGAGCAAGATTTCTGGTGTCTGGACAGGAATATGCCATTTTCAAATAAGCAAAAGACAAACAGAATAAATCTAAGATGAACTGCTTGAAATAAAAACTTGCCTTAATGGCCTCCGTTAGGATTGCATCCATCTTGGGACGTGGGGAGGAAGCCATCGGTGTTTGTTTCTGGGCCCTGGCTAGCTGGCTGGCAGAAAGGGTAGCCCAGGAAGGTATTGTTTTTTTCACTTTCTTCTCCTTTTCTTTAGACTGATCTTTCTCACTTTAAAACAAAGAGTAGTTATTACGCAAGATGAACTCTCCAGAAAGAAGCATAAAGTCAGAAAAGGAAAAGACCAGAGAAGGATAAAAAATAATGTCTTAATTTACGTCCACACTAAGGTGACATGTAAAATAAACAAAATTTTATAAAATAAAACTTTTAAAAATAGGGTACTATAAATGAACCAAAAAGGTAAGTTTTCTCTTAGGTATAGGAGAAAGGAGTCATATAAATTTGCACTGGTATAATCGGCCAGTACATAAAAGAAATGTATTCTAGTAACAACTACAACAGATGCAATTTAGCACAGTGGAAAGAGCTCAAGCTCTGAAGTCAGAAAACTTGGGTTTGAGTTTTAGCTCCAACACTTACTAGCTATATGATCTTAGCAAGTGACCTGAGTCTCAGTCTCCTCAGCTGTAAAATAGTAATATAATACCAAACACTTCACAAGGTTGTTACAAGAGCTATGAGATTATGTTTATAAAAACAATTTGTGAGCCATAAAGCATTACACAAATTTTATTCTATGTAATAATAACAGCACTACATGCACCTAAAATACAGGGAAGCTGCTAAAAATTCTACAGACTTTACTTATACCTATGAAAATGGGATAAAGGATTTCCCTGAGGATTACACCCAAAAGGTATAGTTATTACTAAGTTACTCTTTTATTTAAAAAATAATTACTAACTATTCCGACTAATTATGAAAATAAAATGAATGCTACCAGCTGTCCTGCAAAAAAAAATTTAAATGAAAAAAGAGCTGCCGCCACATTGTACAGATTATTAATAGCAATTTTGCTTCCAGGTTCTCTAACTGAATATTTCATCAAACATATACAGTTTTAGGTAGCTGTCTCAACGCCTTGATAGAGAGTAACATTTTCTAACATAACATATAAAAATAACTCACTCTTGGCACAGAGAGAGGAATAAAATGGTTAAGTGTTTCCGAGGTCAAATTATTATAGTCATGTTTCATTTTGTATTGAAATTACATCAATGTGTAAAGTATCAGACACTCCCACAATGAATTCTAAGCATGAGAACATATTCCAAAGGCAAAAGGAATGAATTTTAGATTATTCAAACCATTATTCTAATAACTACTACAAATTCTAATAGGCCACACAACTACATAATAAACCTATTTCGAATGGTAATTCTAAAAAGTAAACCCAAGTAGCAAATGTCTAAGATAAACCAGTACTATCACACTTTAAAATAATCTGGTCTACAGTCCTTTTACGTAGTCTTCAACTATAAATAGCAAGAAGCATAACTGCTTACTCCTTTTTGGTTTCCTCAGAAGACTTGTTTTCTTCCTTCTCTTCATTCTCAGGTTCCCCCTTTGGCTGCTCTGCCTCACTAGATGTAGCAGGTGGAGTTTCATTCTCTTGTTCTTCTACGGTAGAGATAGATTCCTCTGAACTTACGTCTGGTTCTAAAAAATCAGGTGAGCAGAATTGCAGCAAGTAGACATATTAGAGCCTGAGTCAATAAAAGGGTAAAAGTTTATCTTATTAAACAGATAAGCCAAATGTTCCATTTAAAAGATGGATTCTAAAATGAACAAAATGAATGAATGCAGTTTCCTTTCCTTCTTTACATTATTCAAGTTGCTTATGCAAGGGGGTGTTAATCCATTACGTGAAGAGACAGACCAGGAAATTATACAGAAAGGAAACTCATTTTACCCCAAATCAAATATCTTGATTAGTCTACTCTGCAACATTGATGAGATTCATAATTAAGAAATTAGCCATTTCATAATTTAACAGACAAATCCTGGTAAGGGAATAAATAATAAAAAATTAACATGTATTTTCCGGTGAAATGGTTGGGGCAAGAGTAGAAATATGAGAGAGGGAATACTGAGATCTGCAGTTGCTTGTCTGTGCCTTTTCTCAGTATGTCCCTGGGCAGCTACTATAAAACACATAACCCCAAGAAATGGTTAAGCAGGCACTTCGAAGAACCCCAGTGGCAAACATTAGGCAAAAAATAAAAATATATGCTTAATGAGTTTGGTCATTTAAATTACGTGAGCTAATTACTGGCAAGACGATGAAGACTTCTTTATGGCCTTCAATATAAATAAGAGAATTAAAAGATGCCACTTCCTTTTTATAACCAAACCACATACATACAAATCTAAAAGAATTTCTAGTTTCTCAACAAATTAAATTTCTAAACCACAAATTTAAGGATGATCAATTATCATTTGTAAATCTCATCACAGATTATGGTTTGCAACCAGACTTGCATGTAAATTGAAACTCCTCCCATATACGTTCAGCTAAAATTGAGGTGTTAGAGTCAGACACCCCTGAATCAAGTTCAGTCTTTAAAACTTTCTAGCTTGATATCTTAGGGCAAGTTTTTTGACATCTTCAAGTCTCAGTAACCTTACCTCACAGAATTATTACGAGGATTATATAAAATGTATTAGGGGAAGCCTGTAGACCAGCAGTTGTACTATATGAGTGATATCCATCCTCCTCTGGCCTCCCCTGCTGTTTCTAAAACTGTTTTACAAGGCATTAGGGCTAGAACTTCATTATAACAATGATTATCTGGCGACACAGATAACTGCAAGATGTATCTTTTACCATGATTATCTTTTACTGCTCCTTGCCCCAATGATTTGCCCGTGGGTAAAAATTTACTATTAGTCATGTTTATTTATTTATATATTGTCTTACTCCAAAAATGATGAAAAGCTAAGAATGGTTTATCAGGTTTTACTGTAATAAGCTATACATTATTTTCCCTTAAGAATAACTGCTTAATAGTTGATGGCTTACTAAAAGGTTCAGCCACTCAACAGGTATAGATTATATGTTATGTATAAGACACTCATTAAACTATATTGTCTGCCTTCCGTGTAAAATGTAGGATTTATAAAATTTAAAATATGAATGATGCCCAATTATTTTCATATATAAAATACTGTAATGGGATAAAGAAGATTAAACAAACATACAACCTGTGAAGTGACTCACTGGTCCTTTATAAATTCGTGGTTGACCTTTTTTATACCTTATACCTGAATCCTCTGGCATGTATTCTGAAAACTGACATTATTAGTGATTTAGTGACTTCAGGTGTCTGTTAAACAAATGAGGATCAAGATGGGCCACGAAGTGGCTTATCTCAGTGCTGGACAAAAAACCAAAAAAACCAAAAAAAAAAACAAAACAATCTTCAACTCACCAGTACCTATTATTTTTTTAATATGCTGATTCCCATGTCACCTAATGTCTTAGGCCAGGGTACCCAAATTGCTTATAGTACTCATCTGGGGATTCTGAGACAAAATCCAGGCTCAGCTTGAAAAGATTATATCCCTGGTTCACCAAGGGATAAAGGCAACAAGGGTGCATATATTTTTAATTCCTAATCTACGCTGGTCAGCAAATATTTGGTTCTAACAGCCATGACAGGGACGGCACCATGTGTTCATCCTGGAAAACCTGAAATAAAAGGCACGGGAGAAAGGAAAAAAGGATAAGGAAAGAAAGAAAAAGGTCATGAGAAGAAAAAAACAGGGAAAAGGAGAAGAGGTGGTTAGAGATGCCGTGAAGGAGCACTAGTACTCCAGGTTGATGGTTCTACATTCCTCTCAATTCATATGCTCCCACTTCTGTCTGGTCAATCTTCTCTCCACCAACACCAGTTAGAAACCAATGTTTTGATCACCCATTTTCTCCCTTAAGGCTTTCTGATGATTTCTGGGTGAGTCTTCCACTATCCATCCTGAAGGCCCAAGTCCTCCATTCTTTGAATCTTCATTCCTATGAGACTGTATGCCCAGAAGCTACTCTTTGCCCATTCCTGTTCTCTCCAATCATTTTTCTGTTTTTAATTTAAGAACATGAGATTTTCAACTTCCAAAAACCTTTAGAGACAAGATGAAACTTTTACTTTGCCCACGTGGTCTGGAAATGACATATCGAAGAGGTACCACTCCCTCTTTAAATGTTCCCCCAAAACACTTAGCCATTAAAAAAAAAAAAAAAAAAATTAAGTTCAAGGGAATTTATGGGACACTCCAAACTGGAGTAGAAACTTTCGCCGTTTTAAGTTGTCCACTGCTTTACTTTACCTGGCTTTCCTTCCTCCCCTTCAGCAAGCTTGTTTTTGGGAGGAGTTTCCCGGGTAGAATTCACAGCTCGACGAATCGGCATGGCGCTCTCTTCCACCTTCTAGGAAAAGAGATGGCCATAATCACACACACATAAAAAAACTTTCTCTCTTTCCCAAGGGGCCTAATGGGTGTCAGAAGATGGTGAATTCTAAGTCTACTCCAGGATTGGATGCAAATTACTTTTAACGTTTTTTTTTTTTTTGAAGTAAAATATGACTTTTTAAAAGTACTTTTAAAGATATTTTCTTTTGGCAAGAATTTCATATGGAAACAAATAATTACCCTTGATTTGGAATAAATATAGACGGTTGGAGGTTTTCTCAGAAATTTGAGGGGAAAGGGAAGATGAAGAGCTTTGTATATCTGATTTTTTCAGATCTACAACCCAGACTCCCCAAAGTAGGGGAAGGAACATGTACCAAGAAGGACCCAGCAGAGCCTGAAGTCAGGGACTGATCCAAGAGTGAGCTTCAAGAATGTGTCAGCCCCTACCTCACCTAACTTGTCCGCGTGGATCAGCTGAGCTCCTACTATAAGTGGGAGTGCCTTAGGATGGACGAGTTCACCTTGAGACGTATCAGTCGCCATTTAAAATAATTTCTAGGCCCCAGTACAGGTTACACTCTGAAGCCTCTGCTGTTAACCACAAGGATTTTTCCTAATGGTTTCAGTGTGGTGAAAAGTCAACCTAAAGCACAGAAAAGACCTGGTGTGAAGATTAAAAGAAACAAAACTAAACTAAAACATCTAAATTTAATATACATCCAAAGGGAACAAAATTTCACTATAATACTTATAGTTAAGTGACAGATGACTTGTTCGATTTTAACAGAGGACTTGATCAATTATCATTCAGAAAGGTAATATCTCTATCAAAATATAGACTATGTAAAGCAGCGACTAAGACAAATGCACAAGCCACAGCAGCTGTTGCACCTTCCACATGAACAAAGGCGACAAGGAAAAGAAAGCTTCATAAGGAACCAAGTCCCATCCCATCCTGCTACCATCAGGAACTTAGGACAGAATAAGGAGCTTAAGGAACAGTTTAGTCAAATGTTTACTCAAAGATCTGTTTACTAAGGAGAAGACTTCTGTTGTTATTGTTCTCAAAGGGGTTGGGAAAATTACCTGTAACCTTAACTCCACCTCCACTGGAGAAGTAATACAAGGGGCAAAAAACACTGCTGAAGAACATAACATTCTAAAAGCCTCCAGACCCAGAGAAGCAAATTTAGACTGCCACCTAGGAGAACAGAGCATGCTTCTAACACCTTATTTGTTATATTTTTAATGTAGGCAAAACTAGCACAGAAAAACATAATTAAATATTCAAAGATAAAACCCAGGTAGTCACGCAAATTTACCTGATCATTAACACTCTCTGACCCCCCAAAAACTTCATTTGGGACTCAACGATACTTTATAATAATAATTGCTCAAAATATAAGAAAATGATGACTTAAGTGTTCAGATCTCTGTACTAAAAATGAACATTAATTAACAAAGAGTTGGCAGACTTTAAGCTCTAACCCTGTCTAAGAATTTAAGAACTTTCCATTTGTCAGGTAATAGCCCCAAGCTACAACTAGGACAAATACAAAACATTCATAGAGAATGCTTGCTTTCACATTTACAGGGAAAATCTCTGGGAATACCAAGAGCAATACCAGACTTGTGAATTGTCAATCAGCGGCAAGGAAAGAAGCTGAAAGAATTCAAGATGTATAACGCACTATACTTATTATCAAGAGTAAATCAGAAATATCCATGAATACTTAAAATTACCAAATGTTACTAAAACTACTTAAAATGCTCATATAGCAATTCGCTTAATAATTACAAAATACAGAAAGACAAGTAGTTGTTTTCTGATCTGTGAAAAAAGGCCACGCAGGGTTTAAAGGCATTGTTTAGGTTTGTGAAACCTAAAAATATATTTTGAAATAACTGCAATATATAGATCTGCTCATTCATCTATTAACTGGTACTAAGTAAATATTTTCCTTAATAAAAAAGCTATGCAAATTTGTTGATATTTTTACATGTGAACACTATACAGAAGTAAAACATCACAACCAGGTTATTTTGGTAACGTGATATTACTAATGAATTCATCTTTCCTAACCCATGATATCACACTAGCTAGGTTGAAAATGCTACCGTAAAGTCAACAAAACCTTCAGAAGTCTCTGTTAACAGGGTATATTTAAAAAATATTTTCCCTGTAACTTCTGAAAAGTGTCAAAACCTTTCCAGTCAACTGTGTTCACTAATTACCAAAAATTAAAACAAGTTAGAATAAGGAGGGAGGAACAGGAAGCTACTCTTAATGCCAAAGTGACAAAACTGACTAAAACCAGGGCAACAAGAGGTATACGGTCCATAAAGACATCAGACATTATTAACCTAAGGACAAGAATGACAGTTTAAATTAGGCCAGATAAGAAGCATGTCTAGGTTGGAATAACCTCAGAAGCAAGCACAGAAGAGCACAGTGTGAGAAACAAGTTGGTTTGCCATCATCCTGTGAGTGCACGTGCGCGCGCACACACACACACACACACACACACACTCTTCTACTTAAAACCACTCCCAGCCCCTTATTTCCTTAATCTCACTTTCTATTACTCTATCCACCACTCTACTTTCTTAACTAAACACACAGACCTTTTGGCCCTTGGACTGTTCTCTGCTCATCTCTGTACCAGTATTTGTACTTCCTGTTCTCTTCAATTGGAACACTCTTTTCCTAGATACTTCAATCAGGTTTCTGCTCAATGTTATCCCCCCTCAGAAAGGCCTCCCATTCCTCTTATTCTTCAGTTTTCTTTACAGCTTTTAACGCCTCCTAACATTCATTATAAGCTTGTTTACTTGTTTAGTATGTGACTCTCTCCATGGAATGTAAGTGCTACTAAGACTTAAACTCACCACCTTATTCCCAGCACTTAGAAGTGTCCAACACATAGCGGGTGCTGGATAAATACTGGGGAAAAAAAGTTGAATGAACAATGACATCTGATAGTACTTATTACTATGTTCATTATATGTGAAGAACACTTAAAAATAAAATCCAGTTATGGGATAAATATTAAGAAATGTTTGCCTCAGCTCTGATTTTTCTTAATAAAGGTCATGGAATTTAAAGCTTCAGTCTATAGTACTATTTTTTTTTTTTTATCATAGGTTGGTTACTGAGTTATTAATAAGTCCACTTCATTACAGAGCTAACAAAACTATATGAATGTTAATTCACACCGCCTTTACAACACCATGCACTGATTAAACTTCTGTTGCTGCACTTCTGAACAATGAGACTTTTAGGCTGCCATGCTTCGTTCCCTGGCAGAATTCTCATCTGCTGGTTCACTGCTGCATATTTGGTGCCTAAGAACATACCAGACATAGAGTAGGTGCTCAACAATTATTTGTTAAATAAAAGAAGAACAGATGAAACTTAGTAAGTTTTCACCTGGGTTCCTCTATGTGCTAAAAACAATCTGAGTTTACCTGTGGTTTATGTGGTCCTCCTGTGGTCATCAATCTGTTTTTGATTTTATAATTGAACGTCAGATTAACAATACAAAGATTTGCTTTTGTCAAGACAAATGCTAAATTATCTTAAAGCAGACAATAAAAAAAAATTGTAAAAAAGCCCTGAATTTCAGTTTTAGATAACTTTCTCTACATTGAGAAAGCAATAAAAAAAGAAGTAGGATCTTAACAGTGTATTTCAGCTCATTGATATCCTTAAAAATAGGCGTTTTAGGAAAAGTACTATTATTTCATATTTTACCATAAAACGTATGCAATACATTATACATTACCACGTGATTAGCTATGCAATAAATCCGTCAAATTGTTTCCAATCTCAAATCTTTCTCTATATTCAGATTTAATGAGCAATGTCATAAAAAGCACGCCTGTAATCTGACTGCTAGCAACGTTTTTTTCACTTCCACATTTCAATAAATCGGTATGTACTCAATTAGTGTCTATCTCGGGTACAGAGAGTATGGGCACTACATGGCCTTCTTCACAAGATAATCACAATCTAACTGGCTGCAGAGTTAGGATTTTCATCTATATATTATAAGTTCCGGGCACTTCCTCCACCAGAAATTCCCGCCGTCGATCTTCCAAAAAAGCTTAGAGACCAACAAACTAACCAACCCTTTAAAATAGTACTTCTACTTTGAAACACAATACACTGACTTTTGAAAGAAAGAGTAAAATTTTAAAAGCTCGTAAGTTTTTTGCTTATATCTAATTGAACAAAATTAAAGCACCTTCCCAAATAAAACTAATCACTAGTCTAACTTCAATCTAAGACAGCATACTCATAAGGTCCCAAGTGAATTCCTACATGTATTTCTAATTGGATTCTCACTTTTCAACGTAACGAAAATCAGGACATAACAAAAACAGAGAAAATTTATTCGCGGAAGAGGCAGTAACGTTCACCTTGTCCAGTCCGCTGTGCTGGAGAGAATACTCTCTCAAGAAAGTTAAGTGACTCATTCTCGGTCACAGAGTGGTCAATTAGGTATTAAAACTTAGATCTGGGGCTCTCACTTCACCACTCCTGCCTCCTCCTCTTTACAAAAACTCATATTCACCACCTTGACTTTATTAAGACTACATCGTCTAAAGTGCGATGAGTAACAAGCTCTAGGAATGCCATACGGGTAAACGAAAGCTTAGGCCCGTGTCGCGGCAGCGACGGCAGCAGCGGCAGCAGCAGCAGCGGCGGCGGCGGCGGCAGCAGCAGCGGCGGCGGCAGCGGCTGCGATGCCTTTTCAGCAGCGCCAACAGCTCTGAAACACTCTCCTAGACTGCTGAGGAACATGGTGAAAAGAACAGCAGAGACAAAGAGGCAGGGAGCGGCCGGTGTGGTGCGCGAGCAGAAGGCGGGGGGAGAGCGAAGCTAAGATGAAGGCAGCTAAGCAAGTGACGGGAGGGCTCGGCGGCGGCTGACACCGGGGGCTGCGGCGCGGCTGCAGCTCTGGGCGCACGCTTGCGTACGCACGCGGCCGAGGCCGAAGCCACCACCCGGCAGCGACCGCCCGCGCCACGCAAGTAGCCGCGGACCGCAAGCACCAGCGGTCCGCGCACTCA
>NW_006443568.1:13183257-13183709 GCF_000325575.1 Pteropus alecto | reverse complement strand
GCCGCCGGCATCTTTCGAACCGGCTCCGAAAACCGCTGAAGGAGTGGGGGCTGAGGGGGAGGGCGAGGGCGGACGGCGGGGGCCTGCCGTGGGCCTCAGAGCATGCGCAAGCCCTCAGCCAATCGGAGCTCGGGGGCGGACACTGGCGCAGGCGCGCTGGGACGCAAGGCCCTAGACCAGGGAAGCGCTCTCCCCTCCTCCCCCCAGTCCAAACAAAACAAGGGCGGGAGCGCGCGTCAGAGGGCCCCGGAGGAAGCGTCAACCAGTGGGGCAGGGGGCTAGGTCGCAGGGGGGAGTGGAAGGAGGGGCGGAGCGGCCGGGGAAGGCAGACAAAAGGCACCACCTCCGGGGACCCGAGCGCCCCGCCCCCTCCTCTCGGGGAGCGGCATCGGCGACCCGAGCTAGCGGCCTCCGCTACTCGCTTTTGGGGTCCAGCGAGCCCGCGACCACTC
>NW_006443568.1:13170648-13182981 GCF_000325575.1 Pteropus alecto | reverse complement strand
GGGGCGCGAGCGGCCGCTCCGGGACGGGATGCTGCGCGGGCGGGGCTGTGAGCCCGTGCACGTTTCACCCGGCACTACCCTGGTGCCCGTTAGCTTAGGTGGTGAGGTTCCCTTTTCCTCAGAAGGGCATTCTTCACTCCTTACCCGTTCCCTACTTTCTAGTTCAGTCCCTGGTCTTAATTGGGTTTCCGCTTTGGCGATCCGTGTGCCTTAGGGGGCGGGCATTTCCCGCTTCTCAGTTTAGCCACAGCCCAAGAACAAACTGCAGCACCCTTCTTTAAAGACCGTGTTAGGATTGGAAAACCAGATAGCGGAGAATTCAGTACCTCACATTCGTTCCCATTAAGTATCCAGACCGTACAGGGCAGAGTAGTGATTCAGGAAAAGAACTGGGAAAGTTGCTTTTCTAATCTATGAACCGGTCTCCCTTAACGCTTTAATCCGCAAAAGCAGGGAGGGTTCTCCAAAAGGAAACTCTGGGATTAGAAGAGAAAATCGGGAGTTTCCTTTGAATTGTCATATTATGTTGGTGTCAGCGTACGTACACAATGTACATACTGTTGAAAAATGTAACTTTTCAAAGCCAGTTTGGAAAAATTCGATGTATTTAAAGTAGGTATTCTTTTGGGGAGGGTGGCGACACAGGGAATTAATAAACACTAGAATTGCCTCGAGGCTCACAGCAGTGACCAACAACACTCAAATGTATGTGCCAATCATTCTAAAGATTTATTTTGAAACCGTTTAAACCCTTGCTAGGTCGGTCCTCAGTCTATTCCTTTAGCATTTACACTGTCTCACCAGCTTTCCCAGCCATAGCTACCCACTCTATCAAAGTCAACTGTATAAAAATTTAACTACCAACCCCCAAAATTCCTTATGAAGTGAGCATTATCATTAATGTCCCGATGGCATCACTAATGCCCCGGCACTCTGGTGTCATAGTCAACTTGTTCACAAGAGGTCATTTGGGTCATTTTGGCCATTTCATTATCTTGCTCACTTCATTTTTCTTTATTGACATCTATCTCCCTTTCTGAAGACCCTGTTCCATTTTTATATATTCATATGCTTAAAACATCCAACCTTTCTTCTTCCCCTAAAATAGTTTTAGTTCCATCTCATTCAAGAAACTACTCAACTAGATTTCTTCTCCAATGCAGATTTTTGCTTACATACACACATAAATTTATGTTGTTGTTCACATGTACACCCAAGAAAGGAAAACCCTTAAAATTTTCTCGAGTGTGTTATGTATGACACACAGACACACACAACCATGCACTAAGCTCCCACTTGCTTAAGTCTGAAGCTCTAAATTTTCTACTTTTAAAGGGATTTGAAATTTTTATTGTATGTGTATATTGGTTGAGGCATTTTGCCTGTAAATATAACTGGCCAGTTTTGATTTTTATTTAGTTGCATCTCCGTTAAGACTCCATGGGGTTATGATTTTATAGTCTATCTCATTTGGCTTTCTTTGAGCTATACTTGTAAAAATATCATTCAAATATGTTTGTTAAACAATTGTATGATGATTTTTTTTTTAACTGTTAGGCTGTTTGACCTTCTGTGCTTGGAGAGGGCACACATCCTGACAAGTTTGGGAGCAGGTTGGAAATTTCGGCTTAAAGATAGAGGAAGTTAAAGCAGTTGCAGATCCCGAGAGTGTTCCAGACCAAAGCTATGACACTGCAGTCACAGGGTTGAACACTGAAAGATATATCTACCTCTGTTACTCATATTTCACCTCGTGTTAACAAGGAGAGGTTTGAAGAATAATTCTTGATTGCCTGGTGAGGAGAGGTTTCAGTTCCCAGCAAGGCTGCTCTTTATCCATGCTTTGGGATTGAGATTTCATGAAGAGGAACCGAAAGCCAGGCTATGGCTTGGATTCCTCAAGAATGTATTGCCATGGCAGGTTGCGGGGGACTTTTCTGGTTTCTAGCCAGAAAGACTGGAAGTGGCTCTCAATGTAGCTGTAGGTTGGAAAGGGATGGCAAGAGAATGAACAATCGTTTTACACTATCAGGCAAAAATTGGAAGCTGATGAAAAGATTTAATATTATTCCTTCACCACCATCCCATTATCGATTTTCTCTCATATTGGTACTGAAGCCAAGACCCTGGTTTAGAGATAAGCAACACAGCTGGAGCCTCCTCTGCCAATGTTGCACTTTCTTCTGCCTACTGGTGACAGTCATTTTACTCCAGCCCAGCAGTCATTGACCTATAAAACTTTTTCCTAAATACTAAAAAGTTCTAAATCTGAAACATGTACGGTTCCAGTGGTTTGGGATAATAGTGGAGCAGTATATAAAAACCAAATAAGTTTTACGAAGTAACATTTACCCTCATATGTTCTAGTTGTTTTTGTTTTTAATGCTAGTTGCAATCCATTAATTTTGCCATTCACAGTTTGAGAGCTTGTCTTTGATGTCATTAGCCCTTTGGTGTTCAACCAGAGCCAACGTTTCTAGCTACTTGAGGGGTCTGAAATGTCAGTGCCAAGAGTTTACTTTCATTTTGAGGTTAAGAGTTTTAAGCAAGTGTCCTTTAGTTTGAAGCATCTGACATATTGAATGAAGTTACAATTGAGCCCCTCAAGGGAACAAAAACATTTGGGAATGTTATTACAGGTGTCTTTGAGTAGGGAACAGAATCTAGAACCAAGGTAGCTAAGGTACTTAGTCCTGCCATCTGTGGGGAAAACAAAAGGATTTGCTGTCAAGCCTGTTTTCATGTCAGGTTCTGGGAATCGTGTGTTGAACCGTCTTTTCCCCTTTTTAAGCACGAGGCAAGACAAACGGCATTTTACACAGACTAAAAGACACTCTATTTGCCAGATTAGTAAAAAGCAAAACCTACCCAGTTTTGTTTTGACTGTGTAATATGAAGTAAATTTGCCAACAGTACTATTGTCCTTTCACTCCTACTTTGTGGCTTTGTAGGAAAATGCATGCAGGACAACCAGGCCTGTGATGGTGGCCAGAGATGAGTGTCAGATCAATGACATTTAGGGTGACCAACTGTCCAGGCTTACCTAATGCAGGGGGGTTAAGAGTTAGTGGGAGACAGGACATTCAATTTTTAAACCAGGAAAGTCTCAGCAAAATGAGTTGATCACTGTAAGATATCTTTGTGGTTATGGGAAAGTTAGAGAAAATGTTTTTAAAGTGAAAGATTTTTTTTCTCCAATAAAACAGTAATCTATGATTGGAAACAAAACAATTTAAAAAATCAAAATTATGAAATTGGATCCATTTGTTAAAAAAAAAGAAAATGAAGTTCCAAAAAGATGGTGATGGAAAGGATCCTTTCTCTTACAAAACGAAGTGAAACTGTTTTGGTGATGAGGAAATGGAATCTTTCAAAAATGGAAAACCAGAAAACACTGGCTTTGAGCATTTTTAAAATACTTGTAGCAAGGCTGTAAAAGTTTCAACTCAAAGTTTGGAAAGAGTAGCATAGTTCTTGAGAACCATATATATCAAGATTCCAGACTGCTAGTTCAGCTTTAAAAATTCATATTTTGCTTGTCCAGTGATGCCTCTGCTCTTCTCAACAGATAACATTTTGACTAAAAAGGCTCTACCGATTTTAAATTTAACATAATTTAACATGTTGTGTGTGTGTGTGTGTGTGTGTGTGTGTCTGCTTTACATTGTACCTGGTTGAGTCTATGATACTTAAGAAAAAAACGAAATTTAGTCTAACCAATTGGCAAACTTGTTTGATATAGCTGTCTTTATCCAAAGCAGTTAGCATCTCTTAAATTAGGAACACAGCCAGAGCTGTATGTGATAGAATATATATTTTTAAGTACCTGGTATTTTTGGAGTTCATTATGGTTTTGTAGCAAAAACGAATTGAATTTTTCTTCTTTCTAGGTGGAGCAATATGTTACTTGCAAAGGACACTAACCACCAGTCCTTGTGCAAAAAAGGATTTTTGCAATGCCTTATTGAATCCTAGACGTGGTAGCTAAAAGCTTCTACTCCTTAGCTCTGTTAACAAAGGATAAGCCTGAGCCTTTATAATGCATGCTAGGGAAAACAATAAAAAAATCAACTATATGAAGTTTATTAAAGAACATGGATAGGCAAATCATGATTTCCTACAGTTCTGAGGACATGTAGTTTAATTGTATGTGGCTGAATATGAGTAAGGTCGTAGAATGTGGTAGAAAAAGAACACTGGACACAGGCAGGTGAGCTCCGGGTATTCCAGACAGAATTCTGGGTGCTTTATCTGATCTCCTTTTACTGATCCTCACAACCATAAGGATGGTATTATTATTTTATAGATGAGGAAACTGAAGTGTAAACAACCCAAGCAAGGTCATGTTAAAACCCCTATTTTTCTAACTTCAGTGCTTCAAAGTGTACCCACTATGCCATTTCCCCATTGTGGAATAAAAACTTCTGGTGGTGAAAGCGAGTGTTTTTTGGAAATCACTGCCTTCCAGAAAACCAAGTGCTAGTCTCAGCTCTAACACTTGCTAGGTACATGACTTCTGTGGCACATAGTTCCCTACCTATCAAAAGGAAGCAGTACCACAGAGCTGGTGTGAAGACTGAATTAGATGACACCCTGAAATGCACAGTAAATTACAGCTTACAAAGTGTTTTAACATATATTATCTCACTGATACTATGATGTAGGAAGAGTTTGTTTTGCATTACAGATGATAAAAGAGTTCTAGTTAGCTTTTGGTGAAGAACTTTATGAACGGGGGCAGGCATGTTAAGCACGCCTAGGCAGTGGTTCTCAAACTTCAGGGTGCCTGAGAATCACCTGAAGAGCTTGTTAAACTGTTTCTTGGGCTCCTTCAGATTCTGACAGTAAGCTGGAGTCCCTGAATTTGCCTTCCTAATGCGCTTACAGGTGATACTGATGCTGCTGGTCTAAGGCCCATACTTTGACCTTCATCTTAGATATAAATATAACTGTTCACTCTAAGAGCCTGAAGTTATTCCAATGCATTAACTGTGTGGCTAAATTTGACTGGAAATGATTAAAAGTACTGTCAGCCTTTTGCTGAGTGAGAACTATTTTTTAAATACCAACTTAGGTTAGTTTCTAGCGAATTCTATTAAACTGAGAGTATAAGGCAACTTTCAAAAAATTCTTTCCATCTACTTGTCCAGAAAGGGCTTGTCTGGATTAATTTGCCATAGGACATGTTTAAACTCCACTTTTGCATGTGAGAATGAACTCTCACCGTACTCTGCCTCCCTTTCTTCATTCTTCAAGTACGTCATGCATTCTCCTACCACAAGACCTTTGCACTCATGATCTCTTTTATTTGAACCTATCCCCTTAACTATCTCTTCAGATTTCTCAGTTTAAAATTCTCTTCCTGAGAGAAGCATTTCTTAATCTTCCAGTTTACACAGGGTCATTCTATGCTTTCATATTTTGGAAATGTGCCATTTGTAATTTCATATTTGTGCTCAACACCTTGCAGTTAAAAATATATGTTAAATATCTGAATAGAAATTGTTCTGTAAACTGTTAGGTAAATTAGGTTGTTTTCACCATTCCAGAGTGGTTTCCACCCTGGCTTATAGTAGATTCACCTAGGAAACAAACAAACAAAAAGATGCCAGGTCTCATCCCCAGAGATTATGAAATAACTCACTTGGGGTGGGGTCTCAGGATTTTATTTTTAAGAACTCTCGGGTGATTCTAACATGCAGCAGTGATGAGCACCTTTATTCTATGCTCTAGGAAGCAGTTAAAGTAGAGCAGTTACTTGAGCTTCGGCAGTTTCCTAGGACTTCAGGCCAGAAGACATGTATATATTTATCACCTAGAGGTAAATAGGTCAGAAGAGTCAGAAATCACTGGTAGCACAAATTCATTTGCTGGCTGGCTGGTTTGTTTTGAAACTCAGAGAATCTTGATATTCTTACTTCTTTGAAAGTTTAATACCCTATTATCACTTATTACTTCTTTGTTAAGCTTGGTAAGATGTATTTAAAGTGATGCGCTCATAAGTTTGCCACGAGTGAACCCTTTCTAGAGGGACAGGGAGGCCCATTCATGTGGGGAATGGTCAAATGACCAGTAAACAGTAGCATCAGCCTTAGAACACAAATCTTCCAACTCCGGTCAAGATCTCTTTTCCACCTGTACAAACTCTTGATGACCAAATGTCCCCCGCACCCCCGCCGTTGCTTCCTGACAGCCCAATTTGTTTAACTCTTTCGTATTTCCTAAATAAATGCATTTAAGACTTTACATTTACCTCAGAGTACTACTTTAGCTGCATCTAACAAGCTTCGACATGCAGTACTCTGTCAGTTAACTTCTGGTTATTTAACAATTTCCGTTATTTAAGTGAGCTATCCACCCAGCTACTATTTTAACATAGCACTGTATGGTAATTTTGTAGACTTTCTGAATATTGCTAGCTAAAAGAAAGTTAAAACAAATCATAACGGGGAAAGAGAGAGAATAATTCCAACCTTTTTTTCACGTTATGTAGGATGGAAAAAACATGATTGGAGTATCTGTAGGGTTGAGTGTTTTGGGTACCAGAGTTATAATAAATGAAACATAGTATCTAGAAGTCATAGTGTTCCTGTGAAAGTGGCTCACTCACCTGGCAAGATCTTGCCTTCAGTAAAAAAGAGAGTTTAAAATGCTGGCAGACCTGGAAGCAGAGACATCCAGTAGTAATGAGCTCATCCAGTGCTCGGATCTTGGTTTCTAAATACCATTCCCCTAAAAGAAACCAGGGCTCCTTGAAAAAAATGGCTGACTCTAGGGCGAAGGCAGGGAAAATACTTATAAAATCACAAAGTAAGTACTCTAAAAAGAAAATGATGAGGGAATGTCAAAGGGACTCTTGAACCAACTTTAAAGAGCTCCTAGGGCCAAAGCTGGAACAATCTGAGCAACAAAATAATGTGGTATTGGACTTTAACTCAAAGTATAAAATAAATTAATACGAGTCGGTACTGATAACACATACACATACACATATACACACACAACTGAATAAAGACACAAATAATTTAAGTAGAGTGAACCCGCCCTACTTATCTGTGGTTTCGGTTACCTAGTCAACCCTGGCCCAAAAATATTAAATAAAAAATTCAAAAAATAAACAATTCGTGTTGTAAATTACACACTGTTCCGCTGAGACATGACTCATCCCTTTGTCCGTCTTATCTATGTTGTATATGCTCCCTGCCCCTTAGTCACTTAGTAGCTGTCTGTTATCAGGTCAACTGTTGCAGAATCGCAGTGCTTGTGTTCAAGTAACCCTTATTTTATTTAATAACGGCCCCAAAGTACAAGATGCTGGCAATTCGAATATGCCAAAGAGAAGCTTTTCTAAACTGCTTCCTTTAAGAGAAAAGATGAACATTTTCGACTTAATTAGGAAAAAAAGTCATATGCTGAGGTTGCTAAGATCTATAGTAAGAATGAGTCTTCTGTGAATTTGTGAAGGAAA
The DNA here is from genome assembly GCF_000325575.1 of Pteropus alecto. NCBI lineage: Eukaryota > Metazoa > Chordata > Mammalia > Chiroptera > Pteropodidae > Pteropus > Pteropus alecto. The sequence goes on along the minus strand of NW_006443568.1, from coordinate 13,175,513 downwards.
AGGAAACTCGTGCTAGTTTTGCTGTTTGCTTCTCCAACTGCAAAAATTATGGTCACAGTGTATGATAAGTGTTTAAAGATGCAAAAGGCATTACATTTGTGGGTGGAACAGAAAACATGTTCTGATTGATGGCAATGTGTTGTGCCAGAAAGCATTGAGCCTATATGAAGATTTCAGCAAGGGATCCTTGGAAATGACAGACCACATTCATATAACTTTTATTGCAGTATATTGTTATAATTATTCTATTATTCGTTATTGATGTTAACCTCTTTCTGTGCCTAACTTAAAATTAAGCTTTATCAGAGGTATGTATGTGTAAGAAAAAACATAGTATATGTAGGGTTCAGTACTATCCTCGGTTTGAGGCATTGACTGGGGGCCTTGGAATGTATCTCCCACAGATAATGTATCCAGGAAAGAAATGGAGCTCAATTCTCTCCTACTCTCCCCTCAGTATGGGCTGGACCTAGTGACTTAGCTTCCAAATACATCAGAATAATGAAGGTGGGAAAGAAAAGTAACTTTAGAGTGGAGGCCAGCTTAACCATGTAATCAAGGTTAAACATCACCAATGATGTCATGTGGGTATCATGTGCCCTCCGATATGATGAGATGGGAAGGGCACTTGGTATTTTTACCACAAACCCATTAATCTAATCATGAGAAAACACTAGACAAACTCAAATTGAGAGACATTATACGAAATACCTAACCAGTACTCCTGAAAACTGTCAAGAGACAAGGAAAGATTAAAACGCTGTCAAAGGCCAGAGGAAACTAAGGATACGGGATGACTACATGCAATGTGATATCCTGGATTGTATCCTGGACTAGAAAGAGGACATTAGTGAAACCCAAATAAAGTCTGGAGTTTAGTTAATAGCAAAGTGCCAATGCTGGTTTCCTGGTTTTGTGAAATGTCCTATGGTAGTGTAAGGCGTTAATAATAATAGGGGAACTGGGAGCAGGGTACATGGAACTCTCTGTACTAAATCTAAAACTTTTCTATGTCTAAAATGATTTCAAAATGAAACATTAAAAAACATTTACATATGATTCTCTGCAGCTTATTTCTTTGCTATGTAAATCATTTCATTATTTGGTAATACAAGGCTATGTCTTTTTTGGGGATAGTCCCAGCACTGACAGATTATTACTTTTCCTTCTAGGGACATATGTGATATTTGAAGCTAGTGAGCACACAGTGTATCTCTAACTACCAGAGGACATGGATTCCTATAGCTCAAGTTTATTGAATAGGAAAGGTAATCTGTAAGACTAATGAACTGGGACTAACCAGTGGTAGAGGTTCCGTCTCAAGGTTTTTATTCCATGCTGAGTGATGTTACTCTTATGACAAGTAAGCAGCCTCAAGCTGCTCAACAAATAGGCGCTATGTCCAAATGTGCCTCAATGAAAAGGACAAATAAAACCTCAGACTCCAAGTCAAGCTACACCTTAATTTTTCTAGAGTATACTGAAGAAGCCTCTAATTCATGCAGGAACTTTAATCCCAAGGATAACTACTCATGTAGCAATAAATGAGAGATCAAAATGACCAGACCCTAGGTACCAGTGCTACATCAAGTCCATGCGTGACAAAAAAAAAATTCTCAGGAACTTGTTTGTAGTTAGCTGATGGTTATAAACACATTGCCAGTGTATCAAAAGAAGTTACACTTAGAGAACAAAAATTAAATCAAAGACAGGAAAAATCAGGCTCTACTCCTGCAGTCAGGTCCCTGATGTTGAGAACACCTGTGAGGTTTGATCATTTGCTAAATGTTGGGTTGGAGATTGAAACAAAAAGCAATGTAACGTATGATTTCATTTATGCGAAATGTCCACAATACACAAATCCATGGAAACAAAACGCAGATTAGTGGTTCCTAGGGGCTGAGGAGAGTGGAGAATGAGAGACTGCTAAAAGGTATGAGGTTTTTTATTTTTATTTTTGGCATAATAAAAGTGTTCTAAAGTTAGTGGTGATGGTTGGACAACTGAGAATATACTAAAAATGACTGGACTATATACCCTAAAAGGGTGAATTATATCTCAGTAAGAAAAAAGCAATGCAAACAAAAAGAAAGCAATGCAAAATATTCCTCTCTACAAAATGGGGATTATAGGCATGCATAAGTGCCAACAGCATGGTCAAAACTGAAAAACTGGATCCTTACACATGTTTTTTTAAAGAACAAAAATTGAGTAATAAAAGCACAAAACTAGATTCAAAAGCCTAAGACTATTTTTTCTAGTTTAGAATACTTTTGATTCGAATGGAGCTATCTGAAACAAAAATATACGTTAAAAACCCCAGAATGATAACTTGTTTGGAGAGTGGTTCTAGAACAAATAAACTGTTAGATTTAATTGTTGTAAATAATCTAGAATGCATTTTGAAATTAAAAATAAGACAAAAGCCAAATAAAAGATCTGCTGGGGTATTGTGGGGGCAGATGCTTCTTAGTGGGATAGGATGCTGGACCAGCATGTGAACCTCTAACTTTTTTTTTTTCATGAAGAATTTGTGCTCCCTGAAAGCAGAAGTTGTTTTGTTCACTGTTATAATCCCTGCACTTAGTGCAGAGTAGATGCTCAGTAAATATCTCATGAATGAACTAAGTTCATGATGCAGCTGTGAACTGGCTGGTTGGTCTACACAAGAATCTAAAATGAGTTTATTTTGAAAATTGGCATTCTTTTGCTAGGAAAAGAAGAACTGTCATTTAACTTACTGAATGGCTATAAGTTGACTGGTTTGAATATAAGCAAAAAACATCTTAATTAATGAACCTGTTCCCAGAGTTGAAATGGGTGAAAGAGCTTTTGTGACAGCTGGAAGGAGTGTAGGCATGTTAATGCTGGCCATGTCACCCATTACTTTAAACCCCAAACAGCCAAACCCTGTATTCCAGTGAAAAGACTGTGAAGAGGGTGAGAATCATGACAATGTTTTGTAGTTCAGATGATATTAGTAGGGATTAATTATCTCACTTGGTTCACATTTTATCATTAGGTAATTCTTCTAATCCTAACATTCAACATGTATATAGCAACAAGATAGTCCAAAGTAACTTTGGAGTCTCTTCATTACACTTCATGTTATAAGTAACATTTCAAACATTATTTGTTATTGTCCTATAGGAGTTCGTATCTAAAGCTTTTTGTAATCCTTGGCTTTTTCCCAAAAACATTATTCTCTTTCCTCCATTCCTCACACTTGTCTGCAACTAAAGTTCTGATGAACAGGTCATCACTATTACTTGAAACTTGTCCCTGGCCAGACTCCTGCAAACAACAGCCACTGATTTCCAAGAGGCAGTCACTGCCCTGAGTTCAGTTCCCCAAACCTCCCATCCTTCACCTCCTGTGACTGCTGCCAACATCTAAAAACCTACGTCACTCAGGAGATTCCTGGGCCAGAATCCTCTGCATTTTGATTCCGGTAGCTGGTAAAACTCAGTATGTCAGAGAATCAGGTTGCGCCTTCCAACTGAGGAATCCCAGGCAGGGCTCGCAGCCAGACCCTGAAACGGCTTTTCAGGCCCCATCTGTTATGACAGATGCTGTCACATGCCTGTCACAAGACTTTCAGAACTTGGTCCTTTGAGCACAGCTTTTCACCACTGTGGAATGGACTCTGTATGTAGGCTCATGTCGTGGGATCCTGCATTGTGTTCAACTGCACTCTGAAGAAAACTTTTTACTGGTATGGAAAATTTTGTTCTTGTGCTTCACAAATCTTGCCAAGTCTCTTAATGTGAAATTTTCTTCAGAGATGGAAGCCAGAAAACTCTGGTTATCCAGATACAAAATACAAAGACTATTTGGGAGCAGCCTGGCTTTCTTCATAAATACATTTTGTAGGGTGATGGCCTACAAACAAGTGAAATGGAAAACCATCTGTAGAGACGATAACTTCGTAAAAGAAGAAAAAACAATCAAAAAAGCACAGCACTCAGATATCTGTAGGAGAAACAGAGGCCCAAACCACAGTTGGTTTCATACTCACCAGAATGGCAGGAGTGAAACTGAAGTTGGGGGGACAATGTGATTTTCACACATGATATCCGTTTGGTTTTAAACCTCACACCCACTTTTTAAAAAGTGTAATTTAGATTTGGTTTCTTTTATTCATTAGAAGACATCTTTGGTGGTAACTGATGATTTTAAAGTTAGGGGTAGTTGTAGTCTCAAAGTGAATTAGTGTCCGTAGTCCTAACACATACAGTGAAACACTTAAGTTATTTAAAAAATTGCCCTTAGGTTCAATCCCACCCTGAACGCATTTCTATCTGGTTGGTGTGGGGAAGAAGCTTCCCCTGGATCTCCAGAGGGACTCTCCCACCCAAGCACAAGTGGCCTCCCACAAAGTAGCTTGCCTCTTCCAACTACAGACACACACACACACTCTCTCTTTCTCTCTCTCTCTCCTCATCCCCTGAATGCCCCCACCCGTCATTTGAATTAGACAACGAAAAGCACTTCCCAGAGATGGGCACACAGCAGCAGCTGTCAAAAGGAGAAGTCACTTTACTTTCTTTTAAACTTGCAATGTTTGTCTTTATTTTGTTCTTTATATTTTGAAAGTGAAAAGAAATAGTATTGAGTCAATTTGTTTTTTTGTTTTTTTTTTTTAAATATTTGTTCTATGTATTTACAAGCCTTAAAGTTGCTCTAAAGATTTCAAAAGTATTAAGAGTACTCTCCCCAGGGTAGCACTTTTTTTTAAAACAATTCTTGGAGTTCTCTGGTCCACAGCATTTCCTTCTGTTCCAAGGTTATGTATGTTTTGAGATTACTATTGTGATTTTTTTATTTTCTGAAGCAAGCTGAGAGGCAGGCAGAAAGATTTGATG
>NW_006443568.1:13165284-13170637 GCF_000325575.1 Pteropus alecto | reverse complement strand
AAAAAAAAAAAAATCTTCCTTACCTTGTTCACCCCAAACCTTCTTAAATCTGGACTAACTACTATGCTTTAAAACAAACGTGAGGTGCATCTGAAGGGGAGGGAAATTTATTTCTCTGCTTTTCTATTATACAAGTTGTTTACAGAAACTGCAAATTAAAAAATTACACTGGCATTTGCAGTCCTTAAAATAAATTAAAAGTTCTCAACTTTTTTTTTTTTTGCTAAACAGATGTGTTTTTTAAAAGTATGAGTCCTTGTTTACAAAGAAAAGATTAAAACAGAAAATATTTTCTATAAATAATACATGTATTTTGGTTTTAGTGCTCCCGCCCTCAGGTTTGAAGTTTACTTTTTTCCAGTACCTTTTTCCTCCATGATCACCTTTTTTTCTCTTTCCCCTCTCCCACTCGTGCACACGTGGGGGTTCCTGCGAGAATTGGCCTTGCTGCACTGTGATTGGCGAAGACGTGAAACTTTTTAAAAAAATACTTAAATTGTTTCTTTTGTTTCTTTTTGTGTATTTGAAGTTTAGTTATCCTCAGATTCCTCTTCTGCTTCCCGAAGCCATGTGAAGAATGCCGTGACAGATTTGAGGGCCACGCCCTTCCCATTCTGCTCTGCGGGGTCTTTGCTGCTTTCCCATTTGTAGAAGGCATCCTCGGAGATTACCTCTTCATCATACAGGCAATCAAAAAACATCCGTAACAAATCTGTATGGAAGTGAAAATGAACCATCAGCTTTGGGGCACTATATTTGTGAAGAAAAGACTGTATTTCCAAGTAACGAATAAATGTACATTGGTTCCCAGACAGAAGAGCATCCATTACAATTCATTATACTCCCTCTTGATAATGGCAAAATAACTTGCCTAAAGAACAGGAAAAGAAGATTTAAGCAGTCTAAATTATTTCTTATTCCTCTTATTTTACTCACTTTGAACTATATTCTGATATTGCTGAGCTGTTTGATATGTAGTTCTCAACCTAAACACTTTAAAAATTAAATACAAGAATAATTTTTTAGTTTCTTTATAAATTTCTCTATTGTTTAAAATTTTACAATAAAAACATACTATTTTTACAAATCTTGGGAGGAAAAGGCAAGATGTACTTTTCCCCCTTCTAATACTGTTTTCAAAATGAAGAGAGTAATAATTTTTATAGGTAAAAAATGATCTCATCTGGATTTTATACAGTGAAATGACAGTCATTTGTTGTTTTTAATGCTTGGATGATCTGGGAAATTTTAATTCTCTGTTTTGCTTAGTTTCTATTATTGCTCAAAAAATGGAGAAAGCTGATAGAGATATTAAGCCCCAATAGATTATATATATATAAGTTTTAAATTCTTTCATTATGGGCTTTTAAAATTCATTTAAAGTCAGCTCACCAATCATTGATATTAATGGAGGGAGGCAGTGGAATAAACAATAATTACAAATATTAGGTTTAGAAAGAATCATATTAAAGTTTTTCTTTAGATTTACCTTCGTATTAAAAGCTAATATTGAAATCACTTCAATCTCTAAACTCTGCTTGGTCTATAGGGAAATGGAAGAAGCAAGTGGCCATGAGTCTGTTGGTGGTTAAGTCTAGAATTAAACATCTCTCAAGGGACTATTGAAGCTGATAATTATGGGAGATACTTTAATTTGACTGGATGAACACACAGCATCAATATCTTCCGATTACTTAACTATTTCTTGAAAATCTAATGTGCTCATCCTGTAACAGAAAAAGGAAGCCATGATGTTAATTAACGGTGTTGGAGAGAGCAAACAAAGTCAGATTAATTCTCTGATTAGGACTTAGATGTCCCTTCGGTCGTACCCCGAGGATTAACTGTTTCAGTCTTTCCCTTTTATCTCACAGAGGGATTCATTCATCAGCACTAGCAAAGAAGGAAAACTCTGTAAAGCCACAAGCTAAGAAAGTGCCAAAGAACTACTTCAGTGCTGCATCTAAAATAGCTATGTAATATTCACTATCACAAGTTTCAAATGAATTTTCGAGATTTAATAAAATTCAGTTTATTACCAGTATCACCAAAACTTAGGTTTTCAGGTTACCTTATTTGTCCAGTTAGCCAGAATTGATTATAACCCTTAACTGAAAACTAGTCTAAAACACCTTAATGTCTTTGTTGGGTGCCTGAAGGTTATGAAGAGTATCATTCTCTTTCATTATTACGACCTGTATCAAAAAAGGTGAAAAACTATGTATCACATATGCTAATACTGAGATGCCCTATACCTGCCCTAACCACAGGGCTATTTACATTTAAAGTAAATAAAATTTAAAATTCAGTTCCTTAGTCACAATAGCCACATTCAAGTGCTCAACTGACACACGTGGCTCATGGCTGCTACACTGTATGGTACAGATTTAACTCCATCATGGCAGAAAGTTTTATTAGACAGACCTGCCCTAGAATGAGGATTAAATATCTAATATCCACTAGTTTTCTTGGTGTTATTTTCTCATAAAAGTACATAAAAAATTCAGGTTTATTAAAGTTGTTGGTTATCTGAGTTTTTGTTTCTAATTATCCTTCTTTAACCTATTGTTCAAATCCATCAAACCCTCTCTCAACCACTGGCCTAGATACATATACCTCACCCGTTGGCTTGGCTAATCGTAGCAAGAAGTAAACTTACTAGCAGGTTGATCAAGTTTTACTATTGATGCTTGTAGTGCATAAAGTGCTTGCAGTTCCTTCTCTGTATCCGAGTCTAGGTACTTGAGTAAGATCGGTACTCTCTGCTTAATAACAGCAGTGTCCACTCGAAAGGTAGAACAGTCAGCTAGAGGGGATAGAATAACTAAGCATTACATTTAAATAATTAGTACACAGAGCTATTTTCAATTTCTGAGTCACGAGACACATATAACTCTACAAGGAAAGAGGAAGCGTAGGGGTCCGAGGCAAAGATTTTGAAATTCAAAATGTTCTAAAATTCTTAGTGGGATATTCTCTCTGAAACAGTAATAAAAAAAACACGGAGGGGGGATGTATTTTGAGTGCTGGGTTCCTTCAAGAGCAGCCTACCCAGTTCTTTATCTTTAATCATAATGAAACAGGTACAGTGATTTTATGACATTCCAAACTACAAAAGGAACATTAAAAAAGGAAATTAAAGTAATAGTTCGCGCAAATCTTCTAGAAGGGTAAAAGAATTAGAACCATTTTATTATTACAGGAAGATGAAGATTATTTGTGACAGTGCAAACAACTTATCAGATCCAGGCCTTTTGGGGGAAAGACACAATAAAAGGGGCTGAGGAAGGTACCCGCAGAGCCAAGAAGTGTAAGGTTTTACTTCTTCCGTAAGTTAGCGCTAGGACACAATCTTGTTTTTAAAAGCAGTTTTTATATTTTCCAACTCTGATTTTAAAGCACGAAAGTCTTATGGCTCCACAAATAACAGAAATGATTTAAAAATTTTTATGAAGACTTTCCACTTAGCTTGTTGTTTACCTCATTAAAGAATGAACATTGAAAAAACATTTATCTGACAGAAAATCTTAAATTATAATCCTGAAGCTATCTTCTAAAATGATAAAAAGAGGCCTGAAATTCTGAACAACTTTTGAACTGATTTTTTTCTATTTCAGTGACAGTAATGTGGATTTCTCCCTAAAGCTAAGATGATGATCTTGTTAGATATTGTTAAATACTATAGCCTGGAATATTTAGGGTTTCACCAATCCTAAAGCTATCCACCCATGTAATTCATTAACATCCAATGAAATTGTCTCATCATATAAAGTCAACATAAAGCAGGAGAAACTGGTATTTTCTTTTCTCATATATGTATATTTACATAAAATGGCTTTCCTGTTGAGATTAGGGCTTCAGCGATATGTTAAGAATAGTCGACCTGCTTATTCTAACTCTTGACTAGAAGAAGGAGGAGGTTTTCAATGTTGGAGGTGAAAAGTAAAATCGCAAATTATAATGTGAATTAGAAAATTCGCATGCAACAGAATATAAAACAACCCAAAGCATGCAGCAGCTGCTCAGATCTGGGCTCTCTGCAGGCACAGCAGACAGAGAGAAATGGCACCCATTTGCACAGAAACTAAGTTATATAGGGCAAGTTTTGAAGATAATATGAACTCAGGTCCATATTGTCAGTACTTGACATAGTAGGGATTTCACATGTTAAGCTTTACCTTCAGAAATGTTACTTACCTATAATAGCTGCTTTACAAACAGCTGTCATTAAAGCTCTAAGGAATGTAGGTGAACTCATCTGGCTTTCATCTAGATTAGCCTGATAGCAAAAGTAAATGGAACAGTTAAAGGTACACTTGCACAGAAGAGAAATTACTTCTCCTAAACTAGGCCTCATTTGGCACTAGGGGTAGATAGGGTCACATTCAACCTTCCTGCAAAAATTAATTTTCTGAATTACTGGAAAATACTTAGGCTACCGTTGGCTCTGCCTGAAAATGTTCTAAGTAGCAGTATTTAGTTTTCAGGGAGGTTATCGCTGTCTATCGTTTACTTATTCAATAATGCAGTACTGTGTTCTAGGTACATTTGCAAGAGCAACAATTTAAAGCATTTTCTTCCTCAATAAATAACCTATATTTATACATGTGAAAGAACAACTATACCACAACCACAGTGTATTTTAAAGACTACTTTTCTCAGTCATGTGCAACTATTTTTAGATGTGCGAACATAGTTTTAATCTCAATTTTAATGTTGAAGTAGAGAGTAATCTTGAGCATTGCCTCATACGAACTGTTCAGGTGGTGGTGAGATAACTGTTACTCTTCTCTAAGGATGGCAGAAAAATGTCTTTTAATGTTGATGTTAAGGAAATGAACCAATTTATTTTTTAGTTTATTTCTCTTAAGATTTTATTTCTCTTAATAGTTTCTTGCTGTAAAACAGTCCTAAACCAGATGAGTGGCAAAAGAAATGACAAACTAAAGAAGACATTTTCTAGGGAGGTATTTCAAATACTTTTCTAAGTTTATGCTCCTCAAGCCTGTGAACAGAATTAGTGCTTGTCTCAGCTTCTTTTAATAGCACAGCGTAGCGTTTTTCCCTGAAAGGGTCGGCCTTAAAATGACTGGCCAGGAAAAATTAAAGATGTCACTATAAACTTCTGTGTTAGAAAACTAAGAATTTCAAAGATATTTAAAGATCAGTTTAATGTTTATGAATTTTAAAACTAATATGTTAGTTAGCAGCTCTCTTGTTGTTGAATAGCTAACTTCAAATATCACTTGGGAAGAACTGGTAGTTTCTTGAGAGCTGAATTCAGAGTGGTTAACAAGTCGGATGGCTAGCTCTGCTGGATACTGGCAGAGGTGGACAAGGAGGTCCCTACCCA
>NW_006443568.1:13112637-13165233 GCF_000325575.1 Pteropus alecto | reverse complement strand
CAGCTGAGGCTGGGGACGGAGTGGGGCAAGAGCCACAAATAAAAGATTTCAGGATGACTTATATGTTATAGCCAGTTGCTGCTTTATACCTCTTTAAAAAATATTATTATCTAGGCTGCAGCTAGGCTGGTATAATCCCAGAAATTACTTCTTCGAAGTCTGAACAATTATTTTTGAAGAATAAATGAGAGAATTAAAAGACTCCATTACTTTTGGGCCAACAACACAAACAGGTGGATAGAGCTATTTCAAGCACTGAATACCATGTGAAACCTCCAAAGGATTAGATTTCAAGCAGAATCTGAGAAAAGAAACTAGTTAAATGTAATTAGATAATAAATATCACTTCCAAACCGTCTGTTTCTTGTTTTAAAGAAACAAATTGCATATTTCTCCTACCGAAAAAGCTGAATATTGTAATTCTAATATTTAAAGCAGAAAGACCTGAAGAAAAGTGTCAAGAACACTAAAGTATAGATTAAGCAAAGATGTTTAAAAAATGTGCAAGAACAAGAGGGAAGATCGATCTGCTAATTGGGACAGTTAACCAAAATCGGATTTACATAAAACTGTATCAGATACAGAGCAACAAACATCTGTATGTACTGTGAGCTCAGTTACTATTATGTTTTGTATTCTTGCTCTCTTTTTAAAAGTCACCTTTATTAGGTATAATTTATATTCAGTAAAATTTACCTTTTATCTTCTCTTTAAGAAGAATAATTGTTGCTCTGGAATAGGTGGAATAAATATTGATATAAAAAAACGAAGCCCGACATGAACAAAGAGGTAAAAACAACATCATTTTACAATACATGTGAAAATAAAAGAACAAATTGCTCAAATGGTGATGTGATCTATGAAAAATCATGGAGAAAGAGAATGATGTTATATCTGACTTCTAAAATAGAAAAGAAGGTATATGGTGTCAATAACAGACCAGCAAGCTTGATGCCGATTGTGTGCTAAATTCTACAACAAACTATCACATGAATGAGTTAAGTCTTAGAAACGAAAGAGATGGTTATGCTAAGAGGACTAAATATATATATGAAAAACAGGTCATGCTAACCTTTCCTTTTCTGATTTGATTAGTATATAGTAGTTCAGATAGATACAGGCATAAGTCCTCTGGACTTTGGTAAGGCATTTGACAAATTATCTAATGATAGCTATCCCTTTGTGTACAAGATGAAAAGAAGAACAAGACAGTAGAATGATGTGAAATAATAAATGGTGAACAGCTGAAAGTGTCCACAGGGGTGGGGATGCAGTCTGGTCCCTGGAAGCATGCTGCTTTGTCCTTGGCCCTACCCTACTTACATTTTATTCATAACTTGGATGACGACACAGTTGGTTTATTAGTGAAATGAAGGAGAATAGAAAGTGAAAAAAGGTGGCAAGCAAATTTTGTGACCAAGTCAGAATCTAAACTGTTCTGATAGACTAAAAAAGGTGTCTAATTTAAGAAGATGAACATAAACAGAAATCAAATTTTAAAAGTCCCATTTTGGTTAAAAATCCAAATGTGTATGTTCAGGATGAAAAGAGATGGCTAAACTGTAGAACATAAAAGAATGGGTACTACATAACCAAGAGAGCAATTTGAGTTCAGTGTGATGAGCCAGCCAAAGCACAGAGTCCAAAACAAAGAAGGCAATAGCACCGCCTAACTCTGTTGGACCACATCTGGTGATCATGCTCTGTTTGCACATGTCGCTTTGATAGCGATGCTGAAAGTCCTGGTTATGTTTGGATACAAGTAACCAGACAAGGGTCTGGGTATCAAGATTTCAAGAAAGAATGAAAGGACCTAGAAAGAGAGACAGGAATGCAATGGCAGACTATTACAATTAATAAAGGTTCCCAACTAGGCGAGATGACAGACTTATTAATCTTATACAGACATGGGGGAAAATAGGTAAAAAACCAAATTATTAAAAGCCTCATTATTTCTCAATACCTAGAAGTGGTTGGAGAAACAATCTTTTAGAAGGACTATAAAAGAGAATTTATACAAGAGGGAAAGAACTAGATTAGCCCTCCATGGCTTTCTTTCAACTTGGATTATTATATGATTCCATGGAAAATGTACACAAATAAAACACACTTACATGAACAAGAATTACTATTTAAAGGAATATAGTAACAGATTAGAATATTAAAGGAATATTAAAGGAATATAGTAACAGATTAGAAACAAACATGATCGATAGACTCCACAAGATAAATAAGTACTAAATTTTCAAAGGGAATGTATTATGAAAATGTAAGCCAACGCATTTCATAATAACTATATACTGCTTATTAATTTTATTTAGGATAGTATCTAAAATGTGAGAACATTTAGAAAAAAATGTAAATTTTTGAATGGTAATATGTAAGGTATATCCTAACCTAATGAGACCCAGAAAAACGGCTTATGTTCTGAATATTTTTACTTGACTTTACAAAAGACTGTGACTCTTATAAAAACAGAAAAACAGCCTTACAGTTACAAATACGAATATATATAAGAACAAAAACTAACTTCATTAAAGTAAAAAAACTCCCATAAAGTGAAAGGGTAAATATGTGAATTAAGGGGATCCCTCAAGAATCTTTCTTGCAGAGATATCGAGGAAGGTGATATAGCTGACATACCTCTACCCAGTCAAAGATCTGTTCATCATTTGCTTTGTCCTCAATGATGAGTTGCTCGAGTCGCTTATATAGCTCTTCAGCAGAGAGTTCTTTCTTTGAAAGTGCTTCGGAGGAACAGGAACTGTCAGACTCTATAAAGTCCAACTTCTGAAACATAAAATGTTAAACATATTAATATAATTCAATATTATCATCACCCAGAGAGGAAAACAAAGTCATGGGCTATACCTTCTATTTTACATGGAATCAAAATGATCAGCAGAAGCCATTTTATAATTATAATTCAGAAAGATTCTTAGTCCGTTATCCTTCTGAATATTTCTCCCACTTTTTATACTGTGCTTTGCTGATTCTCCTTAAAAACAAGCAAGCAAACAAAACCACTGGAATTATCTCTCTGGGTATGCTTACCTCTAAATCATTCTCAGCTCTTAGCTGTGACATAGCTCTAAGGCAGGGCAGGAGTACTAGCTAGGTATAATTTAACTCCTTTTCTGCAGCCTATGGTTTAATATCAGTATCACCACAGAACAGCTGTCAAAACTCTGCAGTTCTGGTTTTGTTCAGTCCTTCAAACTCTTCCTAACCATTCTGAATCCAAGTGTGAGAAATGAGGCCATAATTGTTTAACTCTTGGACAGGTAGTTAAAAAAAGAATGATAATAAAAATTATTGGTAATTTCCAAGGCTCTAAGATAATGAGGTATATAGGTATGCTTTGCTTTATGAAGTTTTATTATGTAAAAATCATAAAGATTAAAATATTAAAGATTATTAACATAAATTTTTCTCTAATACTTTCAAAGACTGACATTTCTATACCTTCCTTGGATCCACAAAGGAAAAATTACCTGGGCTTGTCAAAAAAAATTTTTTTTCATCTTATTGTTTTAATTGTCTTTACCAAATACGTAGCATTTCTAAGTAATATTTTCCTAAAAAGTTTTGGAAACATGATTCGATATCATAATTTTTCTTAATTGTTGAAAAATTAAATACTCCCCACACTTTAGTGTGCACACAGAAGAACAAGATGATGGCTATAAGTTCTTTTAAGAACAGGCAATCAATTTTTTATAACCTTGAAACATTCTTCAGATTTATTCTAACACTCTTATGTTAGAACGCTTACATCTAACACCTGTTTAATCTACCCCAAACCTAAAGAAATAATTTAAGGTCTGAGAGCAATTAACAACAAAAACAAAATCAAACATGAAGGACAGTGCTCATTAATAAAGTGTGACATAAAAAATTAAAAATAACAACCCTTAACACTGTCAAAGGGAGTCAGTGGTGAGCTGTAAAATTTATATTGGTTACAGGAGAGAAACATTTGTTTCTCAGAACTCTTGTGTTTCTATACAAGTTATTTAATTTTCTGGAATCCAGAATGTTGGGCTTCAAATTTATGGATTAGTTTCATCATCACCTCTTGCAGAATGTACTAGTGTTCCCAGAAAAATGGCTTTAAACCATCTATTTTAGAAGAAAGCAAAAAGTCAGGATATGGAAGGCCAAGTTTTCTGGAACCTCATTTTTCTAATTGCCTTTTAAACATTTTAATAACAAATTATCCATAATTTATTGAGTACCTCTCTGCTCAATATTTCTTAAGCAACTCATTTAATCTCCATAGAAATCTTACAATGTAGGTATTATTAGCATTTTATAGGTGAGGAATCCAAAGCTCAGAGAAATCAAGCAACTTTCTTGTGACATTCAAGTGACATTAAGCAGTAGAAAACTGGAGTATGAATCCAAGTATATCTGACATCAAACCAGGGTGCCATGTTTTCATTTATCTTGGATGAATTCTACCTAGAAGTGGAATTGCTGGGTCACACGGAAATTCTAACCACCATCTTCACGTTGTTATTTTCATAAATTACATTTTTATACGGTGTGTGCTCATTAACATATATTTATAATAATTATTTTATGGATTTGCTTTTTAAATCATATAGGAAAGAAAAAAGAGGAGCTACAAACCAAAAATATAATATTCGCTTTTATGTCTACTCTGTAGCTACCTTTATCAGTTATCTTTATTTCTTCCCGTGCTTTCAGTTACAGTCTACAGTGCTCTTGTTTCAGTCTGAAGGATTCCCTTTAGAATTTCTTGAAGGGCAGGTCTACTGGTGAGAACCTCATTTAACTTTTAAATCTGGGAATCTCTTAATTTCTTCAATTTTAAAGGAAATTTTGCCAGATATAAAATTCTTGGTTGACAGTTTTTAAATTTTAGCATTTAAGTATATCATCCCAGTGTCTTTTGACCTCCATGGTCTCTGATGAGAAGTTGGCTGTTAATCTTACTGAAGATTCTTTGTATCTGATCTACCTCTCTTGCTGCTTTCAAAATTTTTTCTTTGTCTTTGCCTTTCAACAATTTCATTATTATATCCTGGAGTAAATCTCTTTGAGTTTTACCCTGCTTGGATCTCACTGAAATTTCTAGATGTGTAGATTCATATCTTTGATCAAATTTGGGAAGTTTTTGGCCATTCTTTCTTCAAATATTTTTTCTGCCCCTTTCTCTCTCTCTCTCTTCTTCTTCTGGGACTCCATAATGTGTATGTTGGTATACTTGATGATATCCCATAGGTCCTTAGGCTCTGTTCATTTTTTACAACTCAATTTTCTTCCTGTTCCTCAAACTAAGCAATTTCTTCGTTTAAAGCATTTTTATATCTTTAATGAATTAAATCTCCAATATGTATTATTATAATTTAAAGTTTTCTTTTAAATAAATAACTACAGGAACTTTATTTAAAAACTTCAATGATATTCAGTTTCACAGAATGATACCAGAAACTTCATTAGCAAAATAATTTATAAAAGAATAAACCTGTTGCAAAAACTAAGGATGAATTTTCGTGGCAGTATGACTGTGACTGACTGAGCAATTTCAACTGCCCTATTTTCAAGTTCACTGATTCTTACTTCTCCCTGCTCAAATCTGCTGTTGAAGCCTACTAAAGTCATATGGTGCTTAACAACAGGGATGCATTCTGAAAAATGCATCATTGGGCTATTTCATCATTCTGCACATGTTATAGAGTGCCTTTATCTAATGTATACACTAGATGTGTAGTGGTACAACCTACTACACATCTAGGCTATATGGTATAACCTATTGCTCCTAGACTACCAAGTTATATAGCACGCCACTGTACTGAATACTGTAGACAACTGTAATTCAATGGGAAGTATTTATGTACCTACACATATCTAAACATAGAAATGGTACAGTAAAATATAGTATAAAAATGAACATGGAACTTGCAGAACTGGAAGTTGCTCTGGTTGAGTGAGTGGTTGAGTAAACATGAAGGCCCAGGACATTACTGTACACTGCTGTGTAATTTATAAACACAGTGCACTTAAGCTACACAAGATTTATAACATTTTTCTTTATTCGCTAATAAATTAACCTTAGCTTATGGTAACCTTTTTATCTTACAAACTTTCTAATGTTTTTAAACTTTCTATCTTTTGTAATAACATTTAGCTTAAAACACAAACACTATATAGCTGTATGAAAATCTTATAACATCTCTTAAAATTCTAACTAGTTTCTTCTTTTAAAAAAAAGTCTGGTGAGTCATTTTCACTAGTCTCTTCTTGTTTGCTCATTTTTGTGATTCCCTCTTTTTTATATAGTGTTATTTTATATTCTGAGTGATAATTTCATTATCTCAAATCTTTGGGGTCTAAATCTAGCATTTTTTGTCTGTTTACTCTCACTCATGGTTACTTGTTTCATTATATGTTAAATAAACAAACTCTAAGTGTTAACTTATACATTTAGATCATGTTACTTTGTAGAAAAAAGGGACCTAAGTTGAGGTTGTTTTTCCAAAGACATTTTGACTTGCTTCTTGGAGTCAGGACTGGGTCATTTCAATCTCTTTTAAAATCTCTGGCTGCACTTAATGGCATTGGGCCACATGACCTTCACATAGTGCTTATTGCTCAAGAGTTCAGATTTCATCTCTGGCTATTTTTGCCCCTCATTCTTTTTGTTCCTCGGGCATTTCTTCCACTTTCTACAAGCCTCGCAATGAAAGATAAATTATACTTTATGCAGGTTCTTACCGTTGTAGCAGGAGCGCTCTCCAGTGTATCTAGGCTACAACCAAAGGAAGCTAAAGTCCATAATAACCTAATACAATGTCTTTATCCAGCACTACATACTTACTTTACGGTCATTTTCAGATTCCCATTTTGCCTAAGAGTAATCTTTTCTCCTCCCTATTGCTGATTTTGTTGGCTGTCTTAGCTTTAATTTTCATCATATGTTTTAGAATTTTGATTTGCATGATCATTTTGAGGGTGCTTTTTTGTTTGTTTTCTTTCTCTGTCATGTTCTCCAGTCTAGTAGTTTTATGGCTGCATCTATCGGATCTCCCACAATTCTTAGTTTAGCAGCCAATTATATCAACCATTGGGTATTCTGCCTTGTTATAAATTTCTGGATCCAGTTACCAAGTCAGTAGGCAGCCTAGCAAAGGTTCTTTCTGTAAAACTATGTCTACTTCCTGGATCTTATTTATTTATGGTATTTATCTATGGTTTCATGCAGTAAGCTGCTCCTCCAATCCTCTGCCTTGTAAGGAACATGCCAGTGGCCATTAGCCCCCAGAAATAACTTCTAGTTGTCTATTCCTGCTTTCAGATCCAGAACTAAGAAAACTTGCAGTTTTAACTCTATTACTCCTGCTTTATTTATCAATTTCATTTCTGGTTCATGAAGATATATAGCTTGTTTTCTAAGTGTGACTAAGTCTTTTAAATTTTCTCTTTCCTTTTATCTATCATCTAACGGATGCATACTTGGAGTGGACATAAAACATGGACTTAAAATGACATCTTGCCCATGACTCCTATTTATCTAATTTTGAAGCCTGGAATATTAATGAAATTACCTTCATTTCCTCTATGATCAACTATGGTTGACCCTTGAACAATATAGGGGCTACAGGTGCCAACCAACTGTGTAGTTGAAAATCCATGTTATCAATCAAGTTGGTATTCTGCATACACATGTTCCCAACTGTGGATTGAAAATATGTACTATCAAACAAGTAGGCATAAGCCTTGTTCTTACTCACCTGCTCCAAGAGAAAATTATGTACATCTTCCCCTTCTGGTAAAAAGTCCTTCCAGCTGAGGTCAGCTTCCCTCCATAAGGCTCCCACTTTCTTATGGCTCTAAAACAGAGATAAGTCAAATCCACTTACTTTTACAACGGCAAAAGAAAAACAAATGTTAAGAGTGCAGAATGGTTAAGACTGAAAAACCAAAACTTTTCCTTGCTGATAGGAAGTTAATTTCTTAGGACTTTTAGCTCTCAAACTGAGATGTCTAAATGTTGTAAATATAATGGTGAAAGACTGAAGTACTGTTGTTTAAGATTCAATAGTTTCTTTTACTAGATGACTAATCTGAGGGTCTGCAAGCTGGTGTTTGGCGTTTATAGAGTCACCTAAAAAGAGTCCAATGCACAGAGTTTACAAATTCAACACTGTCTCTTTTCCTAGACAGTGCTATATGCATCTGCTAGTAAAGCCATTCAGCAAGCCTCACTGGAATCCCTCTTCATAGTAGGTCGTGATTATGCTGCCGAACATGAGAATGACTAAGGAAGTTGTTCTTGAACCAGGAATGAGAAATGTTTCAAGAGCAAGAAGCACAAGGTTGAACCCAAGAAATAGAGAAGAGCTGTTGTCAGCTGGAAAATTGATGAGAAAGTGGTTCAAGTCCACTGCTTGAATAAAGTTACAATGATAAAGGAAAATGTCAGGGTTTGAGGCTGTAGCTGTCATCGAAGGCACATGTAAGGCACAGCTGATATCTTGGTAGAGCTAGGATTTAAACTCAGGCTCTCTCACCGCAGAATTTACGCTCTACAAGAATTTCATTTTCATTTTTACAAATAAAAGTTCGCAAGAATTTGAGTTGTAAGTAAGGATTAAATATAATGGTGAAAGACTGAAGTACTGTTGTTTAAGATTCAATAGTTTCTTTTACTAGATGACTAATCTGAGGGTCTGCAAGCTGGTGTTTGGCGTTTATAGAGTCACCTAAAAAGAGTCCAATGCACAGAGTTTACAAATTCAACACTGTCTCTTTTCCTAGACAGTGCTATATGCATCTGCTAGTAAAGCCATTCAGCAAGCCTCACTGGAATCCCTCTTCATAGTAGGTCGTGATTATGCTGCCGAACATGAGAATGACTAAGGAAGTTGTTCTTGAACCAGGAATGAGAAATGTTTCAAGAGCAAGAAGCACAAGGTTGAACCCAAGAAATAGAGAAGAGCTGTTGTCAGCTGGAAAATTGATGAGAAAGTGGTTCAAGTCCACTGCTTGAATAAAGTTACAATGATAAAGGAAAATGTCAGGGTTTGAGGCTGTAGCTGTCATCGAAGGCACATGTAAGGCACAGCTGATATCTTGGTAGAGCTAGGATTTAAACTCAGGCTCTCTCACCGCAGAATTTGAGTTGTAAGTAAGGATTAAAGTAGGTAGGAAAGGAGGAAGAAATTTTGGATCTACAAATTAGGGTTCAATAAAAACTTTAGTGCCAGCAAGCAAAGAGTATAAATAACAAATAGATACTCACTTCGAACTAGAGATCAGGCTATTTAGTACACCTATCTATGAATAACTATTATGCAAGTGTGATACAGAAGTACTTCTATATATTTAAAGGAGAAATAAAATGTTGGATTTTTTAAATCAATGCCTATAAAACAATGGAATTTATCATTTCAAAATCTTTCGCTCTCATTTGAATAAGTCAGAAAATCACTCCAGAATTTTAATGCTTGAGTTATTTTATTTTGACATTTTCACCTCAGGTGCTACATCACCTTTGTGATGCTACATCACTTTCCCAAACCAAACCTCGAGACCTCTAATACAACACTGACACACTGTTTTGAAACTATTGGTTCAGACTCGTCTGTCTCCCTCTCTAGTCTATAAATTTTTTGAAGGTTTAGTTATCTTTGTAGACTTAGATCCTAGCACAGAGTCTTGTAGAGAATTATGCAGTATTTATTAAACTAAAATAAATATAAGACAGAAGGTTCACAATCCTGCGGAATCATTTTTACCACTTATTCTAATCAGAATATTGTGGTACCTTATTTTACCCAGCCCACGATCCAGAAATAATAAAATTAATCATTTTATGAATCCTATCTTTCTCTGAAAGTAGATGATTTTCATTCAAATCTATCAAAAAGTATAAATAATGTAGCAATTTTGTTTCAAGAAGGTAAAATTACTAGCCACAACTCAAACATATCTTGAGATTCTTTAAAATCATACCAAATCTACCAAATTCTTTCCCAAATTACTAGTAAACAGAAGGAAAACCACATTTCTGGAGGAAACTATACTGAAACAGAGATCCCACTCTTTTTCAAATAGTAACAGGAAACAATTACTTGCACAGTGATATCTAAGCTATTCACAGATAACCTAAGTGCAAAATCACTGCCCTTCCTAATATGCTGTTGAGTCTGACACTCAGTTTAACACTCACCATTTGTTTGCATAGAAGGTGCAATATTTCAGAAAGCAAGACCCCAGCTCTTCCAACAGGAAGTAAAGGTTTGCTAAATTCTCTGTAAAAGACAGGAGTGGTGATTAATTACCTCTGAACAAATTCCTTGTTCTAGAACAGTAAGCGAACACTGTGAGTCAAAAGAACAGACACTGTGGGCAAGCCAAATCCAGTAAGTAATCTTCAGCAGAAGTGGTTTAGAGACTTCAGGTTCACTTAATGCTTCATAAAGAAGCTGGAAAGAAACTTTAGAATTCCTGGTTTTTGCCTTTTTCTCTAACTGCTTCAGTGATAGAAGCAATGGAAAGATAAGTGTTACTTAATAATCTGTTTATTTACACAAACCCCACTTTAAGTTGAAAGGAGAGAAGCACCTTATGTAACAGAAGTTGTGAAGCTTATTTATTTTTTTTTTTAAAGAATATGTATGAAAAAGAGATCAATTTTTTCAGTCTAAATCAGTATTTCCCAAACTGTACTCTAATTATTCCTTAAAAAAGGATTCTATGGTGAATTAAATAGGCAATGATGAATTAAACAAAGCAATAGTTTTTTATTTATTATAGGATTCTCATAATCTTGAATACGCAATAATACGCTTTGTGAATGTCAAAGAAAGGGGATAAAATAGTGTGCAGAGTATGAACAGTTTCTGGGGAAATACTAATGTTTTAAAGAAGAGTTTGGGAAATACTAGTCTATACAAGGATTTCTCACTCATACCCAAATCTAAGACCTCAGTTCCTTTTCTTACAACCTGAGCATGTATTATGCAAGTGTCATAGTCTGACAAGCTATTATGTGGAAATATAACTTCTTAAACACTGGGGCAATGATAGACATAAAAGTCAGGTTAACGTTAAGTTTCCAGAAGCAATCACCTTCCGGTGACAGGATTCTAGAGCCACAACGACAATCACTGCTAACCTCAATGGACCAAAGGGCTACTATATCCCCATCAATTCTCCAGTGAAGATATAGTATAATAGAACATATTTGTATTAAAATTATAAGTCTTAAAGAGTCACAGGCTGCATACAAGAGTCTCCAAAAGCCCTAAGGGAACAGCACTATGCTAAAAAGCCAGCTGGTGAATTTTGTTATCAGTTTAACTTTGATATACATCAAAAGAAACAAGTACGACTTACACGATAAGTTCTCTCATGGAGATTCCGCCTTCTTTTAACACGGGAGTCACCAATTCGGCAAGGTACAACCAAATATGGGGAATATCAATAGCCATGTCATCCGCCAATTCCAATGTTTCTGAAAAACTGAAAAAAGAACAGGAAGAAAATTCTCACACAAATATAATTCAAAAGTTAAGATTAAATAAAGAGATGAAAAATCAGTCAGTCAAGAAATATCTATTAAGCACTTGGTATGTTAGGTACTGTTTTAGACATAAAGTAACTGGTAAACAGGTTCTTGCTCTCGAAGAGGTTATATTTGTGTGTGGGGAGAACGAGAATGGCCCAAGCAAAAGCATCCTTGCATATAGGGCCAATACATGACCTATGGTACCACAATATCCCAATATAGACAGTGATTAGAAAATACCTGTGTATGGAGGTGATGTTTGAAAGACTTAAATGATGAAAAGGAGGCAGGCACCTGAAGTTCTGGGGGAGCAGCTATTCAATTTAATCCCACACTATACAAAGTTTACCACAGTTGAGTATTATATCTTTTGAGTCAATCAAAAACACTTACTAAAAACTTAGTGTAATGCAGAACATACACAAAGAGAAGAAAAGGCAAAAATCCTTATCCTTGAGGAGCATGCAATGGGGAAAAAAACTTGGATGGATATAAAAGAGTCTAATGTTACTAACATCATCATCATTACATGTTACGAACTGTTGTACCTTTAAAGAAAAGCTAACAGTTTCAGGCTTTCACACTATGAAATATTTCTCAATGTGAAGTGAAATAAATGGGACCTGAATATAAAACTTAGGAAAAGTCAAATATGAAATATCAGCACAATATTATTTAGGCTCAAAATCATAGCAATTCATTTAGAAGTATAAAAACATAATTTAAGACTTTGTTAATTAGTCCCATATACAGCATATTAAAAAGTACGAACACAAAAGTAAACTGAACTATAGGAGACATATACATAATCGTGAATGAATGAAGGGGCCATGGGCAGGCAGTATGTGCCTTCATATCCTTTCCAATCTGTTTACATAAATATGTGCTTTTTTCACTGCAGTCCCAGTTTCCAGCTAGAGTACGCTACTCTTTTTACCTACCTCAGAAGCCTACGTGTCATTAATTTTTTTCACTTAAAAACAGGTACCACTACAAGGCAGAGTCACCTTTCTGAAGGTGCTATTTCATAACCATTTGCTGCTCAACCACATTATCCAACTCTGGGCTTCATGAATCCTTAAAGCTAACTTTCTGACCTTATAGCTTGCAATTATTTGACATCTATTTGCAATATAACAGATACTTGACTATTCTCTCATTATGTGCAGTCTTTCTCAGCTCAGTTAATGTGCTACTGATGGACCATAATCTGGATGGACTCCAGGAATTCCGGGTTAATCACCCTATGAGGACGAGTCATGTTCCATGGGTTAGTGGCATAGATAAAGATGTTTAATGAGCCTATGAGACAGCAACTGCTGCCACGCGGGTCTTTCTGCAGTACATTTACTGTTATTTTCACGTCATCTTACAAGTAAAACATACCCATGTTCTTGCCTTGGTTTTCTACTTCTTGACTAGTCATGGGACAGTCTGCGGAACACACCATACTGCTGATAAAAAACATATCTGGCTGAACATAGGATTTCCATAGAACAAGCTTGTTAAGAGACTTATTTCTTTTCAGGTTTACAGTTCCTAAATCCTTTTGTATGACTTTAGAAGGAAAATCCTAGGTGTGTAGAAGCTCCTACACACAATAGTCTTTGGGTTACTATATAGCCTATAACAATGCCTTGCATAATACACATTTTCTGCTGGCTGAATGAATGAAATAGAGCTACACCATATCCTTGCTTCTTGGTAGGTAGTGACCATCACACCCACTGGACTGCACTTTGGTGGGGTCCCCAGCTGGGACTTTAGGCTTCCCTTCCCCCGTTTCAACTACAGAAGCTCTACTTTTATTTATTCTATATACCGGCTTCCTTCCTAAAATTTAATTAAAGGAAGGGGTACATGGTTAAAAGTTGTAATTAAAAAAAAATTTAGTAAAGGTCCAATCAGAAATTTGCTAAAAAAGCAAAATAATCTACTATAGCTGGAAATGGTATCATCAACAGCATCTTCCACAATTTGCATTACGATAACTTAGCAAAAAAGTAAATTTTGCTGTAGATAAGCAAGGAAAAAGATAGTGAAAACATCTAAAAATCAGCCTGGTCAAATATTATTATGGCTAATCATAAGAATCTAACTACAGGTAAAAAGAAGAAATAAAAAGGATAAAAAAGCCTTCTTATACCGCAGTATCATCGTCATTTACTACAAAAATGTCTATTTAAACTAGATCTTACCTATGTAAGTAAATAGGGTTTTCACTGTTAAGTAGAAGCTCTGTAATTTCTTTTTTTTAATTTGAAACTCATTATGCATATCTGTGTAAGCTCTGAACAGTATCTTTTTTAACATGGTAGAATTGCCATAAGTAGCAAGAAAAGTTCCAAAAAATTAGTAGAGATAAGAACTTCCTTTCCAACAAACATCTCTCAAAGTGAAATACTAATATACCAAGCTTCCTGAAGGACACATATCTTGTGTCTGCTGTCAATTCTGATTTTTACCATCTTGGATTTCACTTGTTTATTACACTTCCAAAGTGATTCCAATCTTGTGGCTAATACTGAACTGCACTCAACTGTTTACCAGTTTTAAAAAAAGAAGTCTCCTGATTGTATCAACACTGTTTGAAATGCATCTACCTATTTACCTACCTACCTACTTAATTTGCGTCATAAAGCATTTAGATTCAAGTCTTGAAAATTCCAAGAGGATTGTTTGATGTTGCCTTTGTGGAAATATATTTTACATAAGGCAACTATTATGCTCAGAGTTGATACAGCATCTTGTAATCAAAATTCCAAAGGATCTAAGCTTTATTTATAAACAGCCTGACAGAAAGAGCCTTTTTGAAGGTTCTTTGGTCTAGTCTAACATTTAGTAGCAGTGCATGCCTTAAAAAGAACTGTAGAAGAAATGGTGGGTTAACAGTTGTCTGATCAGGGCCCAGTAAATGTGGAGGCCTTCTACTTTCTATGTTTCCCAGAATCATTGCTGGCTTGGGAAGCCAGGCAGAAACAGCTTCAATGACTGCTCAGAAGTTGGCATCTAAGCAGTAGCAGCATCCAAGGAAGCTAATCTTAGATGTTCCTCCACAATGCTATGTTAAAACAGAAATCTTTGGCTGTTGGGACTAAAAAGACAAAAGACGTAGGGTACTTCCATAGCTCCAATGAACTAGCTTCTCTGGAGAGTATGAACTATTTATAACTTGGACTTTAGAATTAATTGGGAAACTCCGATCTATTTGTAAGAAGGCTCTTGGTGGATAATGACAGGAGATATTGCTTTGTTTCCATCTTAGAAAAACCTGCCAGGCCTCTCCAGTTAGGGAAGAATAGAGGTCTTCATAGGCATACTGGTCTTAGGATGGCCTGGTTAGGTCTAACTTAGTATGAAAAGCTAGACCTGGAGCCACTGTATTATCACTAGCTGCAAAAGAAAGTAAAAATAGAGAAAGATGAAGCAGTTGCTGAGGCACAGAAGTGTTAATCTCATTTGTGGTCTAAATAAAAGGCTGTGGTTGCAGTATTGCCAGCAGCAGCAAAAGCGCCACCACCAATGAAAGTGTGGACACCATGACTGGACATGACGCGTTTCCCTCAAGGGAACCAACAAGGGGAAGTGCAAATGTCTGAGATAGCCTAGAAACCAAACTAGCACCTCAAAAGTTCAATTAGAGCTGATGAAGCTAGATCAGACTTCTTGAGGTCTTTCCAGATATGAACCAACATCTGAGAATAGCTCGAAGAGAGGTAGAAAATGGTGAATAATCCAGCATTCTCATTTCCACAATTTTCTGGTGAATATATCATCATATCTGGGTAAAAAGCAAGTTATTTATAAACTAATATAATAGTTACTACAAATGTAGTTTCTAGGGGCTTGGAATTGTAGTTTTAAGTTAGCTAGGGGCAAACCTCAATTTGTTTGTAGGATGTAGATACCCCTCATTTGCTCTTACTATTTACACTGGCTGGTTATTAGAGTGAGCAACAGATTCCTCTTTTAAAACTGGGAAACCTTCCTGTCCCTCCTTGTAAGAAAAAACCAACCAACCAACAAACAAACAAAAAACAAACTGGGAAACCATCCTGGCCTTAAAGGCCAACAAACATAGCAATATTTGCCAAAGTTTCTTATTAAGTTAACTGGGTCAGTTAACTGGCCTTAATCTAGTTAGTCACTGAATTCAATGGAATCTAACTTAGGGGTCCCCAACCCCCGAGCTGTGGATTGGTACCGGTCCATGGCCTGTTAGGAACCGGGCTATACAGCAGGAGGTGAGTGGCAGGTGAGTGAGCAACGCTTCATCTGTCTTTGCAGCTGCTCCCCAGCGCTAGCATCACCGCCTCAGCTCCACCTGAGATCATCAGGCATTGGGTTCTCATAGGAACATCAGTTCCTGGTGCCAAAAAGCTTGGGGACTGCTATCTAGCTTACTGCTGAAAGACAACTTTTTAGTGATTGTAGGGGCAAGTATACATTATCCAGAACTTGGAGGTCAATGTCATCTTCCTCACAAAATCAAACGAGTAATTATTCCTAAGTATATTCGACCTTAGCATCTAATAGTTACACTAAGTGGATGACCATATCTGAAAGATACACAGTGGCATTTCTTCTCAAGCAAATTTAATGTACAAGAATACAAAATGAGCTTGACAAAAAAATTTACAAGGAGAAAAACAAATAGTGCAGAATTCTTACTACCATTCCACTTGATGAGTTTGAGAGAGGAGATGTGAATCTGATGTTCAGCCCTCAGGAGGGCTTAGTTCCTATTACCTTAGAGAGTGGGGACCTATCAGTGCTGAGTGTGATTCTATGTTTGTACTTATACAACACGGCTCCTAAAACAAAATTTCTTATTCCATGCAATTTTCACCATAAACACTCATTTTAGAACCTAAGCCTGGGTAAGATTCTGTGGCTGTACCACAGAGAACCTGATCCATGCACTTGGGATGATGGGGTATCACTAAGATACCAGAACCTGATCAAATGAGGATACAACACCAGTGACAGCCAGACTTCATCAAACTAGCCATCAACAGGAATCATAATGAAACCAACCTGGCATAGATTAAATCATTAACTTGGAGTTACATATCCTATGGGGCTAATGTGGACAGGCAAGCATTTCCTAGGTTTAATGATAAGATAAGGTTTTTATTTTTAAGTCAATTTTCCAGATTTTTTTTTTTTTGTCATGAAGAAGTTTTTTCCTCAAAGAACATCCAGGAGTTTACATGTAAATAGGCTGTTGAGGGTCTCAGTTCCTCCACAGTTAAGAGGTCTCTGCTACCTTACTTACATCATGATATAGGTCTAACAATAAGACATGGAAAACCAGAAGATAATCCTTATGCCCTAGCAGTCTACAAAATGCCATCACATCAACCAACATATTATCAATATGTTACACATCAACATATTAAACACAATTTTAATCTATGTAAAAAACCAAATACTTAAAAAAAGATATGTACTTTTAAAATTAACTTCTAGTAAATGAATATCACTCTTGAGGAAGATACTGACCCTTTGAAAAAGTCTTGCTTGCTGAGTTTTTCTGACTGCACCAGCTGATACAGTAGTTGGCCCATGTGATCCCTGGTGATCTGGCTCCTTTCCAGGGTGGACTCCACCCCTGTTCTCACAAACACATGTAGCAAACCCTGGGCGTTCAGCTCTTCCACACACTGCATGGCTTCCTGTTCAAATAGCAAGTGAAAGCTTACTCTAAAAATCTAGACAGCATTAACAGAGTGTTAAAAAAAGTTTAAAATCTTCTACTAATGACAAACTCAGTAAAAAACTCCACAAACAAGACAGTTCCGATATTAATTTTTAAAACATTAATACAGCTCTGTAAAATGCAGGCTGATATAGGCAATATTAGCTATATTTTAAAAAATAGTGACTTTGTAAGACAACTGCTTTTAAGTTAATAATTTTATTAAAGATCACTCGAGTCAAAATATATTTTTCTACACAATGTTTGCCTATTTTATGATCTTTTAAAAAACTGAAAATGGTATATTATGAAATAGAAATTCGATGTCATGATTCAAATGCCTTAAAGTGGCAACAGAAAATTGTTTCGGTGTGTTTATATTTGTAAAATTTTCAACAAAAACAGTCTTCCTTCATATGGTTAGTACCAAAAACCTTGAAGGAAGTTCTCGGGGTGTGGGGCTCGTGACTGTTTCTCACCCATGGGGTGGTCGGGCTAGGTCCGCATACCTTTGGTGTGGAGGGTAAAAGGCTGGCAGCTGGCAGCCAGGGTTGTTGAATCACCGACACAGCAGTGTCCCCCCGCCTTAGTCATTTCAACTTTGTCTGGGTATGAAACTCTGGTTTCACCTCTAAAGAGAGTAGCTCCTCTGAGGGAAAGCTGTGTGTGAGAAGGGCTGCCTCCTGACCGAAGGGCGTAAAGGCACATCCAGGTGTCTCGCTGCTGCTTTACTGCCCTCTGCTACTTTATTTAATACCTCCCCGTGTCAACTTTTTATCTTAAAAACTGTGAACTACAGAGAAATTAAAAAGTAGTACAATGTACACCTATATATCTTCACTTCAATTTAGATTCATTGTTAGTTTTCTTTCTCTCCATATTAGAAATTTAACATTCATACAATGTCAATAAAAATATTATCTGATATATAGTACATATTCGAATTTTCACAATTGTCCCCAAATGTCAAATATAGCTTTTTGGTGTTGTATAGGATCCAACTGAAAACCCAGTATCACAAATCATGCTGTCTTTTTAAATCCTCTAACGTAGATCAGGTCCTTTCGTTCTTTTGTCTTTCTATGACACTAGCATTTTTGACACATTTGGGCCAGTTGTCATGTAAAACTTTCTTACATATACTTTTAATCAATCAATCCTACTGTTTCCGGCTCCATCTGCAACTTACACACATTCATCATCTGCTGAAGAAATTACCATTCATCTGATTTCTAACTTCCGCAATGTTGCTGCTGTCTATTCCCTATGCTCCTTATCCTTGTGGGTTTTTGCCTCATTTTAAAAGCATCATCATCATTATGTCTTTTCGGGAGAGTTTAAAGGAATGCAAGTATAAAATCTTCAGTATGTAACCTGAAGTGATTGTCTTCCAATAGGAATTTATTCACTGACTTTATGCACACAGGGTCAACTAACTATATCATGGTACCTCTAATGTCATAGCAGTTCATAATCTTGCCCTTCCCCCCAATTTTCTCATGGTTTGATTTTTCTTGTTTTTGAGTTCTCAGCTGAAACGACACCTCTTATAGTCTCTGTGATCGCCCAATCACGGGCTGTCATATCACCTAACTGTATTTCTCTACACCGAAACATTATTTTTCATTTTGTAGTTGCTGTTTATTTACTACCTATCTTTAGGGCAGCTTTGTCTCTATCTCCTACTAGAATGTAAGCTCATTAAAGACCCTTAAAAGCAGACCGTGTTGCTCCCTAGATATACTACAGTATATCCAGGCAGTATTCTCTAAAATGTGGCTGGCATGTTTTAGGTACTCAATAAAGATACATCAGAGAGGCTAAAAACACAGGCTGTGGGATCAGACAGATGTAGGTTTGAATCCCAGCTCTGCCACTATTGTGTGAGTTTGAGTGTAACTTAATCTCTCAGCCTTGACTTTCTATCATAGAGTTACTGTGAAGATTGAATATAACGTGTATATAAAATCACTTGGCACATTGCCAAGCACAAAACAAAGGCTCAATAAATATTAATTTGTATTGTTGTTAATAAGAGCAACTATTAATATGTTAGGAAAAATCTCTGTAAGCCTTTAGCATGACACACTAATATCCTAAAGGTGATAAGATAAAGTTTATGCTCTGAAGTTAGGAACCTGGCTTTGAACACTGAGTCTGCTACTTAGCAGCAGTACAACACAGAGCAAGTTATTTTACATCTTTGCATCTCAGTTTCCTTATCTGTAAAAATGGCTTTTATAATAATATTAACACAAGGAGAGTGTTACGAGAGTTAAATGAACAAATACATATAAAATACATAGAAAAGCACTGAGCACATAGTAAGCCCTCACCAAGTCTGACATTATTACCTGGTTCTTATCACCACTCTGCAGCAGAGCTGCTTTGCATATTACAAAATGAAATTCCTGAGTCACAACTGACTCTGTCCTTTCCATACTGCAGGCCTGGCCTAGGGCTAAATGATTCTTCAAAGGGTCCCCTTATTGCACTGAAGTGCTACTAAGGCCTTTTCCTCCCTTTATCTCTAGTTCATCAGAGGGGCATTTTCTTTTTCAAAGTATTTGTTGCTAGCTGACCTTGTATATCCTTCCAATTATTTCTAAAGCCAACCTCCAACGCTTTCTTCCTCATTGTCTCTGCTCTTTATCTTTCGTAGCCTTTCCACTTTCTTGCAAGTCTTTCACATTTCCTTACTTCCATGCAAGAAAACAGCTGTGCTGCCCGTTTACAGGAATACTCTTCACTTCCTAAGAATCTAACTACTAAATAACAGTATATGAAGTCTTTTCTTTGGCACTTTCCAGTTAATGTTCATTTATTTTTGCTGCATTTTCTAAGGGCTTCTGTAAAGAACTCCTTTCCAACTTGCTTATCCATCAAAACTTCTTCCTACTTCTGCGTTTTGGACAATTTCACAGGCTTGAGGATTTTAGAAGCCTGGACTATAGCTAACCACGTTGATTTTTATGTATAGAAAGCATATGACTAAGTTATGAAGAGATAAGTAAGCTAAAAAGAAGTTTTAATCATATAATGCCAAAGCAAAAGTACTTAGTTATCTGACAAATACTTTTAACAAGCCTTTGCTTACTCCAGATCCCTACACTAGGTCCTATTATATGATCTCTCCTAAGACCCTATATAGGTATACGAGCATTTATTATGACGACAGTTTAAATATCTCCTTGTGGAGTTACCTATTTATGGTCTGTCTCTGCCACTAGACTATAAGGCTCATGAAGTCAGGCAGTATACCTATCTTATTCACTACCATCTTAAAATGAAGATCGAAGAGAAGGTCAAGGTTAAAGAAGGGCAAATGCAAAGCTATGTCTTGAAATGATTCACTTAGACTGCATGACCCTAGCACATTGCTTACTCCTTTGTGCCTTAGTTTTCCACTTATGAAATAAAGAAAAAGCAATGTTAGCCTAATATACAGGGAGTCAGAAATGCCCTATAATGATAATGCATTGTTCTTTGTTCATTAATATCAAAGTCAAATTGGTTATTCCACGGCAGAAACTGATTGGTACCCACTCTCTCTTCCTGCCACTTGATCCTATGAACTATATAGTATCAATTTAAGAGTACCTGGCAGAAATGTACCAGGGTTGTGCAAACTGAACTGTGAAGGACTTGGAATACACACCCTACATCTTATCAGTTCACAATGACATCTGATTTAGACCAGAACCAAGTTACTATGCCTGTCACAGGGCTTTCTGCATTGTTATTACTTTCTTAAAAAAAAAAAAAAAAATCATTTACCTTAAAATCATTAATGTGTAGAAATTCATCAATTATAGATCTGGACTTCCTCTCCATCTCCTCTTCTGACAATGCAGGCTTGTCAGGGGCTGATGTTGCTGGAATTTCTGGTTTTGCTATTAGTAAAGTTAAAAAAAGTGAGAAAGTGAAAATGACAAAAATTATCATTAAAATGGCAGGATCATGGTTGACAACATTTATGTGTTATTACACTATTTTCAGTAAAGGCATTAAAATAGGTACAAATTTGACAAAGCAAGATACCTAAAAGCAGAATACAGAAACATTTACTGTAGAATAGAGATGCACTAAGTAATTTCATGATCCACACTAATCAAGAAAATATAGAGATATGACAAACTTTTATTAAACTTTTTTGTTCTTTTCTATATTTTGATTCCTCTCCATTACCTCGATGATGGAAAGCACATGAGGCCCACACAATCATGCCCAGATCTCTAGCCACAATGGCCTTGGGCAACTTCTCCAAAATGAAATGGTTCTGCCAACTACCACTTTGCTCATGGTGCTCTTGTGGTTTGTACATGTTTAGCATGTATATACTTAGGGGACCAACATGTACACCCCTTCTGTCTTTCTGTCTGGGAAGCTCTTTCTCTCTGTTCCACGTCCATCATTTCTGCAAACCTGTTTTAACTCCTATTGGTCCTTTATACCTAGGGAAGCCTTCTTTGACACCTCTCCATGTCAATTCTAGCTAGTTCCTTTGTAAGTACTGTCTCAGAACTATGTTCCTTTCCTTCACAGCATTTTTCTCAGTTTGTACTTCTGTCGAGTTATTTGATAAAGGGTTTTCCTGATGTGGCAGACTGAAGGCTGAGAGCAGGGATTGAGTGCCCAGAAGTCATGAGGGCTCAGAGTACATGAAGTAAATAAACAAATGACCCAGACAATAGACATGTATAGGGCAACGGTGCTACATTATTCACTACACACAGATATTTTCATGCTCTATCTTGCTATGTTTCCCAAATTCCTAGCACAGATAAGAAAGCTACATATCTCTACAGTCAAAAGATCTGAAGCTTATATCCATTGGGAGAAGACATTTCAATTTGCTTCTGAAATCCATTTAGAGACTAAAGTTAGAAGACAATTTAAATAGTGAAACAAATTTGAAAGTTAAAGATGCTAAAAATTATTTTTAAACTTTTTTTTTTATCACTGTCATTATCATCATCATGACAACTAATACCTTTTGAAACTTTTTATTTATCAGGTAATGTTCTAATTAGTTACACGTATATTCTTCTCATTAATCTTTATAATAACCTTATACTTATTATCCCCATGTAACAAATGAGGAAACTGAGACAGGCAATTTTTAGAACATTATCTGAGTCCATCCTCTAAGCATATACATGTTAAACACGTACAAACCACGGAGGTTGCCAAGGAGTATGAAGGTAACAAAAGACAATCAGATACTTTCTCTATGGTTTGCATGCAGTGACTCAAAAGCTCAGAATTTTCATGTATGTGAGGGGCTCTAAGCATAAGTACTCTAACTCACAGTGGTGTGTTATTTAGGGAACTTTTAAGAAATTCAGGTTGTTTACAGCAAGAGGACCTCATCATCATCAAGTTTAATAAAGAAAGAAGAAAATTTATAAATTGCTGAACAAAGGGATACTTGGGGAATGAGAACTACGCTACAAAACTATGAGGCTGCCCTTTAACTTTTAAGATACTGGTGTGTGTGTTGCTATCATGTATTGATTCTGAAATCTACTTAGGCACAAAGTCTCCTTTGTATTTTTTACTTCCAATTTTAAGGCCCAAATCTTCATCTCTATCTGTTCACGTAAGGTGTCTCACCTGACTCCCTGGTTTTGTTTCGGTCCGCCTCGGTGCTGTTCCTGTCCATATCCATGCCTCCGGTGAGCTGTTTCACCGTCTCTAGCATCTCTCTCCGTTGCTCTTCTTGAGACTGATTGTCTAACAGGTCTTTACTACTGCTGCCCCTCATGAAAGTGTTTGCACGAGCTGCTGCAGATGGCAGGGGCTTGTCATTCTTCTCTCTGCCCATGCTTCCACGACTAAAAGACAAAACAACACTTTTCAAAAGACCACCCCATTCCCTATGTATGTAAATTATAAAATAACGCTAACATGTTCTAAAGTATGCAGAATAATTTCCCAGATAACTTTAATGTGTGAGGCACCAATTATATTTCAAAGTGCAATTATTTATAGAAACAAGTAAAATCAGTGCTTTAAAGGGAATATTAAGATAGCTTTAACTTTTTCTCTTAAATGTTAAAGGAATACCACTTAAAATTTTAAAATGCCAATGGCAATTCCTTAAAATTTAAAAAAATTTTTAAGAATAAAGAAGACCGTGATGAATTTATAAATATGAGTGAAAGAAAACACAATACCAAAAGAACATGGTATCACTATCTTAGAAATTATATGATACTTTATTCGGAAACTTCACACATATGGAAAATATTCGAGAACCAAGTAAAGTAATTTTTGAATAGCCAAAGTCACACACTTTATTCATTTTAAGAATAAACCTTCCTATTTCCCTATTTAGTCTTCTTTTAGACAATTCTAACCAGCTGGACAAATAGTTCTTTATCTCTGATCAGAAGCAGCGAATAAAAAGTGCAAGAAGGGTTTGCAGAGGCACGACAATAGTCTAATCACTTTAAAAAAACCATACACACTCAAAAGGCAGAGCTATTGGGGGAAATTTATGGCAGGGCCTAAAGAGCCACAAAAACCCCAATAGCACAACTGGTGTTCAATTACAATCTCAGTCATCATTAAAAAGTTGACTTGTGCTACGTATATTTTGTTTCAGATGTCAGGGAATACTAACACAGTTTAGAAAGTCTACCCAGCCAAACATTACAATCACGAAAGTTTGGGAGCTTAAAGAAACTTCAGTTCTAAAAGTGCTTATAACAAAATTTTGTTCTCTGTGTCCATGTCACTATCCTACAGGTCCTCGTCCATTCTCCATAAACCAACAAATGGGACACTTAACTGTACGAATCCTACAAAAATCAAAGTAGGGAGATAGTAGAATAATACATAATGGTGAAGAATAAAAGACAATCTCAAATATAACATGAAGAACAGTGTTACAGAGGTGTGTGGGTGGGCTGTCATCCCTGTGTTTGAGAGTGCTAAATTAATCTAAAGCATCCTGAGGCATTAGCTTGAAGAGCCCTACACAAGCCTCCAGGAGGCTTTTTGGATGAGCCTGGCTTTCTCAAGGAACAAACCATTAGATATTTGCCAGATAACTTACCCTTCCTTTCCATCCCATCCCATCCCATCCCATCCCATCCCAAATCTACCACGCAACTTTGTTCTTAACTTGGAAATTACAGAATGTTACATTAGAAGGGGAAAAAAATCAACCTTAGAGATAAAAGGTATCTATTCATAGGGATTATCATCATTGTGTGTGTGAGGCAGAGAGAGAGAGACAAGCAGGCAGGTGCAGGCAGACATAGTGATAATAAGCAGGTGAGTCTTGATTTAACATGTAGAGCAGGCTTCTTACCTGGTTAAGGTCCGGCGGGAATCAAACTCTAAAGGTGTGGATGATGTAGACCCTGAGGGTGCTGGAGGTTGCAAAGCAGAGAATCTATTTAAACTGGAAGCACTTGACCTTAAGGCATCTATAGGTATTGAGGATTGAGAAAAAAATACAAATCACATGACTAAAACGCAGCTTCTAATTCATCTGCTTCCCTGGGGTGGGGCCTGAGACGAGGCTGTTCTAACATGCCCAATAAGGTGATGCCAAACTCCTGGTCCACAGACCACACTCTTGAGAAGCGGAGTGTTAGAATTTGTACGAAAAAAGAATTTAGAAATCTTTGTTCATTATGATGATTTGCTTCTGATCCTTTAAAAACATAATTAAATTATCTAAGGTAAGGAATGGGGGTGGGAATAGTAAACAGGGACATGATGGTGGCAAGCAAAACAAAATAAAACATAGTTGACCCTTGAACAATATAGGCTGGAACTGTGAGGGTCCACTTATACACAGATTTCTTATAAATACCTGTACTGTTTTCGACCCGCAGTTCAGAGTCTGTGGATGTGGAGGGCTGGACTGTATGCACGGAGCTACGCCATTTTATACAGAGGACTTGCGCATCTGTGAACTTTGGTGTCCACGGGGGGGTCCCAGAATCAATCCCCCATGGATACCAAGGTATGATTTAAGTTTTTTGGGAGTCAAAAGTTATATGTGGATTTTTGACTGCTGGGGTACGGGGGGAGGCACCCCAATCCCCAAGTCGTTTAAGGGTCAACTGTATTTCACTTAAAAAAGGTAAGTAATATAATGTCATTATCTCATTTATGTAAAATTATGCATGTAGGTTTAAATGAATAATAAAAGCTTTTAAAATTTAATTAGAAGAAAAAAAGGTCAAAATTACTTAAAGGAAAATATGGGAAGAAGGTTAACAATGAAGTTTTTATTCTTTCCACAGGACTTCTTCAGCTTTTAAGATATGTTTGTGATGGTCCAAACATCACAAGCCAAATCTCTCAAAATCTGGCTCATGGTTAAGATTTTGAAAAATATTTCAATCCGATTCTTTATTCTTTTTACAACACCCTGAAATTAAATGCTCGGGGTCTTAACGTTCTTTTTCTGAGCAAAATGTGTTGGTCTTTTAATGTGAGGTCCCAATAATTTCTCTGATTATACTGAATTTGTGAATGACAATAACAAAGGAACTTGAGATTAAAGTCTTAAATGGCCTAACTGTACTAAAAAAAATATTAAAAAAAAAATTTTAAATACCTAAGGATCCTTACCGAGGAGGAAAGCCTAATTTGTGTTAATCAGAAAGGGCCACCGGTAAGTTTGGACATGATTCGTCGATAGGTCCTTTCCTAAAATTATTATTAGATGATGGTGGGAACACACTGTAAGGGAATGCTTACAGACCACATCTGGACTCCCGAGAAGGGACACTCCACGCTTACCAGTCTCGCTTGCCTTTGCTCCACCACTGCTGCCTTTTCCCCAACTGCCCAGTTGTGCTTTAGGTACCAGCTGGATTTTCTCATCAATTGTAGGCTGTAACATAAGTGACCAGTCAATTCTACGAAATATTCTAGAAAAATCATTTTTTTTTCCCCCAGTGCGGTAAAACCAATTTTAGCAACAAAATTTTGCTTGGAATGCCAATTTAAGAAACATAAATTGGAGCTGTTCACGTTAAAGTGGGTAGAATTCTTGTGGCCCCTGAAGTGCTTCCTTGGAATCCAGCTTCCACAACCCACCAATGATTTGAAACCACTGGTTAGTCTAGAGAATGCACTCAGGTCCTCAGACACGGTGTGCCAGAGTGCTAATGTAAGCAGATTCTAATGTCCCCTCCTGTGTAGTAACGCCCAGTTACGTTAACAAGAAAAAAGGAATGTATGAATACAAAATTAACTCATTAATCTGTGAGAAGACAGATTTCACATTTTAGTAAAGCCTAATATAGGCTAGGTCTAGGGATGGAGAGGTACAACTCAAGGATTCAATAAAGGGGAATAGGAACAGCATGTTAGACAGGGAATTAAGGTGCCTGATATCTTTCAGGTTTAACCTTCCAACACAATTTTAGTGTAAGTGAACAAAATTATGATGTAACACAAATTAATCATAAAACATATACAACCTAAAAGCCGTGATGCAGCTCTTTAAAACAAAGGTATAATATTCTGACAGTGCTGCCTTGCTATGTGACATGATTTCACACAAATCTCTCCAAGTTAACAAATTTGTTTACGGTTTTGAACTTTTGCTAGGATACTTATGTAGAGTATCTATTGCATAACTATCTGAATATACAATTTACATATTTTTCAAAATATTAAGGAAATTTTTTATAGTGTCCATTGACAGAAATAATATTTAAAAACACAAACAAATGTTACTTTAAATTATTGATAAAATTTTCAAAGATGTTGGAGGTGATGATGTCGGAGAAATTCTTTAAACATAAGATTAAAAAAATTTTTTTTTAAAAATACAGTGGACACCATGACAATTTTATAACTGGCAATTCTTAATCCCATGAATCTTTTAACCTAGTGCCACCTCCCCCCACCCCTCAAAAATATCGTAAGATTTTGCTTAAAACTGTCTCTTGCTAGAAATGAAAGTAGATGGGAATCAAATTGTATTCAGCAACAGAATTCCTGCTCTGAGACATAAACAACTGGAAGAATGTTACCAGAATCTTAGAGAAGAGGATCCTAGCTAATTAACTCCGAGAGAGAGCCATAGAGGTAATGTTCTATCCTGAAGCAATGCTTTGCTAAAACCATAAAGATGCAAATAACATAGCCCATCTTCCAATTTTATCAAAGTCTTTTTTCTTTTTGTCAGTTATCTTCTTTAATTTGATATTTTCACATTAGCTTTAGATTGTCTTTAGTATCCTACTGGCAGGTGGCCAATTTTCAGAACTACAGAGAGTGTATTACAACTAAGGATTAAACTAGACTTGCAAATAATCTGCAAAACTCACTGGGCTGTAGAAGTTTCCACATTTATAAAATGTAATTTTGCTTTCTCTACATTCTTCACTATACTTATAGTGATCAACTTCCACTACTAAAATTCTTGGAGAAAATTCTTTCCACTTGCTACTGTCCATGGATTCTCATGACAGAGAAAACTAAATGAAGTATATTAAATATTTATCACAGAATGATTTCTAGTAGGTCCTCTGTGATTTCTTTTAGGCCCCAGACATAGAAAAACATTAATTCCTTTCAAGGTTAGACTTAAACATATAGCTGCTTATACACTGTATAAAAGCTTGTAATTGACTATGGCTTCTGAAGTACCTTTGTTATAATTTCCTTTATATTATGCATCTCGTAACTTTGAGAATTAAGCTAGTCACTTCCTCCTTAGTAAACCCTCATAGAAACAGAAAGAACTAATGCCAGGATAAGTATGTGAGAATACAGTGATGAATATTGACTTGTAGGAAAAAAAACCCACCTCATAAAATCTGCAAATGGCTATTTCACATGAGCAAGAAGTAATTTTGAGTGTCATCTTTGAGGCTGCTGATGTGTTTTAAATGTAACTCACCTTAGTGATTTTCAGGAATTTTGAGGGGTCCAGAACCCGACTATTCTTGGCCCCTTGTACAGTGTTCCACCCACCTTCATCCACTCTCTGGACGCCTGCTGGGAGAACAGAGTGAGTCAGTCTTTCACCTGTGTCAAGTCAGTTTGACAATGAAAGAGTGAGAAATGTTGTCAACATCACCAGTCGAAACCAAGGAAAAGACAAAATTGTTAAAGCATTGCTAATAGCCTCTAACACCCACCACATGAAACTACTAAGCGTAAGCACTCTGCTTATATTGAATCTCCCATGAAACATTAATGATCTAGATGAAACCAAGGGATACAAATGAGGAGAGACTGAGTGTTTACAGAGTTAACGACTGTTTACAGAGCACTTTGATCAGAACACTTTGGGAGAAGCCAGATGGAAGTTATTTATCCCAAAGTTTATTTCACTTAATAATGTCAAATGACAGGGTGCTTCAATCATTCCCCCAAACCTACTTCTCCAGCCTTTCAGCTGCTCAGGCAGAAAGACTTGACTCTTCTTTCTCTCACACTTTGCACCTAATTTGTCAGCAAATCTTGTCAGTTCAACCTTTATTTACAGTATATTCAGTACCTAGCCCCTACTAACTACTGCCAACACTACCGATTTGGTTTAAGCCAGCAATAATATTTCCTCAATTAGTACAAAAATCTCTTCAATGGCTTTCCTGTTTCTTCATTCATTCATTCATTCATTCATTCATTCATTCATATCATGGCAGCCAGTGGGAACCTAGTAAAGTATAAGTCAGGTTCTGTCACTTCTCTGCTCAAAAATTCTTCTGTTTTTTGTCCATTTCACTCAGATAAAAAGACAGATTCCTTATAAATTGCCTACAAGATCGAAATAATCTGGTCTCCTGCCTC
Source organism: Pteropus alecto (assembly GCF_000325575.1). Lineage (NCBI taxonomy): Eukaryota > Metazoa > Chordata > Mammalia > Chiroptera > Pteropodidae > Pteropus > Pteropus alecto. Next base: position 13,136,209 of record NW_006443568.1, on the reverse strand, counting down.
TCAGACCCCATCTTCTACTGCTCTTCCCCCATGCCCTTTTATCCAGACACACTGGCCACTTTGCTAATCCTTAAAAATGCTGTTTCAGAGCCTTTGTACTTACTATACTCTCTTTGCCTAAAACCTTCTCTCCCCAAATATCCACATGACTTAACTTTATCACTTGCTTCAGGTCTTTGCTCCAACAATACCAACTTTAATAGGCTCCCTAATTTCCCTATTTAAAATCGCAACCTCTGGCCATCAAGCCTTGCACTCCTTAATCCCTCCCTTTCTGCTTTATTTTTTTTCTATAGAACAAATTTATCTGAGAAAATTACATATTTTACTTAACGTATTTATTATCTTTCCCTCTCAGTAAGATGTAAGCTGAATAAGGGAAGAGATTTTCTCCTGTTAAGCGACAGGCACTCAAAAAATATTTGTTGAATGAATGAATGAAATATCAACACACTGTCTATCCATAAACTTTTCTGATCCTCATACTTCTTGATTTTCTCTGTGCTACCTGATATTATTGCTTCCTTGTTTCTATGATGCTTATATCCTAGTACTCCTTCCTTTCTACTTGGTCTTATCTGTCAGTTTTCCAAGTTCTTTACTTCCTTTAGTCAGCTGAGGACATCCTTCCATGGATTAGGCTTTTATATTTTCCCTCTCAATCTAGTTCAATAATAAATAAAAATCATCACTTGAAAGGCACAGTATTAGGTACTAGGATGAGGAAGGTGGGTAAGTGTGGTGTCCCATTAAACTTAAAAGTATACTTTTTCCCCTGGAGCCTTCATCTCTCATAACTTCACTGTGAGATCTTCTGTGTCTGTGATAAATAATAGCTAATGGTTATTGAGTATTTACTCTGTGCCCGTTGCTATGTTAAACACGTTAGATATACTACCTTTCATCCTCACACAAATCATTAGTACTATTATTAAATTCATTTTATAGATTAAGTGGCTTGCGCAATGTCTTACAGCTAGGATGTAGGCAAGCTGAAATTTAAACCGAGACCATTTAGCTCAAGAGTCTATGCTCTTAACCACTATACTATACAACCCACTCACTGCCCTTATCACTTAACTGCACAGTGGACAAATGAGTATTCCCACTTGGATGCCCTGTTGTCATCTCAAAATAAACAGGCTTAAAAGAAATATGATCATTTCCCTTCTGAAAAAGGTTTCCTCTTCCGGTGCTTCTAAACTTAGTCAATGGACTTTCTATTCTCTCAAGTGTAAAATGCCTTTTATTTCATCTTTCATATTTTTTGTTTCTTCCTTTTAATTTTTATTAATACCAAGTCTCACCTCCTTTCACATGAGATTTCCGTAACAGCAAGACTTTTGAGTTCTGTGTACTCCTCTGATTCATCTTGTGAAGAGCAACAGACTTATTTTATTTACATATCTCTTATACAGCATTACTCCTGTGCTTAAAAACTTACAATGGCTTCTTAACTTCTACTAAATCAAGTCGAAAGTTCTTAATCTGGCTCCACGCTTCCAGACATTTTCCATTCTGCCCGAACACTTAAAATTCTGTTCCAATCATGCTTGTTTATTCTCTTTACAATTTATGTTTACTCTAATTTCATAAATAAAATTCTTCCTTCTGTTCCAAGTATCTACCATCCACTAAGACGAAATTCAAGTGCCCCTTCCTCAAATAAAGATTTCTTCTTGCTTTCTATCTCTCTTCTTCTCTGAATTTTAACCTTAATGGAGAACACATCTCATAATTGATAATATCTTCCATTTGCGTGACCAATGTTCCCTGTATTAGTTTTGTCTTCCCAGGTAAACCGTAAGCTTTTAGAGGGGATAAACTGTATCTTCCACTTCTGTTTATATACCACAGCAATACTGAGTCTACGGAAGACGCTCAGTAAGATCTTGTAGTCCAGATCATGCTCAGTTCTTGCATTCTCTGCTTTCACGCAATAACCTGTCTCCAGGTATAATGTCTTCACTTATCAATTACTACTCTATTCTTTGGATTATTCTTCTCGATTTCATTTAACATCTAAATATTTAAGAATTCTTAAATATCTGTTCTTCAAACTCCTAAGTTCTCTAACGCTCCAGGGGCCTCCACTCCTCACCTGGTCTTCTCTTCTCTTTGGTCATGAGCTGCTGGACCTTCCTTTGCTCTTCTTGTTCTTCTATTTTAGCCTCTTTGTGAATCTGTTCAATAGTTTTAGGCCCTTGATCTGCTCTTCGAGATACCCAATTACACTACAAAAGGAGAAAATAAGATTGTCAGCCAGATAACAAAATAAAAATTTAAAAAATTTGAGTATCTATTTTATACTTTTCACTGCTGGAAAAGTGTAAAAAGACTTATAAAATCTGTTACTTACAGTAGTTTTTCATGTCTTACAGATAGCACTATTTGCAGTTTGGGGATTAGAGCTAAAGAACTGAATTCTTCTTAATCAACCCTGAACTACTGTATATACCGAGCATTCCAATAGCTGATGGATAAGAAGGCAGAGTAAAAGGCTACCCAAATTTATTTTTTAAAATTATTTCTATATATGAATGGAGGAGAGAAAAGGAGAATCAAGAAAGATCAGGATTATCTGGCCTTGACTTAATCTGGGGTATTGCTTTTCAGTTCGTATCACAGTCCATGAGAATTCTAAATCAAGGATGACTAGGATTTGTCTGGTAACCTACACCAAGTGCCACACCACTCTGCCCTTTGGTTATCCTCTCTATGAAGGACAAAACAAGTTGTCTCCGTATAATTATACTTCTCCCTCCCTCACCTCCTCTACCAGCTATAGTCCCAACATCTGATATAAGTATAAATGGTTAAAGGCATGAGTGGATAAGTTTTTTATATTAACATTTTTATATCAGTTAGAGGCAAGGATGGCAATTAGGTTTAAATCAGCATTCAAATTCTGATCGACAGGTAGTGGATTCTGTAATAAGAAGGCTCCTGAGGTTACATTTGTGCTTTGCAAAATAAAGAACCATCACCAGTGTTACCTGGTTTGGTTGCAGGGCAGGGAAGAGGTGAGACCTGAATTCACTTTCTCTAGTTTAGGGTCAACTGCAGTATATTCCGTGTAGGAGTTAAAATATGAGAGAAAACAGGTGGTAGTGGTAAAAACTGGTGTGAGAAACGAGGGGGAACAAAGCAGCAGAACCTGAGAGGATATAGGAAAAGCAATAGAGAAAACAACATCTCCCACGAGCCAGCACTTTACATAATCACCTTCCTCACTGAATCTTTACAACACATCTGCAAGGCAGGCAACACCTCCATTTTAGAGACTAAAAATGTAAGGTTCAAGGGAAGTTAAATGGATTCATTATGAAGATGAGGTTTCCTGATTACTTAGCATCCTAAGACTAAATTTAATTCACTACAGTGTGAATTCAGAATGGCTGATTTCAAACCTGCAATGTGGTTTGATAATCAGAGTAAAGAGAAGAGATACGTAACAGGTAGGTAGATATATGTGGTTTTTGTCCTTTCACACAGCTCTCATGAAAGTTTGTCAATTTAATTTCTTAGGGTCCTATAACAAAAGCATCAAGTTTTTACACATGTACACACCAGGATATCCTCCCCAACCCAATTCTGTAAAAGAGACTGGAGTGGCAGGCTTATCATTTTGCTACTTACCAGTCTTAGGTCTATCACATCCTGAAGCATGAATCGAATCCTAGATGAAGTTTTCCTTTCTTTCACGATTTTCTCCATCTGATTAAAATACTGGTCCATACGTGGCTGTAAGCGACAGAATCGTTAGTATTCCTGGCTGAGGAATTCACATATACTTTTACCATGTAAAATTTTTTAAATGGCTGAGGAATACAACTTTTAGCCAAAGGGTAATGTGGTAGAATTTTTAATTGAGCAGATGACACCCAAAATAAAGGCTATATATTCCAGGCAACTGGCTGTGGTCAAGTGACTAATTATAGGCCAACAGAATATAAATGGGACTATCATACTGTAGCTCCCTGGAATCTTCCTTAAGAGAGGTGACTGTGTCCTTTGCCTCTTTCCAACTTTCTCTGCTGAGAACATTAATGACAAGGGCTACACCGTATGAATGACGGAATGTTAAACTGGAGGAGCTGGGGTTTGGTCCTCTCTGAGGCACCAGACCAGCCTCAGACTTCTCACCTCCGAACTTTACCTACATGAATGAGAAATAAACCTCAATCTTGTATGAACCGCTAAGATTTGGGATTTTCTGTCACAGCCAAACATAATCCTAGCTGATCCAGAGGTTATGAGAGATTTCTGATCTTTCTTTGAAGTATTTCTAATTTCTTGACCCCTTATTTATGTTATGTTTGAATTATAATATTTTTAATGATCTTTTTATATTATGGTTAGATAGCTGTGTCATTAATTACAGCATAAATTTCAGGAAGCTACTGGGTTTTCTTCATTTCTGTATCACCCTCAGTCCTGGACCTTAGTAGCTTTTCTCCTCTTATTTCTGCCCATAATTTGCCATACATATAAATGACCTGTGAAATGGTCATGCAGAAAGAGGACCAGAGACAATATGAACAACTCATAAACTGGCCTTTACATAATCTGGGACCGTTTTCACTTCTGTCTTTGATGGAAATGTGGTAAGGAGCATGATGGCCAAACACTGACAATGAGAAAGGCAAAAAAGAAAAATAAACAGCCTCGATGGCAGGGGCAAGATGAACACTTTCACTGACAATCTTAGTTCTTTTGTAACTGACACAGTCCCTGTTGGAAGTTTCCACAATTCTGGACTTTTACCTTTGCTTTCTCAAAATCAAGGTCTTTGCCAATGGTGGTGAGCAGGCGACACAGGCACTCCAGGGATTCTTCATCATGGTTCTTTAGCAGCTTCACCACACAGTCATGCATGATAGCTTCCGTCAGCATTTTGAGTTTAAAGAGTTCTCCAATAAACTTGATGTTACCAATGGATCTCCGCCGGGCTTTGTCCTTAGCTTCTTCCAGTTCGTCGTGAAGCCTCGTCCTCTCCTCCGGCTATTGTGTAAGGAAGAATGATAGAATCTTGATGATGAAATCTGTACTGCACCATAGATGCTAACAACATACACTCGGATTCATGGTCTTTACTCTTTCTGGGGGTCAGGGATACCCTTTGAGAATAGAACTGCAACTAAAGACGCACTCCTCAGAAAAGAGAACTATACGCAAAAGTCTGCAACCACTTCCGATTTCTGGTACTCAGTGACGCCTCTGGAGGCCAGGTTCTGAATCCCTATCTTAGAAGGTTGAGTTGCTTTAACATGGCAGCACTGAAAGGAATAAAATATTTCTCTAAACACCAACATCGTATTTCCACCTGGAAAAAAGGCCACAGGCACCTACTGAAGTAGCAGGGAGATGTCGCAGTGGCTTCATGAAAATTCCCTTTGATAACACTCAAACTGAACAAGCACCGACTTTCTGTGAAAATACTTACAGCACTGGCAGCCTCAAGTTCTTTCTGTTTCTTCTCAAAGACATCATCATCTGCTTTATCTTTTTCAAACTCCTTCTGGCAACGGTTCAAAAGCAGCTTCCGGAAATTCACTGTGTTTCCAGGCTTGTCTGCCATGGGTACTTTCAGCTGCATCCAGATGGGAAAATGCAAAAGCAGCAAGATTATTTAAACACATTCAATGATTTTCTCAAAATATCAATTTTCTTTATTTGCAAAATAATGCTGACTGAATCACAGGTAAGCATTCTACAAGAGGTACCCAATTTAGCTTCAGGCATTTCATGTTTCAATGATAAGATGTCTTAAGTTTTATAGAGAAAAGATACACATGACTTGCATAAAAATGTACTGTGTCTTTAATGGCTGGTTGTGCCTCTAGCTGACTTTGAAATCCATGTAATATTATTACAACTATGACCCTGGACTTATTTAGGCCGTTTTAACTTTGTAGGGTTATTACTTTTGTTTTTCTTAGTACCACTACGGGTACTTTGGTTTACAGGAACAAAGAGAAATGACATAAATTAGGAGAGAATTTCATGGCCATAGGAAAACTGTTGTAGGTGAGATTCTTATTCTAGAAAAAAGCAGAAGGGGGGATACATTTGAGAATTTTGATATGTCTTTTCTTTAAGGGACTATCAAGACACTGTAATGCTAGTACTTACCTTGACTATCAATATACTATGTTTATTATTTCAATTGACCAAAAAATTCTATTTTATAGATGAAATCCCCCTGAGCACCATTCTGAACAGCTACTGCATAACATGGCAAAATGGTTTTTCTGGAATCACAAAGTGGCTCCTAAAGTTCTGAAATGCATGGTCTTTGCTCTAGGTTTAGTGAGAGAATTTGGTAAGAAACAGGATGCGTGGTATTAGTTAATGTTATCAACCTGAATGGACTTAGACAGCTGCTGACAAAGGATGAATGGCTAGAGAAACTTCTTTAGAACTGAGACTGTGATGCTACAGTATATTTGTTCTAGAACCGATGGCATACGCTCCAACATATTCCCTATGACGTATGAAATACCATTTAACAAGTCCAGTTCTAATCAAAGGACCAAGTGTTTCATTATATTTTACTTTCAGCAGAAAACATTAACTTATGAAGATACTTTTTAGACAACCATAGAAAAGCTAACATGTCTATCTCCAAACTCGGCCCTTATAAGTGACTACAGATCATTTCATAGTCAGGCCTACTCTATGATCACATAAGAGGGTAGGCATTTAATCAGCCTTCAAGGAAAGAAACACTACATGAAAGTAAAAATTTCCAAAACAAAAGCCAAAAGTAGATTCTATTTTCTACTATACAGGACCCAGAATATTCAACAATGCACTGCAAGAGAGAACCAAGAAGCAAATCCATGAGCAAGGTGGTATATCATAGAGCACCAATGTGATGTTAGGTTCTAAGTAAGCCAGTCAAAAAGTCCTATTTGGCTTCTTGGCATATTCACCAGCATTATCTATATAACACTAAGGACATAAAAATCACCTGGACCACATCTATCAGCTCTGAAGAGATGTTTCCTGAATTATGGATTTACCGTGTAGAAAATGGGAAGAATGTGGACAGTATGAAAATCCAAGCCTCTGTCTTATTGGTGAGAGGGACCAGGATTGAAACAAGTCAGAAAGATTAAATAAATAAAACTTGTGACAGTTTGGTTTATATGAACAAGTAGAAATCACCTAAGGGAGAATTTCTCTACACAAAAAAAGTATAAAAAGCTATGCCTTTTACACCTTTTATGTAGAGAAGGCTATGTTGAAAGGGTTGTTGGGCTAAGTATCAAAAGATCTGCTTACTTGCTTTCAAACAAAGGCAATTGTTTTAATTCAAGTCTCGGTTTCATCATCTAAAACAAGGGAGTCGCAATACCTGTGTCTAACCTAGAGTGCCGCTTTAAGCATCCAATGAAATAGGTTTGGCAGAAGCACTTTATAAGTCACAGAGAAGAGAGCTGTAACTGGGATTCTCAGAACACTGAAACTGAAAGAGCACTGGTATCTTGAGTCATAAAATCAGGGTCTGAATGCCAGCTCTGTAACTAATCAGCTCTATAAATTTGAGCAAGCTACGCATTGAGCCTCAATCCCTTCGTCTGCAAAAGGAGACATTGCAGTGATGGTAGATGAAGGGACATTATAAAGTAGCTGCTAAAACAGTCATAATCTCAGCTCTGCTATGTGACTTTGGCCGAGTTATTTGGCTTCATAAAACCCGTTCCTTTCTAAAATGAGGATAACATCGATCTCTTAGGACTGTTGGAAGGATTAAATGAAATGGTGTAAGTAAAGCAAAAAATACTGGCTAGCACATAAAGTTCAATAAACTAATATAGTTATATTTAAACACGTGGAGCTGTACTTGACACGTTTATGATTAAAAATTAAGAGTAATCTATACTATAATAACATAAATATTGAAGAAAGTATATAAGCAAAGTTAGCTCACAAAGCAGTTAGGGAGAGAACCACAAAAAAACAAGAGAAATGAATATCTACTATCCCAAAATGATGGTCATGGGACATTTCACATGTGTAGGACACAGAGAACATGTGATAGTGCATAAGCATTTTAGGCATATTCACAAGTATTAAAACCGAACAATCAGAGGACTGCCTACAGATCTGTAAGTACATATATCTCTAAGTGAATGAATGCCTAGTTATACAAACCCCTATAGACTTGTTTTGGAACATGATCTTAATGTCCTCTGGGGATGGTTAACAAGGCCGTGGAACTATGGAAATAGGCCAGTGAGAACATATTCTCTGAGAATGGTGATGTATGACAATTTTTTTTGTTTTTAAGAGATTACAAATATCAACAGGATTATGACATTATTAAGGTAGAATGTGTTGTCTGTTGCGTATTCACTGGTAAAGGGACCAATGATATTGGTCAGTTAGAAAAGAACATGAAGAATAGGTATCTTACTCTGCTGGAGCTGCTTGAACAAAATACCATAGACTGGTGGCTTAAACAACAGACTTTCTCACAGTTCTAGAAGTCCAAGATCAAGGTGCCAGCGGATTCAGTTCTTCTTCCTTGTTTGTGGACAGCTGCCTTCTCCTGTATCCTCTTGTGGTGGAGAAAGGAAGCTCTGATGTCTCTTCCTCTTCTTATAAAGGCACTAATACCATTATAATTACCTAAATCACCTAATTCTAAACCTAACTACTTCCCAAAGGCTCCACTTCCTAATACCATCATACTGAGGGTTAGGACTTCAATATATGAATTGGGATGAGGGGGTAACACAAACATTCAGTCTAAAACAGTGGACAAATGTGAAACTTGCAAATGTGACCATGGATAATAGCAAAAGTGACAGGTGACGTGCGATGTTTAGAAAAAGATCCTTTTAGACAACTATAATTTTCATTTAACAGTAGTCCAAGATCACAACTAAGATATATGTGTTTCAAATGTGTTGTCTGGGAGATGGTTTCTCAGAGAGTGAGGGTATTAGGGGGGATATTTTAGTAAGGCTGCCCGATACGCTAGATTTGCTGGAGAGCACCTACCTTCTTATTTCTACACAGTAGTAAACAAACAGTATGACATTACATTGCACTGTACACTACTGGTACATCATCTCATATTGTGATGAAACCTGGATGTGTATGTTATTAACAGGCAGACATTTTCTTCAAGCAACAGGACCTATACTGCTGATATATATATATATCCTTAAAAGGATAACTCCCAGAGAATCGTCAAGGGCTGTCAACTCTGTGTTAATTATGGTAGTCAAACAAGAGATTGGAAAATTGAAAACTGCTTAGCAGGCTTTGGATTTTCAATGAATGCTGTCTCAGAACATAAAGATGCTACTGGTAACCCATGGCTCAGTAGCCACTTTGCTCCAGAGGCATGTTCTGGTCTGAGGTAAAGTATTTGGAATGACTAGTATAGTATAAACAAGTGGTACCCCCATACTAACTCTAGAATGTGAACTAAACAGTAATAAGTCAAGCGCCCAATTATAACTCATGGGTCCACGGTGACATACTATCCTCTATCAAGTAGTTTTGTTTTGACCTTAGGAGATCACCTGCTATGAACACATCTATCAAAACACATCTCTATTAGATACATCTGAAGACATATGTAGTACTGAGGGATACCCGCAAGATTCAAAAGGGGGTGGTCAAGTTATAAAAGTGTAAGTCATTTCTCATTGATCTTGTCTTCAAAGCATTTTTCATCTTTGATTAGGTGAGTTGCACATCCCTCCTCTTCCTCCAGCTGATTCCAGCCACATGCTGTTGCCCAAAGCTGACTCTTCATGTCTGTAATTCAAGGCTTTAATTTCTAATGAGATTTAATTGTGTCTCCTTTGTTTTTGTAGTGTCTCCTTGCATGCTTAGTCCTGTCATTCCTTTCACGTCTTGCTTTAAAGCACTTAAAAAGTGTAAACACTGTTAAGTTCTGTATCTGACATAACAGGACATAGAATGCTTAAAAAATATACCTTTAGTGCCATTCTTCACGGCTGAGGCATGCATGCCTGACATAGCAGAGATAAAAAGTAACAAAAAGGTGAAGTCTTAGGGCATAAAATAAACTCGGGTTGTTATTCTTTCATTCCTACATTTATCCACTCACGACATGTCCGAGGGTCTATAATGTGCCAGAAAACCATTCGAGGCACTAGAAATTCAGCAGTGAAAAAAACAAAAACAAAAAGAGAAAAAAAGTCCCTGCTCTTAGAAGCTGAGATTCTAATGGGGTTCTGAGATGGGAATTTTCATTTAAATTATGATTAAAACAAAAGCATAGCAATTTAACGTTACCAATAATCCAATTAAAATTTTATTTAAGTACAGATTTAGACACAGGACATTTTCCCTTGTCCACTCTTCTCCATCTGCCATTTAATTCAGACTTTTTCCTCCCGAGAGCACTGAATTCTAGTTAAATGCTCTGCAGCTTGTGAAGGAGGTCCTGCAGGTCTCTCAGTCAAGTCACCCCTACTTGAACTACTAAAAGCAGCAGTATGCTCCAGGGGCAAGGGTTACAGTCACTGACGATGCCCTTATGCTGCATGTACCAGAGGTTTTCTAATCTCCTGTGTAACTACCGTAAGTGAACTTAGAGCTTAGTAGAGGCAGGTAGCTGTGTGTATGTATAAATGTGTCTGTATGCATAATAACTATGGCATTTACAGAGCAACTCCGAAAGCCAACACTATTACATCAATTTCCTCTGTAAATCTAAAGAATTCCTTTTTTAAAAGTCTACCTTTTAAGAAATCATGGAAAATTGACACACGGTACAATTGTATTCTCGAGCCCTCACCCTAGATAATCACTGCAAAGTAATGAAACAGGTTTTAAACAGAGGCGTGTGATCCATGTGAAAGACATGGAGGCAGTAAGTTTAGAAACTGCTCTATAAATAATGAGAACAAGTATTCTCCGAAATCTTAAAATCTCAACAATCCAGGGCAAGGTTTCTCAGTCTAGACACTATGGACATTCTGTGTTGTGGGGGCGTGTCTTATGCACTGGAGGACATTTAGAAGCGTCCTGAGCCTTTGCCCACTAAGATGCCAGCAGCCATAACCCAAAACATCTCTAGACATTGCCTGATGACCCCTGGGAAACAAATCACCCACAGTTGAGAACCGCTAGGCCACTGTTTAAGTTAAGGTTCTAGCATTTAATATTCAAAACCTCTATAAATATAAAGTCCCTATTTAGGTAATTTTCTAAATTTCAGAGAAAGTTGTGAAACAAGGAAAAAGAACAGTTGTGAGGATTAAATGAGTTAGATATAACCATGTTAGCAGATATATCTAAAAAAATATTGCTGTAATTCCTACTACTCCTAACTCTTATTACCACTGCTACTTATGGCCATCTTATATGAGTGGGTAACTATAATTAGATTCCATTATTTTAAATGACAAACACTGATAATACAGGACAAGTGGCTTAGGTCCACAAATTCTTACAACTATGAATCGGTCCAAAGACTCTGCAATGTTACCTGTGGGCATCTCAGCAGAACATAGTGATAATGACAATGAAGTTACTTAACCTAATGAATACAGTGGATAGGAAAAGAGCACCTCCCCCAGATAATAGTTTAATTTTTATTCACTGTCTTCAATATCTCTCATTCTACTGGGAAGTATCAATTCTCAAAATAACAATCTTAAAAAAAAAAAGGCAGTGCCTATGGCCTAGAAGGTTTGGAAAATGCTACACAGAGTAGATCTTTCTTGTCTGATTTCATAAACATTAGCAAAGTAAAAAGAAACTTGAAGGAAAGAAATCTGCTTAAGCTGGCATTAATGAAACTAATACTAACATTTCAATTTTGGTCAACCCTAGGCCATGGAAATGCCACTTTGGAAAAATAATTAATTGGCTATAACCTCCATTTTTTTCCTTATAGAGTACAAAATAATATCACACACATTCATGTATTCATCACCCAACTTTGTTAAGTCTTAATATTCTGCCATATTTGCTTTAGGTCTTTTACTTTTAGGAAACTAAACATTAGAGTAAAGCTTGAGAGCACCGAATAATTTATATTCTACTCTATTTCCTGTTTTTTTTTTTCTTTAACTTTTTAAGGTTCAACTCAATGAATTATGAGAAAGCAAACTCACACGACCGCCACCAGGTCAAGCCAGCCTCCCAGAGCTCCATTTGAATTCTCTTTCCAAAGCACTACGACCTCCCAGCCTCCAAAGTTAATTCCATTATCCCACATTTTTGTAATAACCACTTTTATGAAAATGCTATATTTTTATGTTTCTTGGTACATAAGAAATATATGTTTATTGGTTGGGTATATACTTAAGAACAGAAATGCTGGTTATATCAGAAAAATAGCTTTAGCTTTTCAGTAGATAATACTAAACTCTTTTCCCAAGTGGCTGTTACAATTTATAGTCTAACTGGCAGTATCTGAGAGTTCTTGTTGCCTCACATATTTGCCAATACCTGGTAAATTTAGAAATCTGATGTTATTGCACAGTTTGTGTCTAGTTGATTAATCTTTTCACGTTTGTTGGTCATCTGGATAACCTCTTTGGTTAAGTGTTGTGTAAGTCTCTTGTCTATTTAAAAACTCAGTTATTTTCTTATTGTTTTCTATTTGATTTTTTTAATGATATAAACTTTTAATTAAATTTTTGTGCAATTATGTTTTCCTAATATGCACTTGTATTTTTACTCTTAACATATTTTGATAAAAATACGCTAATTTCAATGTAATCCAACTTATTAACATTTTCTTTTACATACAGTGACTTTTGTGTCCTCATTAAAAAACCTGCAAATTTTTAATATCTCTCTCCTCCCCTGTGGCTATCTTTTAAGTAGTTTTACCATGACAAGTCTAAAAGCTTTCCTTCTTTTTTTAACTGATGCTTGGAGTTTGTAGAAAATCTTTTGAATCTGTGGCTTTAACATCTCAGCAGTTCTGAAAAATATCTCAGCCATTCTCTTCAACTATTGCTTTTTTACAGACTATGCTCTCTTCTCCTGGGACTCCAATTAAAGCAAAGTTTGATCTAATTGAATGCTCCCCGTCTCCTACCCTCCCTTTTATATTTTTCATCTTTTAGTCTCTCTGTGCTTCATTCTGAATTCTATAGACCTATCTTCTAGATCATAATTCTTCAGCTGTTATTAAACTCATTCATTAAGTTCTTAATTTTATTAGAATATTCAGTTCTGGAATATCTAATTGGTTTTTATAATTTCTTGACCTTTATTGAAAATTTCAGTCTATCTTTATCCCCTTGAACATAAGGATAGTAATTTAATGTCTGTGCCTGATAAAGTCAATATCTGCAGCCCCCGTGGGATACTTGTTTGCTGCTGGTTCTCATTAATGCTTTTTTCCTTGTGTGCCTAATTATTTCTAATTGTGTGCTGGACATTTTATCTGAAAAACTGTCGTAGAAATAATTTGAAGACTAGTATAAGTCTCTAAAAAAAGGGTCTTTGCTTGCTTCTTGCAAGTACATAAGGGGCACTAATACTGAAATTACTATATAGTCGACACGTGAACAACACAGGTTTACTCTCTGTGGGTCTAATTATATGTTGATTTTTTTCAATAAATATATTGAGAAATTTGGATATTTGCAAGAATCTGAAAAACTCGCAGATGTTTGCTATTATTAATGCATGAATCTTTATATCTGTTAATAAATATCAACTTCTTTTCCACTTATCTTTTCATTGTTGATGTCTAATATTATTAGTATTACATATATCATCTACAGTGTTTTGTATTATATAAGACAAATTGATGTAGGTACTGCCTGATGATTCATCTTGTAAACGAATGATGTAAACTTATGTTATCGATAAATACAATACAGTATTGTAAATGTATTTTTTCTTCCTTACGATGATCTTTTCTCTAGAGTTTACTTTATTGTGAGAATATAGAACATAGTACATATGACACAAAATATGTTAATTGACTGATTATGTTTTCGGTAGGGCTTCTGGTCAACAGTAGGCTTTTAGTAGTTAAGTTTTGGAGGAGTCAAGTTCTATGTAGATTTTTGACTGCATAGTGGCTGCATGCCCCAACTCCTACATTCTTCAAGGGTAAATTGTCATTCAAATTCAAGGATTGAGATGATTTGATGTTGAGCTATAGTCTCTGTGAAAACAGGTCAACTTCTCGTTCACCCCTGTTCCAAGCATACAGGAACATTTACTAGAGCCTCTTCTTCCAGTCATTTCAGTGGGCCCTAGTTACAACTTCTGTCACCTAGCTCAAGAAGTCCATGAAAAACAAGTTAAGACAGGTGTCTCTTTTAGGGGGGTAGGTTTACCAATTATCTCAGTTTTCTTTGAATCTCCATCTCTTTTAGGTTCTTAGCCTTAGTAATTCTTTACTGTCTTTTAGTTCTCTGATGACTTCAAGATTTAAATATTGTAACTAGCTTTTCTAAATGTTATCCATGGAAAGGTGGTTTGAATTACCCAACTTGTCAATACCAGAAGCCCTAATATTTACCCCTGTGTACTTTTCCGTAATCCCACTTCCTTCTCTTACCCTGAATATGATTTTTAGTATTTCTAATTTGTATACCTTTAGTATGCATATTTAATTTTATTTTGCAATATTATAAAACTTTATTAAAAGGTACCGTACTGTTATTTGGTGCTATTTTTAAGGTTAATCCAGGCTGATACATTTAGTATTACTACATTAATATTAAATGCATATATATATACGTGTGTATTACTATTCAAGTGCACTGACCAAATGAATTGTGGTATACTCTTGTCTTAGACATATTTCAGTTGTTTCTTATTATTCACTATTAAAGCCACTACACAGATATTCTTACATATGATTCCTTGTGCACATCTTGGAATTTCTCTGGGGTATATACCAAGAAGTGAAATTGCTGGGGAACAGTGTATGAACGTCTTTAATATTACTGTCCAATTACTCTCCAAAGTGACTGTATTCACCTTCATCAACACTTTAAAGTGGTTTCTTTTCTTTTTTTTACCCTAATGGGTGTGACTTATACAGAATTGTGGTTTACATTGTCATTTCCCTAATAATGAATAACACTGACTATCTTAAAGTTTATCGGCCAATGGATTTTCATTTCTATGAACTGCCTATTTTTTAATTGGGCTGTTTTTGGCCTTATTGGTTTTTCTTTTCCTCCTTAATTCTGGATTCCAATATTTTGTCAATTATATGTATTCCAAATAGATTCTCCCAGGCTGTGGCTATAGCTTTTCATTTTATTTATGATATCATGTTATACCAAGGATTATAAATTTTAATAGCCAAATTTGACATTTTCCCCAAAGTTCATGAAGATAGTCTTCTCAATTTTCTCCAGAAAGATTAGCTTTTCATATTTAGATTTTCATTACTCTTATGATTGTTTGATTTTTGCATTTTGTGTGTATTAGGAACCTATGACTCTAGTCCCATTGCCACCCTTTCATTTCAGGGCCTTAGTATCTTAAAATCAGCTATGGTGTTAGAAGTCAGAAAAGTAGCTACCTTTAAGGAAGATGGAAGGGTGTAGTTCTAAATTCGTTGACCAGGGTGGTAGGTATGTTCACTTTGCTGATATACCTTGAGCTGTACACAATGATTTGTATACTTTTTGGTATAAAAAAAACTCAAAAACTCAAAAACTGGAAACATGAGGGAGAGAGGTAGGGAGAGGTAGGAGGAACAAGAGAGGAAAGGAGGAACTGTTAGAAATTATGGTATATGCATATTATGAAATATTATGTAACTACTAAAAAAGCACAAGTAAAATCTACCTGTAATGACCTAGGGGGATGTCCAAAACAAACAAAACAATCCTCTGTATATATATGTATATGTATGTGTGTTTTAAATGATTTTATGAATATAAAGAAAACTGTGGAAAGATATATTCCCACTGATTACATTGGAGAGAAGAGAGATTTATCTGCCTGGAGCTCCAAATGAAGAGTATTAAGTTTTTCTGTGTATACCTCCATATTGTTTGACTTATTCCAATAGGTCATTATTTTGTAATTTAAGATAATCTAATAAAGTTTTAAAAATCTTATTTAAAAAGACTGTAGATCATAACAAAAGTCATATAAGTGGTTGGCTTATCTATAAGTTCTTATTCCAATCAAACTTGTATTATTGCCAGGCCTTTTCAAAGGTCATTTTTATTAAGGATACTCTTCTAATATTAAAAAACATTAACAATCCTTTATTGTCCAAAGGATTAAATCCAAAGTTAGTAAAGAGCACTAAAGTATGAGTCAGAAGACCTGGGATCTAGTCCTACTTCTTTTTAAGGGACTACAGGATGTTATGGCCGTCACAATGAAAATGAGGGGCCTGAGATAGCACATCGATTTGCTTTCAGGTAACTATCATATGTTATAAGGCAATATGGCAAATGATTGAGATAAAATAGAACTACATTTAGATTCTAGCACTGCCATTTAATAGTTAAGTAAACTTGAGCAAGTTACTTATCCTTTTTAAGCTTCAGTTTCTGAATCAGTAAAGCAGGGCTAATAATATTGACCTTTGTGGGTTATAATAACCATTAAAATACTACATGTAAAGCATTTTCCCATATCACAATCTAGTAGGTGATGAACAGATGGTTTCTGTTATTACAATCATCAATTCTATAGCTAGCCTTTCAAGACCTTCGCAGTCTTTTCCTCCACCAATATCTTTTTGAATCATTTAGGCCAAATACTGCGCTAGAAATTTTATACACACAATCTCATTTATTTTAACTTTTTCATTATAACAACCTTAAATTATATGAATTAATCTTATTTTATAGATTAAAAATTGAGGCTTAAAGAGCTTATGTAATTACTCTAAGGTTAAGTTAGCAAGTGGCTGAGTAGAAATTTAAAGTTAAAAATTTAAACCTAGAACTGAGAGACTCCAAAACCAGTGTTTGTAACCATTATGCCATGCTTGCTCCCTCAGACTTGAATCTGCCTGGAATACTTTGTTCCTTTCTCTATACTGTACTCCCCATCGTCCTAAGCCCAACTCAAACTCTACTTCCTTCTGACATAGTGATTTCTTTTTCCTCTAACTTGATTTTTCAATCTAAACCATCCATTTAGGCATCAACACACTACAATATCACAGAATACCTTATAAGTGATTTTTTTCTTGTTAATGCTGTTTTTTTCCCCAATATAGATTGAATTTCTTAAAGACAGAAGATGTAACTTTTCCAAGTCCTATCAGACTTACCTATCTTATCGACACAGGTACTCAAAAATATTGGTAGAATGACAGAATTTTGCATTTTCATAAAGAGGCACAATGACAATGAGTTGTGATAATTAAGAAAAAACTCAAATGTTAAAGGACAAACAATTCTGACACAAGTACCTTGGTAACAGTAACAGGCAGAGAAAACACAGATGGTACATGGCAGTTTTATGACTGCAGAATAGAGGACAATGAACACTAACCAGAAGCTCTTTGGTCTCCCATTCTGTCTTGCCCTAGATTTGACAGGCTGTGGAGAATAAATGGCTGTGGACAATGTAAAGAGAAAGAAATCTAATAGTTTCTAAGAGATAAAACGATCAGTTTTGAAACCTTTATGACCACAACTATCCTATCATTTTCACCGAGGCTAAAATTAGAACCAACATGTTTTTCAACTTTGAATTTAATTAAATGGAATAAAAGCATTTGCTTTATTTCTAAAAAAAAAATGATACCCCAGGAAAAACTGGTTCCCCATGACAATAATTTTACATTACTAATTTCAACCTTATTCAACCTTCCTCATATTGAATGGGACCATATCATTTCTATTTCAGTCTAGTCTCCACAACCCCTCCAGGGGTGAGTATACATTTTAGTAAATAAAGATTCTTCCTATACAATGAGAATATCATATTAGTGAATGTTAAAAATATATTCTCCCCTTTACGTTGCCCAAATAACACTTCTGGGAAGAATGTGCAGTGAGGGGAGAATATACCTCTTGGAGATTTCTGGTTTTATTCCTTCCTCTCTTCTTACCGTTACTAGACATCGACACATGTTTGCGTAAGCCACAGAGAAACTGGGTTCATCAATAGCCTTCTCAAAGACCAGGTCAATGACTCCTTTCAGCCGCTCCTCTGTGTCAACAGTAAGACTTGACACTTGCTTCATCAGCTGGTTAAACATCTGTGGTGTCAACTTATTTAAGATACTTCGAACTTTTCTAAAAAGTTCCTAGAAGGGCCACAAAAAAAAAAAAAAAAAAAAAGGCATTATAGTAATCATGACAATATGACGCTTTCTATAAAAATTAATATTCTGTTTATAATTTCTAAGTTCAACTTCCCAAATCATTAACAAGGGCTGTGAACTAGTCACAGAAATAACTAAATCTATGTATTTTAACAAATAGTACAAAATTATACCACTTTTTCACTTCCAATGAGAAGTCTAGGAATTAGGTCACAATTCACTGGTGGGAATATCATCTGCTACATTTCTGAGAGCAATTAGGCAACGTGTATTAAAACCTTTAAAACTGTGATATGTCCTTTGAACCAGCAATTATACTTCAGAAATTTATTCATATTTAAAGATAGATAAAAAAGATTTTAGCTACGATAACTTCCGTCAATAACCCTTTAAAGAACTTAAATGTCCTGGAATAGAAATGTCTAAATTATAGTATAGTATAAATTGTGGTACAGAATACTTAGCAGGAGTCTTTTTAAATGATGTAGAAACTGCCATCAAATCAGAAAAAAAGAGAACTTCCTCAACTAGAAAAAAGGCACCTATAACCCTACTTAATGGTGAAAGAATGAAAGCTTTCACACTAAGACTGGGAACAAGGCAAAAATGTCTGTTCTCATTATTCCCATTCAAAATCATGCTGGAAGATCTAATCAGTGCAATAAAGCAACAACAACAACAACAACGACAACAAACTATAACCCATACAGATTGTAAAGGAAGACAGCTCTCTATTCACAGATGATATGACTATCTATACAAACAATCATAAGGACTCTATAAAAAGAGATATTAGAACTAATAACTGAGTATAGGAAGGTTGTAGAATATAAGTCAATATTCAAATATCAATTTTATTTCTACATATTAACAATGAAAAACTTGATATCACATTTTTAAAAAGCGCAATTTACAATAGCATCAAAAACCATGAAATACTTAGTTAAGAATCTAATGAAATATCCAGAGGAGCTGTATGATGAAAACTATAAGTCACTGATGAAAGAAACCAAGTAGGACCTAAACAACTGGAGATCTATATTGTGCTCATGTATTAGAAGATTCGTTATTGTTGTCAGTTTTCTCGAAAGTGACTGACAGATTTAACACAATCAAAACAAAAATCCTAATAAAGTTTTGTTTTGTTTTGGTTTAAATCAAGAAGCTGATTATATTATATGGAAAGATAAAATAACTAGAATAGCCTAAACAATTTTGAAAAATACAACACTGTAGGACTCATACAACCTGATTTCAACATGTACTATACAAAGACAATGTGATATTAGCTGAGGACAGACACAAAAATCACTGGAATAGAATGAAAAGTCTAGAAATAGATTCACACACATATGATTTTCAACAAAGGTACAAAGGAATTTCAAAATAGAAAGAATAGTTTTTTCAACAAATGGTAATGGAACAACTTCCTATCCATAAGGGAAAAAAAAGGAAACTTGTTCTATACTTTAATTTACAAAAATTAAAACTAGATCACAGACCAAAATTTTAAACCTAAAACTATAAAATTTTACAAGACAACATAAGATAAAAGCCTTGCATTTGTGGGTTATGCAAAGGTGTTTTAAAGATATGACTGCAAAAACACAATCTATGAATGAAAAAATTGAGCATCATCAAAATTAAAAATTTCTGCTCTGCAAAAGACAATTATTAAGAGAATGAAAAGACAAACCATAGACTGGGAGAAAATTTTTGCAAAACACACATTTGATAAAAGATTTGTATCTAGAATATATAAAGAATTCTCAAAACTCAACACTAAGAAAACACACCACCCAATGAAATAGAGCAAAAGAAATGAACAGAAATTTTACCAAAGACACACAAATGGCAAATAAACACACGAAGAGATGTGCTTCTTCAATGTATTAATCATTTGGGAAAAGCAAATTAAAACTACACTGAGATACTATCACATATCCATTCAAAAGGCTAAAATTTATAAAGCAGATAATAATAACAAGCGCCAGTGAAGATGCAGAAGAACTGAAACTCTCATGCCTTGCCCACGGGAAGACAAAATGGTACAATAACCACCCTGGAATACACTTCAGCATTTTCTAATATAGTTAAACCTATATTTACCATACAACTTACTGATCTCATAGCTAGGAATTTACCCAAAAGAAAGAAAAGCTTAAGTTCATATAAATCCTGTATGTGAATGTTTACAATTATTTTATTCATAATTGCCAAAACTTGGAAACTGTTTATCCTGTGAATGGATAATGGAATACTACTGTGTAACAAAGAAAGAATAAACTAATCATGGAATAATATTACAGATGAATCTCAAATGTATATGTAGTAAATGTAAAAGACGCCACATTCAAAATGATTCCATCTGTATGATATTCTGGAAAAAGCAACACCGTAGGGACAAACAGATCAGTGATTAACAGAGGTGTGCTTGAGGGGAGAGGATGAATCCAAAGGAGTACAGGGAAATTTCAAGGGGCTGGTGGAAATGTTCTGTATCTTGATTATAGTGGTAGTTACATGACTGTGGGTATTTTTCAACAATTACAGAACAATACACAAAAAAGTAAATTTTACTAAATGTAAATTATGCCTTAGTAAAAATGTAAAGTTGCAAAAATTCATGAAAGCATGATATAATAACTGAAAAGGTCTAGAAAATGTTTTGTGTGATCCTTTTAAAAATTTATATCTGTATACAGGGATTTTTAGATTATGTGCCAATATGTTAACAGTTTTCTCTAGGCAGGAGATAATAAATTTATTTAAATTAAAAAAAATTATATTGTCAAAGTTTTTAGCAAGGAGTCAGTATTGCTTTCACAAAAAAAATTAAGTTTATTAAGGACAGTGGCGTCACTGCACCTCTCTAATTTTGCCTGTTATCAACTGAGATGGTATTGTTTAGGTCAAACTTTAAACTGTGCTCTCTATCAAGAAAAAAAATTGCCTTCAAATATCTTCAAATATTTCAGAAGGTAACTTTAGAAAAATAAGATAATAAAAAGGTAATTTATTGAAGTAATGTACAGCATGGTGACTATAGTTAATATTGCATTGCATATTTGAAAGTTGCTATCAGTAGTAGGTCTTAAGTGTTTCAATCATAAGAAAAAAATTTATAACTATGTATGATGATGAAAGTTAACGAGACTAATTGTGGTGATCATTCTGCAATATACACAGATATCAAATCATGACGCTGTACACCTGAAACTAATGTAATAAGCCAATTATACCTCATTTAAAAAAAATCTCCAGCATCAAACCACAAATTTATTGAAAATGATTTATTCTCTGTAACTGAACATCTACAACAAATTCTCTATTTGAAGCATAAGGCACAGTTATTGCTTTCCAGACCACTGAAATTTAGTTGTAGAGACAATATATTACTAGTGAAGCGACAGACCAAGCACAAGGAGCCAGAGAAGGGGGTAATTCAGGTACAAGAGCGGTCAGAGACAATGGGTTAGTCAGAGAATGCCTTTAAAAGAAAAATGAGAATTGGGCCAGATTATGGACAAAAAAAGGTGACTAAGTGAGAAAGGGAGAAGAAATTTTAGAAAGGGGAAAACATTTTAGGAAGGAATTGTTATTGCGGATTTTCTATTTGGGGAATAGAGAACAAGAAGGAAAGATCAGAGGACTAATGTGCACTAGAGGTGAAAGAAAATGAGTTCTTAAATGATAGGTTAAAAGCCAGGGTGGAGAGTCAGGCAGTAGCAGGAGGAAAGTTGCACCAAGAGAAGGGAGATGAGCAGGGGCTGCCAGCAATGGAACTACCACTCAGAGCACGTGGCAGGAGTCTAGACACGCCACGAGGCGATGGTTCCTAGAACTGCTTCGAGAAGATGAAATCTTATGATACAGAAAGAATAAGGTGATTAGTGGTCATTCATAAAGTTGTTACGACACAGTGGTAGGAAAGGAAGTCAGAGTGAAAGAGTTTTCTGGAAGTGGAGGCAACAATAAAAGCACTGTTTTGACACAAAAGGAAAGAAAGAGAATAACAATTAGTAGAAGCAACAGGTCAATGTGGGATAAACCTATGCAGAGGAGAAGACTAAAAACTCCAAAAAAGAGAGGAAATGAAGCAAAGATGTTCCATATTTAGAAGAAAAAGTGTCAAGAAAAAAAAGGTTGTATTGGCCCTAAAAAAGAAGTCTATTAATTCTCCATTGAATTTTCCATTCACTACAGAAAACTTAGCTAATTAATGATACTCAAGTCAATATAACTATTATAATGTGAACTCTGAGAAAGAAGATACCTACCAAGAAGGGCTCCTAGTGGCTAACGGGGCTGAAATTTCAAAGCAGAGCCTAGCAGCCTTTTCTAAACAGGGGCCTCTCACACAAACTGCGCTTCAGGGAGAAGGCTGCACTAAGCTGCCTGCCTGCACTATGTTCTTGCCATCTGAGCCAGCCTTTATTAAGGAGTTCCTGGAATAGTATTTCACTCACCAGGACTGAGGATCTTCTTGTCCAATCAGAGCTATACAGCTATATACCCATGCATCTTCACTGACCAGAGAGACTCCATTCTGACCAAGCAGGACAGTGCTTTTTGGACCAATCAAATCGCAAGGATTTAGAGTCCTTATATGCTTGAGGATGGACCAATCATGGGCCAGGGATAGGGGCAGAGAGCTCTGTCTATGTAAGTCAGCTCCCCTCTGGCTCAGGGAGCACACTTTCCTTTTCCAATGAAGACTGTGTTTTCTCAGCTGGAGGTGAAACTAGGAAGCTCAAACATCAGAGGCTGATGTTTAGAGCTGAAACACTAAAGATGAAACACCAGAGACACCTAGCTGGACCACGGCAGAGAAGAGTGGCAAGGCAGAGCAGAGCTGTCTAGCCTGAGCGGGGCCTGACTCTAGGGCTGCCTGGCCCCAGGCCCGCCTCACAGCCATGTTGCTTCATAATTGAGCTATAACACTACTGATCTGTTCCATAGCCGTAATGTTCTCACAGCCGTACTGTATCAAAATTGAGCTGTTTGCACTCAGTAGTTTCCTTCACCGCACCTAATTGGGAATTCCTGTTGGTGTTGAATTGATGCCAACGACCACTGGTTGACACTAATGTTTCTGAAATAAAAAGTAATATATAATGGGGAGAACTCTGTAAACAGTAAAGACAGGCAGATTATAAGACACAACAAATAAACTGTAACCACAACACCTTGGGTAACTTAATCTCTTGAAGCTTCACTTTTCCACATTTGGAAAAAAAGATAATACCTATTTCTTCTTTCAGAGGTGCTGTAAGAATCTAATGAAATTAGGCAATGACATAAGTGCCTTAAATATTAAGACATCTTCAATGATAAAGA